>NW_005187406.1:5047589-5048622 GCF_000239375.1 Pundamilia nyererei | reverse complement strand
CACTGACAGAGGCGAGGCTGCCGGACACTGGCGCCACCGGGCCCTCTGACCACCACCAGTAGGCAACGGGTGGAGTGTCTTGCCCAAGGACTCAACGACCGAGACTGTCGGAGCTGGGGCTCGAACCGCCAATCTTCCGATTACAAAGCCAACTTGCAACTCTTGAGCCACAATCGCCCCGCCATGTGTTGGCCTTTCCAAATCATATCCAATCAACTGAATTTACCACAGGTGGACTTCACCTTGTAGAAACATCTGACAGATGATCAATGAAAACAAGATGCACATGAGCTCAATTTGAGTGTAAGGGCAAAGGCTTTGAATACTTCTTTTTGTTTGAATAACTTTGTAGGAATGTCTGGCATGTTTTTCAAGCTGTGAATACATAGCTTACCATATGTAGTTCCTCACCCAGTAAAGGGTTAAAGATGCCTTGCACTTCGTTCTGGTTAATCTCTGATGCTGCTGTCGACACTGATGATGGAGACAATATTAATATACATTGTGTTCTGTTTACTTTTGCCTAAATCAAGTGTTCTCTCCTGCTGTTACAGTGTCCTTAGTCGCAGGTGGAAAATAGGTTTCCATGCATACGTGATCGGCACTGTTTGGTCAGACAGGCTGTGACTCACACTCTGGCTAATAGTTATTCCAATTTCTTTAAAGCATCCAAGTCTGGAACACTATGACAAGGACACACAGAAATATTTTCCCCCCTTCGCTCTTCTTTACTAGATGCGGAGGTGCTTGAAGATGAGCCACTTGAAGCGTGTTGCCCTGACAATATGACCTAAAAAAGTTTTGCCTCATACTATGTCAAGTTGAAATGACCTTAACAAGATAATCTGACTGGCAGGCTTATTTCATAATCATAATAATGTGGTTATTATCTAAAATGGAACCTCTATTTAACAAAAGGATAAAACAGAACATCTACACATCTTGACACCCAACAACATGAACAAGTGTTCAATAATTACAAACTGATTACGTCTTGATGCATTCTCATAATTAAGATTAAGGAACTGACCTC
>NW_005187406.1:5044563-5046410 GCF_000239375.1 Pundamilia nyererei | reverse complement strand
TAAACCTTTGAAAAAATGTTAAAATGGTCACTTTAAACTATAATATATGTACAACTGCAATAAGTTGTACTGGCAAACTGTTACAGGCTGTAAATGTTCATTTCTGCTGTAAAGTGTTAAATTTAAAAACAGCTCCAGTAATGGCCGTGCAAACGTGAAACTAATACCTGAAGTGTTTTTGTTTATTCATTTTTAGCTTAAAAGTAGATAAGAATATGAATAGTTGTTGATTTCTCAGGTTATGGGCTTCTAGGATGCTCACATGTGTCACATCAAAGTCTCTTATAGTCTACCACTCTGACAATGCTTTACGTTTCTAAAGATTTTTTCCATTTCTTCCAGCTTAAATTGATTCACCATTTTTATTTCCATACATGGAAAAAAAAAGAGTAGCAATCACAAGACAAAGGATGTTTCCAGAGGAGGTCATGCTGTCTGAATGTGTGTAAATATGTGCAATGGTGTGAATAAGTAAACAATAGAGAGTCATAGTCTACCCACTTGCTAACAGAGCGCCTCATATGACTTAGTGAAGGCCATCTGTTACACCGGTTGCTCCCTGTATCATTAGCCTTAGCTGAGGGCATCATAACCCCGATGGCTCTTCTGTAGTGGTCAGTGCCTCAGTGTGTGCGCTCTCATCCTCCACTAGTTGCCAAGCAGTTCATTCTACTGTGCTAAAGTGACCAGGATCCCCAAACAAAGCCATGTGGCGTGTGTATATATGTGTAGAAATGCTGGAAAAAAAGAGAGGAAGAAAGAAAGACTACTGAGTACACTACGGTGTGCTTTTCTGAATTATACCTTCTCAGAGAGGCCGTGATAGTTTGGAGCAATAACGCTGCATCTGTTAAACCACCAGACAAAGTCTGAGATACATTTAGGGTGAGACAGTGTGCGGGGGAGGGGTTTTTGTTCTTATTGTCTGGATTTTGATGCTTCGGTCTGTCTCCTTGGAATAAACTCTCTGAACTCACCAGAGTTACAGAAATTTTAATAATACTAATAATGAAAGTGACTTTGAAGATTAAATGCACTCAAACCCGGGTTCGTCTCCATTTTTATCCTCCTTCTGCTGACATTTTTTTGTGAACCTTAAGTCACTAGGTTGATCTAAACCTTAAAAGTAACAAAAATCTTTAGATATTTAAAGGTGCATTTTTAATTAGCTTATGGCTGTAATCACTGTACCATGAGTGAATTATTTTTAACATCTGTTACAGTCCTGTTAACCTTGGATCAGGTATATATCAGTTTAACTGGAGTGGACTGAATTTGAATGGGATTTACTGATTGGAGTGGAGCAATCAAACAGTGCTGTACGGAGTACAGAGTGTCGACATATTGTCAAAACTTCCTAGGTGCCCGTAGCACACTGGGCATCCTTACATGTCATTTTTTCAGTTGGCTTGTTTATTTGAACCCCAGTCGCAATGTTCACAAAAAGGCAGAAATCAAAAGAATTCACAAGCGGGAAACAAATCATGATCTCCTGAGTGTTGTAATTTTCACATTAACCAACCCCATCTGCATACTGGACTTTGTAGTTCTGGTACTAGAATCAGATCGACTTGGATTAGATTATTCTGAAATAGTCTGAGTTTAGATTAGTTTAAATTTACTTTTCAGGAACATTGTTTTTGAATTTTTTGCTTCTTTATTTGTACAATCAAACAAAAAATACTCATCTCCTCAGAGAAAGGATGCATTGCACCAGATTTAGCTGATAGCCAGTTTCCGTCTGCTAGTCCTTCGAATAACAAAGCGCAAGCAAAATAAGCAATAATCAAAATTATAATAATACAAATGCAGTTAGCTATTGGAATAAGATAAAAACACCAGTAAAA
>NW_005187406.1:5041387-5042433 GCF_000239375.1 Pundamilia nyererei | reverse complement strand
TGTGTGTGTGTGTGTGTGTGTGTGTGTGTGTGTGTGTGTGTGTGTGTGTGAAGGGTTGATGTCTGATTTTCACTTGACTACTGACCCATTACCTTCCTCTGAATTAGGAGGTAGCTTTGAAAAGCTGACTGTGTCCAGTGTTGGATCATTTGTCAGTTGAGCCGATTTAATTAAAGTTTGCTCAAATAATGTTATCTGTATCAATAACGTAATTCATGTAAAATATCACAATACAATGCTGTATTGATCCCCCCCCACACCACACACACACACACACACAGCGCGTGGTCACTTTCGCTTTCACCTGCTCCTCAGGTTTAGGTGCTATAAAAAGTCTGTTTGGTTGCAGCCATTTAATAAAGGCACTTGTTTATGTTTAAGCAATAACTACATGTTAACATTAGGAAATGATGGTGGCTTAGGTTAAATTATTCCCCTTCATAGCTGCAAGCTTTGTTCAACTCATGCTGCCAAAGGTAACTTTGTACGTAACTAAAACGTGCTAGCAGCTCTGACAATAGCCTGAAATGTCAGTGATGGAGAGGATGGAGATACCAAATTCTTTTGTCATTACTTCAGTGCAGGATTTTTCTGGCCCTTCTGTTGTGACAGTGACTCTGACCTTCTGAAAAAAAAATTCATAATGTTGCTGATGTGATAAGTGTCTCACAGTATTGAACGCACTTTCTCCTTCTAGGAAACTACCGGGGTCATTGAAACAATTTACATTCGATATATCAATACTGGAAATACACACTTCCTTAATCGTTACCAGCATGTGACAGTAATGTGGGTGATTAAGCTATCATTCATTACAGCAAATGGAGCACTGCTAGCTCTCTGTGTGTGTGCACATGTATGTGCACGTGCTTGTGCGTGACTGTTATGGAGACAACCAGCTTTCCACCCAGACAGTCCCATTAAGATAAGGCTCCTGTCCACTCAGCCGGAAGAACATCAACAAACAGCAAGGTAAACCTTTTGCTGTGACACACACACACACACACACACACACACACACACACACACACACACACACACACACA
>NW_005187406.1:5038634-5040699 GCF_000239375.1 Pundamilia nyererei | reverse complement strand
AACGGCAGGAGAGACGAGAGACACGTGGCAAACGAAAAATACGAGATAAACAAAACAGTCCTCGCAACCTCGCTCTCGAGCCATGTGACATTGAATTACACAAACCTTTCAAGAGGAAAAACTTCAAAAGAAAAGAATTAAAAGAACATATTTTGTATAATAGGAATTCCATAAAAGATGATGGTAACAGTGGACAATATTTAGCAGTATGCACACTCACAGTCATCTCAAGGCTTCATACTTTATAATAAACTGAAAGTATCAGAAATGTAATCGGGTGTATATCAGGTAATCCAACTACAGAAGGAAAAAAACTGTTTGTTCGATGGATTTTTTCTTTTCAAGAACTGTTGTAATGCATGCAATGACATAATTGTATCTGTGATATGATTACTGAATGTAATGCAGTAATGCAGTAAAATGCTACTTTGGAACACGTTACACCCAACAGTGCCAAAAACACGCCGTGTCATTTATTTATTTAACAAAACCTAAGTTGTGGGTGAAAAACTCAGGATTCAACGGCTTATTAAAGGAAGCAACTTTAGCAGCAACAACTTAAAGTCATACAGAAAATGTTTACTTCATTCATTTTTACATTGGTCTGGAGGAACTTGTGGTTACATAACAAGCCCAAATCCCAACCCCTCCACCACCACCCCATGCTTATAGAAGTATGGGTATAGAGTGTTTGTGCTAATATCCTGATAACCCTTCCAAACAAACCATGTTTGTTCAGTTTTTTTTTCATACTTTATCATTTAATATGCTTATTAAGGTCTGTAGATTCGGAGATGTAACTCTTGGGTTTTGTCCAATTTCTCTGTGCATTGCATTGTTTGACCCTGGGGGAAATTTGCTGGGACATCCACTCGGGAACAGACTGTGTTCCAATGTTCCAGAATGTTCCAGCCCAGCAAACTACCAAAGCATAGAGGCTTTTTTATAGAGATGCTCAGACTTGCTGATGATCAGTTAATCAAGTGCATTTGATTACCAGCACCTGCCTGCTACTTAGATGATGCTTCTTAATTCATATGGAAGCAGTAAGGCTGTTCTGCATTTTGTCTTAATTTTTGTTAAATAAATAATGACATGGCACGCGTGTGTTGTTGTTTTCCTGAGGTTGTATTTACCTAATTTTAAGATCAGCTAAGGATCAGATTATTATTATTTTGATTATGACTTAATTAGATGTATATAGAGCATATTTAAATCTTATTTTGCTGTGTTAGCATTTCCCAAGCCATTGACTCTTGCAGGAATGAAATGATCACTTAGGAATTGTGAGTTCATGAGTTTATGCTGTGCATCTTTACTATGTGGTTTCATTTCTATATTACTCTTATAAATGTTTTCTGATACTGGAGGAATGACCCTTTTGACTTTGGCTGCACTTCCCTCCTGTAGTTGAGACATATTTAGCTGGCCTGTTGTATCCAGATCAACTTGGTCCAGTCGGGTTTATTTTTATCAAGTCCAGAAGACCTGCTGCTCTAAATTGATGGCAGCATGACTGTGGGGCCGTGGAGTGTTTCTGTCACCATGGGGCCTCAATCATATTGATTCCAAAGAGAAAAGCACATTCTCTCAGTGCCATGCCACAGGGTCATGATTTCACCGACAGTATTTTAGCCCTGTGTTTGATAAGGACCTTAAAACTCTACGTGGATTTGTACACTGATTTGGTCCATTGATGGTTGTGAAGTCATGTAGTATGTGGATGATGAATGGGCAGGTATATGAGTAAATCATGGGGTTAATAAAGCTATTGAAATAAAAGTAACTCAGGAAATTCTCCATTCATACATCATTGTTATCTTTTTCTGTTGCTTCACATTCACAGTTACGTTAACAATACTTCTTCTCAATATCACTGGTGGAGACTGAAATAACTCAACAGATACAGGACAGGAGAGGCACGGAAATCTCCTCATTTTAAAACATTAAAAAACCATGAGATTGACATTTTGTGTTATTTGGTCATATGGCTGTGCCATGACATTTTACAGAGGATTATGTCTTTTGTCTTTGTTGATCTCAAGTATTACTCCAACATACTCCA
>NW_005187406.1:5031128-5038280 GCF_000239375.1 Pundamilia nyererei | reverse complement strand
AAGGAAAAACTCCCTTTTAACAGGAAGAAACCTCCAGCAGAACCAGGCTCAGGGAGGGGCGGGGCCATCTGCTGTGGCCAGTTGGGGTGAGAGAAGAAAGACAGGATAAGAACCGCATGTCTTCCACAACAAAATGTGTAATAGAAACACGGTCCACCGTGTCCATTTCACGTTTTACCTATCTGAAATGTGAAATGCAGAATTTGCAGTAAGTTGTAGTATGCTGCAGTAACAACAGAGGGAGATATTTTATTTCAAGCCAACGTGAAAATAATCACGGGAAAGCGTTTAAACACACATTATTAACATATTTACATGTATATACACATTAGCCACCTAGGTTAGTTGATTCTGATGATAAAAGACCCTGGAATGTACTTTGTGACTTTAAATATATTACCTCTCCCGGGGGTAATACAATTTATGCATGCATGTCCATTTCACATTTTAGAGAGGCAAAGCGTGAAATGGACACAGTGGGCTGGCGTGTCTATTACACATTTTGCCTTGATCCTGGGTTGCACTTTGGTTAGTGACTGAATATAACATTAACCTCAATAATAGATTATCTTTTATAAAACATACTCTCTTCATCTAAATATATCATATGAGCTTGTTAATTAGAGCTTTATTTGAAGAGTTTTTACCCACAGTTACCAGCGTTAGTGTCTGTTCAATGTATGAATGAATTTTGTTACTTACACAACAACAACACAAAAAAGGACTAAATTCCTGATTTTAACTGCTTTAACTGTTTTTAAACTCTCCATGCAAAATGTTATTCAGTGGAATATAGTCAAATTAATATTACTTGATTGGTTTACATTTAGTTTATACCAAGCACATTTTTCTTAATGGTTAATGATATGACTAAATTAACCTTATATTGTATAAATTATTGTTTCATGTTTATTGGGGAAGGAGAATATTTTTTTTGAGTGCAGAAACCAAAAATCTGTTTTCATTTTAACTCCTTAAACGTGCCAAATATTAGTAATTATTATTAGTACGGGGGCACAGGGCCCTTAGCACCTCAAAGCACTACTAAATATAGCCTCAATGAGCTGATACTGTGGTTAAAGACTCTCACTTTCAGTTTCACAACTCAGCAGCTAATATTAAACCCAAATACTCAAGTGGTCCAGAAGCCTTCAAGTCATGCACAGATAAGTTAGTGGCATCAGTCACAATGCTTCTCAAGATAGTTTCAGACACTGCCTGGGGACTGTGTTGGAAAATGAGTCACAGACTGGAATGAGCTGTAGGTTCCAGACATGCACCACATGAAGACTCTCATCAGCCTGGATTATACAACCTCCCCCGGGGTCAGTAATAAACTCTGGGTGAAATTCTAAGGGAGCATTTGGGAACTTGTTTTCCATCAGTATAAACAGTATTCACAAGTTTTAAAAATCCTGAATTATTTAGTTGATAAAGAGTGTTTGGTAAATGGAAGGGTGCCAGAATATTCATGTTTTCAACAACTTTGATACCAAAAATAAACAGATTTCAAACACTGTCTTATTAGCGCTCCTGAGTTAAAGAGTACAATGGTTTGCTTGTTATTGTTGTCACTACTATTTTAAGTGCACTTTGGAATGTTAACTGGTGTTATGAGGTTTATTTAATCTTTTGATGTGTCACACGGATGGGGGGGAAAGCCATGACTCACCTCCCCCAAGCACTACTAGTCATTCCAACCCAACAACATCTGGAATTATTACTGTAGCCTGGCTAGCTAGCATGTGGCTTTTTAGATCCCACTACTGCTGTACGCTTGGCTTGTTAACTAACATTCCACAGGCAAGAAATAAAACTTGGAGAAAGGCGGAGTTATAATTGTGCTATAAAAACAATATGTCACATTTCCTTAAGGAAAAACACTACTCATGTTGTGTGCTTGATTCTTCTTCTTTGTAATAATATTAAATGGTAACAAGTAACAAGTATCCTTATTCTGAGTCCCATCAGACAGATGTACCCAACAGTCTGCTTACTTTGGATTTGTTTTTGTAGACTTGATTCATGGTGTGTTTCCTCTCGCCAGGTCTGGGCATACTGTTCATGACAGGAAGGTGCAGATGACCAAAAATAATCAGTACAACTAAAAACACACTGAGCTGACAGTACTGAAGACTAAAAAAAAGTACTGAAGGCTAAAAAAAAACAGTCCCCCAAAAATATCTGAAAAAAGCCAGGCATCATCAAAACATCCTTTATAGTAAAAAAAACAAAAACAACCCAGATCAGGCAATGACAATATATTCAGTCACTGGTAATTTTTTTATTATGTTAATTTAAATTTAGCTGAATTCTTTTTGGCATAAACGTAACACGGTGGTGGAAACATTCCTCTGAGATTTTGCAACAGCAACAGCTGCACATCTATGATGCCAATTGCCCATTGAAGCAGCCCAAACAGATGCCTGTTAAGGCCAAGAGGCCAAACTGGGTGTGTGGACTCAAGTGCAGAAACAGACGGAGGCAAAACTGATGTGAAAATAGAGTTTTATTTACAATAGTGCAGAAAGGCAGCATCAAATTGGGAAACTAGACAATCCTGACAAAGTTTACTATGAACTATGAGTTAAACCTGAGACATGTAACCAAAACTATGAGCTGTGATTCAATTCAAAAGTCCATGAACAGGTCCAGGTGTGAAAGGAGGGGCAGTGGCCTGGGTGGAGAAATACAGAGTCACTATAATGAAGAAGAGACTGGGAGTCAGCGGGGTTCCAGTAAATTATGACAGGTTGATTAGACAGTGTTGCTGAATGGCTTATGCGTTGCAGGTGGAGAACAACGTGAGAGGGATACCGTCCAAGAAGTCCGGTAGCTTGATTGCAGACAGGTGTGCAGGCTGATTGGAGACTCCGCCCAAAGGTGGAGCCCAGCTCTGTGGAAAAACACCACTCTCACCCAGACCATGACATGCCCTATGATTAGGTGCAGTAGGGAAACAGACTTGTCAGGCAGTTTCTTGGATGGGGCTCACCAGGTCATTCAGGGACCTTAAACTTGGAGAACTATTCAAACAAAGCTATTTCGATTGAAAAATCTCACGACTTCTCTTATAAGGTTTCATTTGTCACCTCACCACATGTCCTCGCATATGTTGAAAACTAAAAAAAACCCGAAAGAATAGGAAAAAAATAAGATGCTACAGCCGAACTAGGTTATAAGAGCATTGCTTTTGTGTACTGTAACACTATTAACAAGCGCAAGAATGCAAGAAATAAGTTAGCATTAAAATTCCCTTTAATAATCCAAGCTGTTGACCTTGAAGTACCCTAAATGCCTTTAATTTTACTGACTTTGTTCTATACTTTCAAACTGACTTTAATAAGCTCTTTTAAATCAGCATTGCATCAGATAGTTCCCTCAGTGCTTTCCTTTGAGGGCAGACTCCTATAAAAGCTTGAAGTTATGCTCCAGTGTCCATGATCCCTATAACACCAGTACTTAACAAGATTTCCCTCTGGCTAGGCAAGGCAAAGCAAGTTTATTTGTATAGCACAATTCAACAACAAGGTGATTCAAAGTGCTTCAAAGGGCTATCCCAAAGTCCTTTCCCCAGCTTTATTCTAGTCTTTAGTTTTTTGACATTTATTTTTTAAACCAACATCATCTTAATTTTTATTCAACTGAAGTTGAAACAAACATCTAGTAATGTGCAAAAGAGACTATTCACCCTCAGCCTTAGCTACTGAACTCGTTTGATGCAGTTTGCATTGTGAGTTTATAAAATCCTAAACATTATTCGCCTCATCGCAGCACCCGAGTATCTGCTGCATTCATGTTTTGTAAAATGTAAGAAATATGCTTTCAGTGTCCAAAATAGAATTTTTTTTAAATAAGACACATAACTCTTTGAAAAGCAGGTGACATTTTGACATGTCACAGTGGCGTGTGAAAATCTAATTAGTGGCACACTTGAGATTTTCTGCCCTGAGTCAAAATGAAGTGAGTTATTTTTACATTAAGCACATATTTTATAGATTACAACCAATGCATTGTCACAAGAAATTACTTAAACCAATATACACATATGGAAAGTATTTTTAGCCTAGAGACAAGACAAGTAAGTGTCTGTGGTTTGCACAAGCATACAATGAAAGCACTTTGTTCTGGTGACTGGGTTGGTCTGACAGAGGCTGTGAATCACCTCTGACAGATAACATGGCTGCAGGTGTCTGCTACTGATACAGTGTCAATGCTCTTCTCCAAACCTCCTGCCTGGATCCAGCCTCAGGTGTAAATATAGACGGTCGTCATGGCAACATCTGCACAGGTGGCTGGCAATGTCCAGGTCTGTCAATCAATGGCAATCTGACAAATGGGGATGTGGCATTATGAAACTGCAAGTTTATGGTTGGATTTCTTAAGCATCAGAAAGCTTTTCTCATATACTTTGAACTTCACTGTCTCTCCTGATAATATCTGTCTTCTTCCCTAAATCCTTTTCCTCTGCAACTTCTTTGAGGATCCACGAGCCATGAATGCAGTTACCACGTCAGTGTCTTGAATTGTTACAAACCCAATTGGTCATTCTGTTATCCGAGGCGTCATCTGCCTCAATGGGGATGATGTTCTAAAGGGTTGATGGATGGCTCCTTTTCCAGAAAAATGTAGTTTCTAGTATTCCTGTCCCAACGCTGTCATGGCAGTCACAAAAAGAACATAAAGAGTTATTTATTCCTGACATCTCGAGTGAGCTGCATTATGACAGCAGCATCGTGGTTCAAGGGTTTAAAGTGACTTTATTCGCTGGTAACCTGAGTCAGAGAGGGATTACCCTGTGAGAACACAGTAAACCCGCTAACCTAGAACATAACACTGTAGTAATTCAAGTAGCCATTAATCTGCTGACTATTAAGCACATGTTTCCAGCTGTCAGATACTGCATCATGGCAACGTCTCATTCTGAAAGATCAGTAAGTTCAAAGCACTCGATAAAAGAAACTGTATCTTTTCTGTGGCTGTTGTCTCTTTACATAAGCTGCACTTTAAAACGTAATGAATATGAACCCAGCGGGTTCACGGTACCTGACAGTAGACCTGGTTTACTTTTGAAACTCTGTAGACCTCAGTGACCTGGAACAGTAACATTATGTACATTAATGGTTACGTGTTACTTAACCACTGAGCTGCTGGAAGCCTCCACTGCTGTTTATTATTTATGCACCTATTTTATCCTTTGTAAGTTGCAAAAATGTTCCCTCTCAGAAAATAAAGCTGCTACGCCGCATCATTCATGGACAGTCAGGGCCATACGTTTTGGAAATGGCACAAATTTCTGTGTTTCATAAACAATGCAGCTTCACTTTCTTATATATGTGTGCACAGCTGTAGCCAAAGCATTAGGCTGTGACTGTAGTCCAGGCTTTACATACCACACTGGCCTTCTGTTCATCACTATGTAACATATTAGCATGATAGCCACCTGGTGGCTCATTGGTTCACTGGGTGATGGTGTTAATGGGGGTCCTGTCACTGCTGGGATTCTGTCATGACGGGGCATCGGTGTCTAATCAGCAAATGCAATAATTAATTTCTCTGTCTCAGTAAATTACATTCAATTCTTCCAAACGAGCTCTCCTTAACATCCCCCCCCAGAGTATCTGAGGAACTAATTCCTTAATTGATCATCGTTTGCTTTGCTCCTGTGCTCAGGATTCACATATACAGCATTTCAATGCACCTAAATTCCTGCTAAACCAGTTCTCATCTACGGTTTTCTGGTTTTTGTTGTAAGACAACAATGTCTGGCTTTAAACTCTGCAGATCTGAAAGGAACACTTCAGATCTCAATAGGAAAAAAATTATGCTGGATATCTATACTGTTATGGATGGGATAATGGGTTAGAAACTGCCTGTGTACTCTCACCGTATGAGGCCAGGCATTATCATGCACCAGGAGGAACCCAGAACCCAAAGAATTTTGTCCAGATACCTAATGGCAGTCACGGTGTGGTTGCCTAGTGGATATGCCTCCCTAAACTATCACTGACCAATCACCAAACCGGTCATGCTGAATAGTGTTACAGAGTTGGTCATATGTCCATATTGGCATGAATATGTTTTTTTTCTGATGTGTTTTCAAAGTGTATATAAACAATAAATATTTTTGCCTTTGTCTTACTGTTGAAGCGAATGCTTTTGGTTAGGTAATTCCTGAAGAAAAACTCCTGTAAAATTTGGATTATATAACTTATTATATAAAGGACATTCATTAATTCTATCCTTTCTTTATTTGACTAGCAGGCCATCTCTCCATCAGTCCAATCATCTGTTTTCTTAATCGTTTGTCCAATTTAAGGTCTTACGCAGCTCGAGCTTATCAAGAGCTTTTATGGCCTTTGGTAAAAGAATTTCTTAATAGATTTTAGTGACCAAGACAGAACCACCGTGATTTAAAGCCTGAAGGGCTCGTACATTTGCAAGGTTAAATACGTTTTTCTGTGTTTGGCTTCCTGCAACAAAACTGGGCAGACTGAGTAGTACTGCAGTGCCTGTGCTCATAGAGTTTGTTTCACTTTTAATTGTCTGTTACTTGCTCTTTATTTTAAAATGTGCATTTTGTCGTCCAGATACTGTCATTGGTTTACAGATTGGGGTTTTTTCCCTTTAAAATTAATTAGGCTGAATTATCTAAAGCCAAGAGTCACTGACCTTTTCAGCCTCAGCTTAACCAGATATGTGATTCCCAGAGTAAGACTACTTAACTGTTCTTTCTCTGTTTAACCAGTGTAGCAGTTTCCTTCTGTCTGTAATACTGTAGTCTGTGACTCTGTTTTCACAAGCTGTTCAGCCCAGTTTGAACTACATCTGTTAGACGCTTCCACTAGTAACAAGCAGTATTCTGAATTTCCTTAAACAAAGGCTCCACTATTTCCTGTAAAATACAGATTTTTCTCTTCAGAGGAAATCCTCCAAAAGCTTTGTGCTCAGACTGAACATACTTTAGCTCTGAGTTTAACATAAAGCTTTTCCAAGGCTGAGATTTTAGGTGTGGTCTTAACAGCGTGGTTCTGCCAACTTTGTCAAAGATGTTTGAATGCCAGAGATTAATATTAAGTAATGATTAAATGCAGAGAGAAAAAATAACCCGAGTAAATACAAAGTCCCGTGTGAGTTTTACAACACATCTAA
>NW_005187406.1:5021107-5022306 GCF_000239375.1 Pundamilia nyererei | reverse complement strand
TCCCCGCTTCCTGGCTCCCTAGCAATCATCTCCCCTTTCTATTGCAGCCCCCCGCCGTCCCGATCCCGGCTTCCTCGTGTCATTGTTTCCCCGGGTTTTTAGTTTCTGTTTTGCTCTCTAAATTCCCTGGGTTGCCTTTCGTTGTTTCAATAAAGTGTCTTTCTGTTAGCTCGGAGTCTGCGCCTGGATCCTTTCGTGCCCGCGCACCACGGCCCATGACACTATATGTGATATGTTTCAAGAGGCTGTTGAGCTCTAGTCAGCATTCATAGAGCTCCAAAGACAGACTTCACACCACCAGCTTTCTCTTCCAGCTTTACAAAAGTAATGCTGTAATAAAAACACTGCTATTTTGCTGTGGTCTTATTGTCATTTGAACTCAATTTTTAAAGCACGTTTCTAGTCTTATTGATCAAAGCACTTCACAATAAAAGCCACATCTAGACTGGATTGTTATTGTATACGTAGTTTGGAACTTCAAGTATCGAAGACTCTCACATATAGACACAAACACCAAGGAGTGTTCAGGACCTCACTAAAGAAAGAGCTAAGATAGACCCACTAATCTTCTGATTAGTGGGTCTATCTTGACCTCTGATGCCTTTGCAGTAGTAAAAAAAAAAAAAAAATGCTTAGCAACTGCTAGTTGTCCATCTATATACATAGGTATACACATTCACTGGTCAATTTATTAAGTAAACCTGTTCCCCTGCTTGTTAATGCAAATAATAATAATAACAGCTCTCTGGGCTGATAAGGCCAGAGAGTGGATCTGGGAAGATAAGCCAACTGCAAACCACTGAAAAGGAATGACATTAATACTGGTGTATAAGAGAGAACTACAGTCAGGAGAGGATATGATTTACATGTGGATGTTAAACCGGCTAGGACATAAAGAAAAATTGATGCAATAGGGTCTAATGCAATGGGGATTGTAATTAGGAACAACAGGATGTTAAAGATCCAAAGATTCAGAAAATATTCTGTCTCAGTATACTTCATTAGTTTAAACTAAGCATCACAAGGAGTACAAGTTAATTCACTGTCACCTTAAAATGATTTTGAAGGTGACAAGGTTGTCACTGAGCTTCCTTTTAATGCCACACCCTCATTCCAATATAGCACCTTCAGGATGTGGTGGAGCAGAGATTTACTGCTAACAAAACTGCAGCAGATGCATGATTCATGTCAATTCAATT
>NW_005187406.1:5018770-5019818 GCF_000239375.1 Pundamilia nyererei | reverse complement strand
AAAAAAAAAGTATCATTGCACAGTGTTTACCCTTTTTTTCTTAGTCTTACAGATTATAAACAAATGAATTCACTTGTTTTACCCCATCCATGGTGTTCACAGCAGGCTGAATGCCAAACTGTCGGCTCAGTTGATTACTGAAGACATCAGTAATTAGTGGCTGTTATCTGAAGTAAAGCTTTATTAAAGAGAAACATGTATTGCCCTCAATAACCGACATACAGCCCAGTTATTTATTTGCAGAACCTACTAATTGCTTGTCTGTTTTTGAGCTGTATAAAAAAAAAGAAAAAGAGAAAAGAAAAATACTCCCAACCCACCACAGAAAAATGAGATTCCTGCTGCAGAGGAAATGAGAGATCACAGGGCCTGATTATTAAAAATGTTTTCCCGAATTACTAAAATAATGAAGAGGGAGAAGCTAAATAAATTCAGCAGATGACACAGCATACCAAATATTGCATGCATGAACACCAGCGTTTAAATTACAGCAGAGATTTTCTGCCGTTAGCGGTTATCAAAACATAAAATCTGATTTACTTGCAGAGATGTGTTTCATTAGTTGTAAGCAACAGGAAATGGCCTTGTTACTGCTATGCATCAGAATTTCAATAAGATTTAAATGCGTCATTTCCCGGTTCAATTAACCATAAAATGCAAATACAACACAGTTTAAAAATGTCTAATAATGATATAAAGTCATTCATTTATAGTATTTGAAAAAGCAATAAGTTAGTACTGTATGTTTGCATTAACCGATATGCTAAAAGATCAACAGATGGAGAGGAAACACTATTTTTAGGCCTAATAATTCATGATTAAGAATTAGATATTTTTCTCAGCAACTTCTGGTTTACTATTAATTACAGTATCACCTTTTCACATTTGCAAATGAGCCACAATAAGGGTCCGTTTTGGTCCTAACCTCCTTTAATTAAACATGGAGCAGTTAATGAAAAACAAAGGAGTGGTATCAAACAGATGGTAAATGGTTTAGATAGACAGATGGATTTACTTCTCATCTTTACACTGGGTAAAAACAATTCTA
>NW_005187406.1:5008962-5016231 GCF_000239375.1 Pundamilia nyererei | reverse complement strand
GGCTGCCGGACACTGGCGCCACCGGGCCCTCTGACCACCACCAGTAGGCAACAGGTGAAGTGTCTTGCCCAAGGACACAACGACCGAGACTGTCCGAGCCGGGGCTCGAACCGGCAACCTTCCGATTACAAGGCGAACTCCTAACTCTTGAGCCACGATCGCCCCAAGTAACATGTTACACTGATAATCCTGAAATCAGTAGACCTTCCCAACTTGTGTAAATATCCTTCTTAGATCTTCACTTACTTACTTGGACTTTCTCATTGTTCTAAGCAGAGTTGACTAAACTACTGGCCCAACAAATCCAGTATAGTAGCATTTGAATTGAAAAAAAAAAACCTTTACTGCACTTTTAAAACTTTGTAACTAATCTTTATTTCTTTGGTTTCATAACACATTGACCATATGAGAGCACAATTGCTGCCATACACCTGTTCTTGTGCAACAACTTATGCCCCCAATTGTCATGACATGAGCACATCTCTTCAAGGTCTAATGCCGTAAGGTTTTTCTTGCCTTTCAGACAGCTTTTAAGCACTCAACATGATGGATATTGTCTCATGACAGGTTACATAAAAGCACTTTTTCCTCGTTTCTTCTCTTTTCTCTTTCACTGACATCGTATTGATCCACAAACCTAACTTTTGTGGCTTTTGTTCACTCAGACTTGACCACATTGTGGTCCTGATTGCCAATCAAGTTATTCTGTGTCCAATCAAACCACAAGAGAAAGACTGATAAAAGGACAAATAGTTGAGTATTCTTGATTGTAATAAAATAAATGCATTTCAGATCTCCACTTTTCTGAAATGGCAAACTGCAGCTCCAGCTTTGAGAATGAAGAAAGAATAATCCTAATAATCTTAAATAATTAGAATCTTTACCGTTTTCTCTGTAAAAGCAGCTCACACTGCTGCAAGAAATTTAAAAGGTGTTTTAAAAAATAAAATAAAAAAGCCGCACATTTTTACTGGATTTTCCAGTTGGTCGATGTATAATTCCCAGATCCAGGATTATTTGAAGATAAAAACAGCAGAAACAGTAATATGTTCATTTTAGATGTATCAGGATATTCTAAGGCCTTTTTTTATATATAAAGAGGAAAATTGTTTGGTATTTATTTAAGTGCCAATCCAGCCAAATAATTTCAAAGTTCTTTTGTAGTCCGTTGCCTTCTACAGTATTTACTTTTTCCCTGGGAAAGCTCTGGTAGCAATGATCTGGAACTGGCTTGCTATACTTAAAATCTTATTATCATATATAACATAAAACATTTAAGTGATTTAAGTGAACATTTAAGTATTTATTTGCTACGTTTATATTATAATCTGCAGTTAAAAGTAATATATATATATAAATATAAGCTCAGTCCAAAAGGTCCAGTTGTACAAGTTGTGAGACAGATAAAGGTGCTGCAGGGAGTATGCCAAGTACTCAAAAAAATAAAGCAAGTAATGAAAACAAAATAAAACAGAAAATCTATGTGGAACTAAGCACAAAGGCAAGTTGACAAACTGCGTAAACAGACATTCCACAAAGGAGAGACAAGAGTACATGACATATACTCAGGAGACTGATGGAAACATCGAGCAAGACATACAACTGGGAAAGTAAAGGAAAGAAACAGAAGCAGTGAAATGAAACAGGAAGTTAGCCCTATGATAGACTGGTGGACCCGTCTCCCACCCTATGACAGCCAGGTTAAGCCCCAGTCCTCCAGGATGGAATGGATGGATGCAGTGGGCATTTCAGAGTCTTTTGGGGCACTGGGCAAAAGTTCCCAAGGGACAGTCAACCAACATTCATCAGCCTTAGGTTATTAACCCAAGGCTGATGCAGACATAGGCAATGGATCCAAATGCAGACATAGGCAATGGAGCTCAAGTGGCAACTAAAAAACAACGTCTGAAAATCCAAGCTGAAGAAACGCTTTAGCGGTGAACACTCGCAGGGAGGTCCACAGTCAGTATAACAAAAAAACCAAAACAAAAAACTAAAGAGAGGCAAAGGCTATTAAAACACAAGTTAACAAGAGAAATGGAAACACCAGGGAAATCAGCTGAAACTGGTCATTGCAGGCTGAGACAAGGGAAGCAAAACTAAACACAGTACACAAGAGATGATGTGTGTGCCCTTCCAAAATAAAACAGGAAGTAACTAAACATGGGAACATCTAACACATAAATGCAAGCTTAAAATACACACTGAACACAACATGGAGGAATAATGACAACTCAGGGAATTAACTAAAAACAATAACTATGATTACAAATTACATAGGAAAAGTCAGCCAAACGGAGAATAAAATTGTGGAAAAGAAAAGAAAACAGGAACTATAAGGTAGGCTGAAACTCCAAATAACCTAAAATAGGAACAACCTAAGGAGAATATTACATTATCTAAGCATCTTCCATACAATTAATGCTAGAGTAGCAACATTTAGCTATCTAGCATTACATTGACTAAAGGCTAATTTGCAAAATGGGGCCCTACTCAAAAAAAACTGTCATAGAGTTAGCACTCTCTTGAAATTGGATTTAAAAATAAGTTGTTAAAGCTAAAGTTCTTAGAGCATGTGTAGCGGATCTTGTGGCAGTTCAGAACATGACAATACTGGGTTATTTGTTGGTTGGCTAACAGACTTACATTAGTTTGCGTTAGTTAAGTGAATTGATGATAATACATTAAATGAAATGAACTAATGATATGTCAAATGGCAAGAGGCTATTGTCTGCAGATGTGAACACAGATGTGAACTAAAACTGACCTTTGGATTATTTATGGGCACAAAACTGATTTGAAAACCACTGGTTTAAATGTTCGTAACAAATGTGTAATTGATCCTTTGAGAGCTTTGGGATGGATTTCAGCTTGTTCCTTTTACCTCCATTCTTGAAAAGGTCTTCATACTGAGAAGCTGAAAAAGTCTTCAGAAATGCAAGCCAAATTGTGCCAAAGGCTCCGCCACAGGTTTCAACAGATGCCGATTTCAAGTAGCACCCATCAAAGCAGAAAATCAAAAGGGATGAAATGGGCAAAAATGAGTATCATGTGTCTGGTAATTTGTGCCAGTTATTTTATAGTCCATGAAACAAATAAGCTTGTAGATGCCAGAAAATAGACATGATCACACTGACCCCTTTATCACTAGAGAAAGCACTGATTGAATTTTCCAGTTCTGATAGGAAAATAAAATTTTAGGTTTGGGATTTTCTCCATATCAAGTATTGATCTGATATCACTGGTGTCTTTCTCATTTTGAGAGGGAGACTGTGCGTAATTCCTTTATCTCAACTTAAACTAAGAAATTAATACATCTAAGAAAATTAATTACACAAATTGGCCTTATTTGGTAGATAAATTCACAGAATAAGAGCCTATCCCAGCTATCCCAGCTTGTGAAGGGTGCACACAAGCACGGGCAGGATGCCAGTCTGTCATAAGGCTAACACAAAGAGACAGGCAACCATTGATACTTACAGTCAGCTAAGGCAAATTTGAAATCACCAGTTAACCTAACCCATGCATGTCTTTTGGACTGTGGGGTGAAACCAGAGTAGCCATAGAGAGCTTGTACAAAAACATAGAAACTTCACACAGAATGGCCTTATTCAGGATTTCTTGCTGTGGGGCAAAACCCCTACGATCACCGATGTCTTTAGTGCTGGTCCTCTGTTTGGTCTCTTTTTGTTCTCCCTGTTCTCCCCTTCAGCTCTTCCCTTTTATTCATCTTCTCTTTCTCTCTCTCTCTGCATGGGTATATGTGCATTTAGCCTTTTCTCACATTTCTAATTTTTACCCCCTCATCTCCTTAAATCCCCCAAATCAATCTCAGTACACCATGGGTATGAAAAACGCCATGAACACTGTTACATTTGTGATACCCCCTTTGTCCAAAACACATTGTTTGTTTGTTTTTTAGAAGGAACTTTGCAAACCTTAGCTCTGCTGCCATGTTCTTTATAGAGAAAAAAGGCTTTATCCTTGCAACCAGTTTAAAGAAGCCATAAGTGTTTTTTATAGTTGTATTGTCATAAACTTTAACATTTAACGTACTGGCAGAAATCAACACGCTTTCTGCTGGTTAAATGCTGGAGGAGATATCGGCTCACTATGAAATGTGAGTGAATTCACTCACAGGGAAGTGTACAATGCTTTATACACCCTCTGCACATCATTTAAATGCAGAACCCCCCAGTATTGAAGTGTATCAGTTTACTTTTCAAAGTACTGTCACATGCACCTCACGCTGCTCAGATGTCAGCATATTACGTAGAAATGCTGCTGTCAGTGGTGGAATATTTGTGTCAATAAATCAGTAAATTGGTGAAGAGGTCAGCAACTGAATTAATAAGTGGGGGCTTGACTGACATTGTGAATGACCACATAAGTAACCTAGAGAGTGAAAAAGTCAGCCTTAAAGCAAAGAAATTAAAGCATGATGTAGCTTCCACTCTGTGCTCTTATGACTCATTTTCAGACTATATGAGCCAGAATTAAAGGCCACTTTGCAGCCATCTTCTGTCATTGCTACAGAGGCCTCTCGTTGACAGACTCATAAAATTACTATGATCGAATTAGAAAACTGCGTTAATCTGTTTCCCTTGGAGACTGAAGAGCGCTTCCCACAGAGAGGTGACGCATGTTTCCTAGTAAGAATACAGGCGAAAACGTAGGAAGACTACTGCACTGACTTTCTGCTCATATATGATGGAAATGGGCCCTTCAGCCTCAGTCTGTAGGTGACGTATTTGTGCATCAATTAACAGTCCCACGAGCCACATTGTCATTTCCAATCAATCTACTGCTGTAGTCACGCGGCAGCCATCTCTATCGATCCAGTGACAAGGATGACTTGTTTACATACATAGTTACATTTTGGCTCGCCTCATTTAAACTCTAATGACATGATAGAAAGTAAGGATGGCGGGAAACTGTAATGTTTATAGAGGGAAGGAGGGCAGGGAAGGAAGAACCAATACTACAATAATTAACAACTTAAGAATAGTAACCTCTTTAACAGTATCGCATGATGTACTATGGGATTATAACTGTCCGTGCATTAATGTCATATTCAGTTCCATTTTATAAATAGCACCAAATCACAACAATAAATGCTTCAAGGCACTTTATATTGTAAAGTAAAGACCCTACAATTTTAAAGAGAAACCCCCAAGAATCAAACAACCCCCTGTGAACAAGCACTTAGCAAAAGGCTTAAAACTTTCCTTTTTGCTAAAGCATATAGTTAGGGCTGGACCAGGTGACCCTGAATCCTCCCTTAGTTATGCTGCAATAGACATAGGCTGCCGGGTGATTCCCATGATGCATTGAGTTTTTCCTTTTCAGTCACCTTTCTCACTCAATATGTATTAACAGACCTCTCTGCATTGAATCATATCTGTTATTAATCTCTGTCTCTCTTCCACAGCATGTCTTTATCCTGTCTTCCTTCTCTCACCCCAACCGGTCGCAGCAGATGGCCCCGCCCCTCCCTGAGCCTGGTTCTGCCGGAGGTTTCTTCCTGTTAAAAGGGAGTTTTTCCTTCCCACTGTTGCCAAAGTGCTTGCTCATAGGGGGTCATATGATTGTTGGGTTTTTTTCTCTGTATCTATGAAGCGCCGAGAGGCGACTTATGTTGTGATTTGGTGCTATATAAATAAAATTGAATTGGATTGGATTGAACAGTGGGAAGGAAAAACTCCCTTTTAACAGGAAGAAACCTCCAGTGGAACGAGGGTGAGGGAGGGGCAGCCATCTGCCACAAACCAGTTGGGGGTGAGAGGAGGAAGACAGGACAAAGGACACACTGTGGAAGAGAGCTAGTGATTAATAATAACTAATAATATAACTTAACCATCCATCAATCCATCTTTGAGATGTAAACTGGTCTTGGTTCTGCCCTGGAGCCTTCTCCCAGTAGAAAATGATGGAACCACCTCATCTAGGATGTGCCCATAAAACATCCTGGTCAGATGGCAGAACTACCTCTACTTGCTCTTTGAGGCTCATTCCAGTTTCAGTCATTATGCAAATGTGCTGTTTATAAGTTTGTGGAAACCTGCAGTCAGGTGAGACTGAAGAAGTCTCTTGGACGAGTGACGAAACGTTTCTCCCACAAAATGCTACGTCCAGATGAACAGAATCAACTTTTGGAGATTTACTTACCTGGATGATTGAGCATACATCAAGACCTCATTCCAGTACATTTAGCTTTTTACTCAGTGTTTGTGAGCATATAAGGCAGCTTAACAGTTGAATAGATGGCTTTGATAAGCCCTTTCATTGTGATGACTGACCAGTATAGTGCTGGCATCACTGCAGACACTGCACCAGTCTCCTGCTCCTTTCTCCCCTAACTCCTAAACAGTGTTGCAGTACATAAAAACTGTGCCCAAAAAAGGGGGATCTACGCATCCTTAATGTTCTAGAAGGTCTTAAATTTAAATGTTGTTTTATAAAACTGCTGGCTAATGCAAGCCCTTGATGAAATATTCAGTTTGATTTCCACTAACGAATCTACTACTTAAGTAAATTTGCACAACTGCTTTTCACTTCTGACTGTCAGTGTCACAGATGTCGTACTAGTTTTAGTCTTTGGTTTTTGATGCAAGCCAAGCTATATGTACCTGTTGCGTGTAGCTGCAAAGGGATTCAGTAGCTCTTTTTTCAGTGGTACTGCCATGGCTCTCCCATAGAACTCTCCAGTGTTGTCCAGCTACATTCAAGCAGCAAGATTAAGCTTAAAAATCGTACATATGTTTTATTCTCATGGGTAGAAATAAAAACAAACAAAGATAAAGTCTGAGATATCCTTTTACTGTATTTTCATATACACAAAGTAAAGGAGTTGGGGAGGGGACCAAACTAAAGGGGATTCTGTTTTTTTGAAGTGTGAAATATGACATGAAAAAATAAGAGAAAAGATTCGACCACTTAAGATATTCGACGACTGTTTGTTTCTTGTGAGCAAATTACCCTGCATCAAATCAAATAAAGCATGGTCCCAAATTCTGCTTACCTGAAAACACAAGCGTGTGCACACACACACTGTAGTGGCGGCACTCCGTCTCTATTTCACTCTTCTGTACCACCTTTAGGAGTCAGTCCGGCAACATGTATTTGAAACGCGAGCAAGTCCAGGTACTTTTCTTGCAAAAAAGATGTTTATTGAAACTTTTAATTTACATGGCAATACTCGGTCAAAAAACTGTGTTGCTTCCAGCTTATCCGACTCCCCAACTACGTAATTACAGTGTGCCGGAAGCC
>NW_005187406.1:5004439-5007597 GCF_000239375.1 Pundamilia nyererei | reverse complement strand
GATTTCTTTGTATATTCCCTCATATCCATTCTGAAAGCTTTGGCAGTCTCCATTCAGGAATTTGCTGACATGTGTGATTCTGTACTGTATATTCAGGCTATGATTCTTATTCCTGACATTGGGGTGATACTTAATATTCTCTCATGAAAACTAAACATAAAGTAAAAGTAAACATAAAGTAGCAGGACCAACATAGGAAGAATCAGTGGTACTGAACATGCCAATGACAATACGTTATTGGACTAGTTACGCTTCCGGAGAGGTGCACGTCAGGTTATGACCTACAGAATTTTAGCAGGTTTTGTGGTTTTGACGTACCTATGGTATACATTTAACAGCATGAAGCCCTTTATCCAGCCTTCTGCAGTCGTGTTTTATTTAGACCAGTAGTGAGGTGCTGCTTGGACTCTTGGACTTCCTGGACTTGGAAAACAAAGGGCAAACTTCATCACTTCAAGCCAATGATTCAAGATTCAAAGCGGTATAAAGAAAAGCATTTCTCTGTGCAATGAAATTCTTTCTCTGCTGTCCACACACAGATGCAGGTTAATATGTACAATAGAACTAGAACAGATAAAATACTAAGAGGATAAATAAATGGAGACAAGAAATTGAAGGATTAAATAGATTTGTGTGTAAAAGAGCTATGAGCTTATTATGCTGGTTTGATATGTAAGATAACCTGATGTGCAAAAATTCTGATTTATGTTAAAGTAGGTCAGCTGTTCAAGAGTCTGAAAGCAGTGGGGAAGAAGGAGTTGGTGAGTTGGGATGTTCTGGACTTCACACTTGTAAACCTTCGTCCTGAGGACAGAAGTGTGAACAGTCTATGTTGGGGGTGTGTGGACGCAGCTCTCCTCTGGACTCTGTGATGGTAGATGCTCTGCAGAGAGGGCAGCGGGTCCTGGTGATCTTCTCTTCGGTTGTTATCACTCTCTGCAGGTGTTTGCGGTTCATAGCTGTAGCGCTGCTGTACCATGCAGCGATGCAGCTGGTCAGTGTGCTCACCACAATGTAGCTGCAGAATCTGCTGTATATCAAATTTCCTCAGCCTCCTCAGGAAATACAGCCGCTCAGCTGTATTACAGCCGGGGTTCAGTGTGCAGGTGAGGTCTTCAGTGATCTCGCCCAGGTACCTAAAGCTGCTCACCCTCCCCACTTCAAGACCCCAGATAAACACGATCATCATGATTCCTACAAAGCAGTAGAAAAAATTCATCGTACTTGATCACTGACCATCAGACTTATTATTATCACTCTTACTGCAGGTGCACAGTCAAACCATTTTTGTGGGAGTTGGAGGATTTTCTGTCTTCCACTAAGGGACTTCACTCTTTAAAGATTTTTGCAATGTGTGAAGGACACAGCACAGCCCATCAAATTCCCAATTATCACTTGGCATGTCTACTGAGAGAGAGCAGGGCACTCAGGCGTACAGTAGCTCCTTTGTGCCTAGTTGACATAGAGAGAATTTAACTGCAGACATGTACACCACTTTCCTGTGTGTCAGGCAATTTTGCAGGAATTTCAGGTGGTTCTTGTTACTGTACGAGAACTTGTCCAAGCACAAACCCACATTAGATACAGTACATGGCCTATTTATACATGGACAGCATACCGTACACATGGACAGCTTCCCACAGGAAAGCGAATGATTCAGTGCAGGTAAACACTATTTATCAAAACAGCCGCTGGGTGACATCATTTTCTTCCAGCTTTCTCTCGTGTTTACGGTCAAAGGTCGACGGAACGACAACAAGCGGAAGGCTCTGCATTTATTTTCCCACAATTCCCTCACCCAAAGTGAAAGCACTGAAACACCAAAGAAAAATAAGTATCTGACGTTATTCCAAATCACAAATGGAGGCAACAGAAAGTGGTTACAACACACTCCTTTAGAGCGTTTCCAGACACACATTTAGCACCGAATGTAATTTTTTACATGCAAATTGTCAGTGACAGTTATATACTTTATTTGGTTTAATGTTGGTGTAATTTCAGTAGAATCTCCTGTTGAATCCTGTTCATTAATGAATAATCTCCTTAATGGTTCTAATGTAATGATTTTTTCCCCCATGGCTATTACAAGCTTTAGCCTGCTGAACTTTAGCCGGCAGTCCATTGCACAGTGTTAGATCACCAGAATAATAGATGTCAATAGTAAGGGATCAGATAGCACAAGACAGGAAATTGATAAGAATTACAAATCTGCTAAAGGAAACAGTGGCAGTCCATCCTGCTGTTTATGTTTCGGGCTCTCCTCCTAATGCTTTTAGCAGCTTTACTGAATTAATAGAGTACGTAATGCTGAAACTCATCAGCAGTTCAGTTTAGTACCGAACACCTCATCTCTGATTTGTAACAACCATGAGTTATTATGCTAATTTCGACTTACGCAAAAGAGCTCACTTATGCAAAGAACATATCGATCCCTATGAAATGCAACTTACAGTAACATTCGCAAACAAGATGTACTGATAGCACGAGGGTTCAGCAGTTTCTTGTAATCCAGAAGGAAGCGCATCTTCCATTTAAGGATATCAGACTCATCGTGTATAGTAACGGATGTTGTTGTTTGAGTGCAGGAGGTGTATTCATTCTCTGCACACTTTTCCTCTTTCCTGTTGGCAAGCAAACAAACAGAGAAAGTTTTATTACACTCAAGTTGCTACCCGCTGCTGTGCGGTGACAATTTATTAATTTATTTATTTATACAGTGATTAATCAGCTCTAAGACGCACCTCTTCCCATAAAACAAAGAGCAAATACATATGGAAACTAGCGCAGGACATTTCCAGGAGAGTCATGACAACAAAGCAATCATTTACATATACAACATGTTAGTGGGCCAGTGAAAAAACTAACAACAATATCATAAAAAGGAAATAATTAATCAGGTAAAGCATGTCGGCCCATGCAGCCATTCACCTCAGCAATAGTTAAACAAAGATTAAACAAATTAACTGCATGATTTTTACTGCTTTAATGGCAGGGTGTGTGTCAAACATATATATTCTTCAATGAATGAATGAATAGGTAGTAGAAATATGAAAAGGAACAAATAAAGGGAAAGGTGTTGTTATCATTACCTAGTATTCTATTCATGAATATAATGTAGCCAATAAATTGGGTTAATGCCATGACCTAAGGGCCAGAAC
>NW_005187406.1:4988326-5001954 GCF_000239375.1 Pundamilia nyererei | reverse complement strand
TATGTATGTATGTATGTATTGCTGTAGTGAGAAAGACTGCCCTTTGATACCAAAGTTGTAGCTAGTTTTTATATTTGTGGATATTTCAAGAAAAGACTGACTATATTACCTTTTTTTCTGTAGGTACTCTTTCAAATGTTCACTTGTCTAAATGTATCAAAGGTCCAACAACTTGCCACGGCCCCTTCAGCTATGAAAGGAACAGTTAATATATGCATGGTTTTACCTGCACTTACTCTTGTATAGACTGTATAAATGCACTTGAATACTGATTCACTCACCTACATACATACTTCAGTGAATTTGAATGGTGGTGTATCTCCTTAGCGTAGGATAAAAGCTACGACTGATTAATGCGCACGAACAGTAACACTGCAAGCAGGAAGAACCACATCTCACTGATACAGTTATCCAATGATTTGCAGATCCTTTCATGTGGAAACAAATATATAATACAAACATGTTCCACTGAGTAACTGATGTTGACATAGCATTTTGACAGCTTTACTCTGTATGCACCTTCTGCCTGAGAGACCTGGGTCTTGACCAATGAATGCAGTCAATTAAACCTCATAGCAACATGTGTTAATAGATATATCAGTGAGAGAAGAAGGTGAAGGAAATAAAGAGTTCCTGCAGGCTGTAAGACTGAAGCATGAGATAGAGAAAAGGCATAAGAAGGGAAGACCCGCAAAATGTGTTTGTTTTTTTCTTTTAGTGATATTTCAGTGGTACTTGACCCTCTTGTATGTGTATGTATATTGCATGTGAATTTACAAGAAGTGGTTTTTATGTGAATAGCTGGATTAATGTTTAACTATACATGGAAATAGCTACAATTATTTGTCCTGCAAACCGAACAGGCCTTTCAAAACTTTGACCAGATGTGTCTATGCCATTATTCAGCCAGCTATGTAATCAAAGGTGCACCGTCGTTCTTTGACAGGTGTGTGTAATAAATGCAGCCGAAATAAAGCCAACAAACTCTCCTCAGCTGTGCAGTGAGGACTTCGTGGTGGATAAATGGGTCAAAAAACACAGGGGGGATGGCGTAACGGCCTGTTACCATACTCATTGAAGTCATCTATTTTTTCTCAAGCTAAACCCCCCAAAATTGTTTTTGTGCATTTACATAAGCAAAAAGTACTGCACAAATTTTATGAGCAATCCCTCATTTCTTTTCATTTTGCTTCCGAGGACCAAGATCTTTTCTTATGGTATTGTTGCTTTTTCACTCATTTTCAGTAGAGTGCTTGTATACAACCATTTGCAGGGGAATATGTTAAGCCATTTAACAATGACCTAAGGCTTATTCAAACATATTAAAGTCACCTAAATCTACAAGTAACAGACAACTTAGTAAACATTTACATTTTGCATTTCTTTAGATATCACAGTTTGATAATCATAATGTCGTATTTTTGCAGCAATAAGGTGATTGGCATAGAGCTATTAACTGAAAAAAGTGGCCTATCTTGGCAAAATGTAACTGGACAAGAGGAAATAAAAGAAGTCATAAAACTGTCCACAGCAAATAAGAAGTATCTGGAAGTCAGGTCCATAAGAAATAGAAATACAAGACCTGACAGGACCTGACAGATGCATCTAGCCATTCAGCTGATCGATCTATTGTTTGCCAAACCCTCATCAGAAAGTCTCAGCTGAAAGGTGGCTATCAAGAAGCCATTCTTATGAAAGAGGGAGAAAAGGTATGCCAAATTGAATCCATCTATCCATCCATCCATTCGCTTCCACTTATTATGTTCAGGGTCGAGGGGGGCGCTGGAGCCTATCCCAGCTGTCTTAGGGTGAGAGGCGGGGTACACCTTGGACAGGTTGCCAGTCTGTCGCAGGGCCAAATTGAGTCCAATGAATCCATAGATCAAACTTTGAAATCTTTGGATCAAATTGTTGTCGATGTGTGCTAAGGAGAGAGGTGTTAAAGTGTCAAAGCCAAATGTAAAACAGTAAATATGGTGGAGGAATTGTCCTAATTTTGTTTTGAAGCACACACCGAAATATGGTTCTGAGAAGAACTATATTAAAACATACATCATGTTCGTGAGCAGAGAAATAGAGACATGTGATATTGTTACTTTTTCATGATCCTTAGCAATGAAGGAGGAAAGTTAGAATCAAACATTTGCTATGCAAGTCACTCTCTTTGGGGAAAAAACCATCATTTGTACAGTCACAGTGATGCAAGCAGCTACTGCCATTGCTTAAGAACACATGACTTAAATCTCTGCTGGTCCTGCATACTCAATTTCAATAACCACAGCAGCAATTTTGTCCAATAAGAATGAGTAAATAAGGTAACAGATTATATTATTGAAAAAGACAGTTTAGTCGTGTAGGAAATTCAGCTGCAAAATGTAAGATTTGTTATTGGAATGAATAATTAATTATTTATTTTATGAACTGAATGAGTTTATCATCATTTTATCATCTCAATTGCTATAAAGTATCTTCAACACAGCATGATGTTTATTTTGTAAATGATGTTGCTACTTAGAGCATAAAAGATAAAGCAGGGTATTAAAGTGACGAAGAAAATGTATTATTATCCTACGATTGACAAGTTGCTTAGGAATAGTGTTGTTATCTTTAGTCACTTTAGTTTCTCTCAATCAGTTCCACATATTGCTTATTCACAGATGCTTGCAATAAAAGACTATTCATAGAGCCATATTTACGCACTTGAGCATATTTTGCACCAGGTAAAATATTTCAGTTAATGTCAGTGTGAATGGCTGATTAATTTGATCATCTCCCACTCTTACTTACAGTGTTACTTCAGTTGATTGAAATTTGCAGGCATACCTTTATGCACAGCTATCTTAAAGTCCCAGCACAGCATCTTAATCCAACTGAGGTCTTGAATGTGACTGGGTCATTGTTGCACCTCAGTTCTTTTCTTCTTCGGCCATTCTGTTGTAGATTTGCTGTTTTACTTGGAATATTTGTCCCACTGGAAAACTCAGTCTGGACCAAGCTTTAGCTGTTGGACAGATGGCCTCATATTTGAATCTAGAATACAGAAGAGTTCACGGTCAGCTTAATGGCTGCAGGGTGCCCAGATCCTGTGGCTTCATCACTTCTTCGTGTCAGTGCTTGATATTTGACATGAGGTGTTTCTGTTAATATGCTGTGCCAAACCTATGGGCAATCATCTTTATCTGAAGGACATTGTCCCAGAATGGCCTGGCCCTAAGGGTGTAATTAAATGGAATTTAACTGTATTTTAGCTGAAATTCTCTCTCACGTTGTACGTATGCTGTACTTTTTGGGGCGTGGGCTGTATTATGGAATGGCTCCATCTTGTCTAATTTCCAGCTATACTTTAAGTATACTGTAAAAGCCTGAAAAGCCCCTGTATCTAAGATGGGGAAATATTGTCTGTTTTTCTGCTAAATTACCAGGACATTACGCAGTAGGTTACTTTAAAATTAATTCCGCACTACTTAAATTTACTTACATTTAGGGATGTCAAAGAAAACCGATACTCAGATATTGTTTGACACTAAAGTTATTTTCGAATTTGATATTAATTTGCAAGAATATCAATATAAACAGTGTCCTTGTCACCTCCTCCACCTGGCACAGTACTTCAGAGTGCACCATTGCATACAAACAGGCACACAGCTCCTCTCCCCGCTAACACTTGAAGAAATTAACATTCATAACACTGAAGAAAACTTTAAAATAATTTTAAAGAGGTCACCACGGCTCTCATTTCAATGACACTGAAGTATTAGACAGTCATTATAAATGTCACCTTGAAGTCGCACACGTTAACGTTAGGCGTTCAACTGTTAGCAGCTACCCGATAGCCACATTAACCACCTGTTATCATTAACTTAGCGGCTAGCAGACTGCAAATCAAGGATAGAATATTGAGTCATTCCTTCTGTTGTTGCAGGATGAGGTCAAAATCGTCCCAATGGTATCAAAAATGTTATTGGGTATGGAGTATTTTCCTGGGTTCTTTTTGTAGTAGTTTGAAATTCTAGTATCATTATAACCTTACTTACAGTTGTAACTATAATTACATTGTAATTTCAAATAAAATACACTGATATTCAATTTAATTACAGCTGTATTATCGAGTGTTACTTTCTTGTGATTTTTTTCAGATGCACCTTTGCAAACCTAAGCCATGTTGCCATGTTCTTTTAGAGAGAAAAGGCTTTTTCCTGGCAACCCAGGCATACTTTTTCAGTCTTTTACTACTACCTTTTTGTACTGTCATGAACTTTAACATTTAACCCGCTAATGGAGGGCTGCAGAGTTGAAGATGTAGCACTTTGTTATCAGTTTCTCTAACCACTATATGGTCTGACCTTGGGGTAAATTTGGTGGGATGTCCACTCTTGTTAACACACACTTTGATGCTCCAGACCTGCATACTGAAAACTTCAGCTTTTATTGAAGTGGCCACACTTGTTGATGATCAAATATTAAGTGCATTTCCTTGGAAGTACCTGTTACTGTACCACTGCTGTTACTAACATCAAGGCTTCAGAATATTAGCCACACAAACACAACAATGGTTGTAATGTTGTGATTACACGTGTTTTATGGAGGTTGTAAGCAAGGAAGCAAGGAAGAGAAACAAGCAGAGCTGAATGAGACAGAGGGACGAGAATCTTAATTACGGCCATAATCATCACCGATTTCGCGCTCATTTCATTTTATGTGGCAAAGTTGTCGGCTTACATGCGGTGATGAATGGATGGTATGCTCTGTCAGGGAGCTGCAAGGCTTTCAATGCACTTCCTCTATTTCTCCCTCTACATGGGGTGTCTTCTGCTTAATGACTGACTCCAAACAAACACTGGCAGTTGGAGGAGGAGAGGAGGAAGAGTAAAGGAAAAGGTGCAGAAAAATAGAGAGGACAAAGTATGGACATAGATTAAATGAGAATAAATGAGAATGAGGAAGGAAGGGAAATAAGATTGTGATGTTGAACAGGAACAGGAAAAAAGATGATAAAGGGATGCAAATGAAGAGGTCATGGGAAGACAATACAACAAGGAAGTATGTAAAATGTAAGGGGACAAAAAGCAGAGAATAGGATGATAAAAGCAAGGTGGAAGGATGAGTAAGAAGAAAGCAGAAAGGAAAGAAGAAGAGCTGTAGGAACTTTTTTAAAAAAGATTAGAAAATGACGAGGTTAAAAGGAATCAGGGGTGGAAGTAGGTCGGGAGGAAGAGGTCAATGAAAAGACAGTGAGTCAGGAAAAGAGAACTGTAAATACACAAAGGAGTTGGAAACAGTGGAAGAGGAAAAAATGATAGAAGGAGAGAAGATGCTTACAGAAATGAGGCAAAAGCAGAACGAAACTCAGTGCAAGAAAGGACATAAAAGTTAAAGAAGAAAAAGACAACAAGAGAAGTGAGGGAAGAAACGAAAGAGGAATTATTAACTTCAGCCAACTGGGAAACAAAGCTGAATAGGTCTGCTTCAGTTGTTATTACCCTTTAATTTAGACTTCTAAAAAAAGGAAAAAACACTTACAAAAAAATCTGTTTCAATCTTCATCTTGCATTTAAACTGATATGTTTTACAACTGAACGGTTTATAGAGGTTATAGCTGGGAGGGAGTCCTACAGGTAATTTTTTTCAAGCCAGCAGATGTCACTGTAGAGCGACAGGCGATCCTTTTTACTACAGAAGAGGAAAAAAAAGGACATAAAAAAAATCAAATATTAAATGTTCAGGTGTATTTTACAGAACATATTCAAATAAATATTAAAACATTATTTTGTTATTATTTTCTTCATCTGCAAAATTTAAATTAAATTAAATAAATAAATTGAACCGCATTTCCCACAATGCACTGCAAGGTTGGAGGTTATCTGGACATGTGTAGATACCCACAACTGCCGCCTCTTTTTAGTGATAAATTAGAACTTTGCTCTGTTTATTGTGCAACACTTATTTTCCGCGCCGGTGTGTGAGTGCTGCGTGTCCGTTAGCGTCCACCCTGCGTGTATATGAGTGACAGCAACGCAGACGCTGAGCGGAACGACAGTCCTGCTACAGACAACCACCCCGCGCTGCTCGACTGCTGCGGAGGGCTCAACAACGTCGATTATTCCAAGGTAAAAGTGAAGCCGTGTCACAGGAAGTTGTTCCGCGTAACGTAGCTCCGCTTCCCTGAGAAGCTACATTTGTCTCTTGACAGACCGACTGAACTATTGAGTGCTGACCGCCGGAAAACACAGTCGGTACAGTTGGTAATTTCAAAATAAATGCACGACTTTCTTCATTCGGAGAACACGTGTTTACTATGACCAGTACAATGCAGTTTCAGCATAAAACACAGACGTAACAATTCTTGTCTGTTTAATTGAGCCATAACATGTATATTTTGTGACATGCAGGGTATTGTTATGCTCTTATTTTGATTAAAACAGAAGAGGTTATGTAACCGGCGCAGGTTGAAAAATGGAGCAGGGAAAGTGCCATGTTTGCTAGCTATTAAATTGTGCATTTCAAAGATAAGTTCATTATTATTGAAGTAATAATACAAATACCAAGCAGAACATTTTAACATTACATTTTCCATATCCATAAACGAAATATGTCTTAGTAAATTTAAAAAAATGATTAAAGGTTAGGTGTTATTTATTTATATATTATATTTATCTAACTCAGCCCATCATATTTTTATTTACATTTTTAAATGTAATTTTTAAAAAAATTTATTTTCATATTTTAATTTGTGTATGTATCTGTTGATGGCTGGCAACTTTGTGCAGACGTTTAGCTTCATTTCCACACATGACAAATATAAATATATGTAAAGACGAAAAATGCAAAAATGTAATTGTGTAAGCTGTTAGCCTACAGAATCTTGTGAGCATGTAATATCTTATCTGCTGCATATATCTCAACAAAGTAATGCTAACCTGTTCAATTTCCCTTTTCACTTTTCTTATCCTTCCAGATAAAAGATTAGCTGTGATTAGCCTTTTTAATTAAAACACACGGTAGTGTGAAGTGTTTTTGCCACCCTTTTGTCCTGCTCCATTAAATCTTGGCAGATATTTACTTACCATTTGCCAGTTTTATTCAGTTTTACCCCTGTAATGTAAGAACCCCTCTTCAAGAGAGGGGTTTGCAAACCCCTCCAAGCTCTTGTAATCCAGACCATTCCTTTAGCAAAGCCTTCAGGCTGAAAAGAAGTAAATTTTATGTAGTCACGATGCTGTCATGAAGTCTGCAGATCTTTCCTGTTGACTAACTGCAAAATGGCTTACAGTACTTTTGGCTATAATTCCCTTTTGGTGCTGACACTGTGAAGAACACAGAAGACACCCAAAGTAAACAGAGGGCATTAGCCTAAGGACGGATTTTATTGCTTTCCATCACTGGCGCCAATGGATATAAAGTGGAAAACCACACAGAGGAGCCTACTGTTTTTGAAAGAAATCTTATCGCTGTTGCTGCACTTCATAAAAATTAATTAATTAAGTAATCTTTACACCCTTCAGCGTGTTTCACTGTATGATCTGTGATTATTTTGCTCCTGCTTATTCAATATCAAAGCGCTGTACGAAAGCTTTTGATATAGCATGACTACGCGGTAACTGGCCAGTTCAAACCATAAGTCAAGGACACTTTGGTCAGATTAGGGAAGATGGTTGTATAATGTGTAATAGACTGTATATGAAAGATGAGCTGAAAATTGTTTTGTAGACTTTGCTTGGAATTGGCCGGTAGAGCCAGGGCCTTGTCATCTAATGCTAGTTCTGGCTAGTTAGCTTGGTTAACAAGGTGCATCTGCTATTTATTGTCATGTTATATGGAATGGATGTGACCTTAATTGACAAGTCAATTTTTTGTTTCTCTTATTTTCCCGTGGTTATTTCTTTCAGATGGACTTGACGCTGTTGGAAGCCTTCCTAAAACACATTCATGTTTACGACTCCCGCTTGTGTATTGCTGTGATTGCCATCCTTTTTAACCCTTTATTTTGGAATGTGGTAAGTGCTGCTCTAGATTGTATTAGAGCTTTTTTTTTAGCTACTAAATAAGAGTGTGTATTAGTTTTAATGTGTGTACTTCTCATCCTGTGCAATCAAAACCTTATTCTTCCATTGCCAAAAAGAGCAATTGTTTTCCAATACATTTTTGTTAGACTTTTCGATTTGAAACCTGTGACGGTTACCTTCAAACAGCAAAAGTCAATACTTAAAATTTTTTTAAAAAAAATCGAACCAAACAGTTGGATTGGAGGCCTGTTATTGCAAATAGGATTTGTAGCTTCCAAGATGGCTTCAGTGTTAATTCTGCGTTTTTTAGCATAACAAATGTAGGTCATCAGCATATGAGTTATCAGGTTGAGATCTGAACTTTAACAGGGTCATTAACACTGCCTCAAACCATGACACAGCCTCCATTGTTTTACAGATGCCTTTAGACACTCACTGTTGTCTCTCTTTTTTGTCTTCTTCCAAGTCAAAAGAAGCCACAGATTTTGTTTTGTAATTTGGCGTACTTCAGCCTTTTCTCCATGTTTCCCTTTCTTAAAAATGGTTTCTTAACAGCCACTCTGATGACCATTTCTGATGAGCCTTTAGTGAACAGTAGGTGGATCAACTGAAGGGGCAGATGCAGCCCTCAGGTCTTGTGTCATATCTTTGCTGTTTATTTTTCCTATTTGTTAAGGATAGGACTTTTATGTATTATTAATCTGCTGTAAATAGTTTTCTTTTGCCCTCCCTATTCTTCCTTTGCCCTCCACATGTCCACTTTCTTCACGTTTTTAAGGACTAACTGCACAGCATGCTGAGATATGTCATGTTTTTGGCTAATAGCAGTATGGGAGTCAACGTGTTGGAGATTAGTAACTAAGGAAGAGTCTGCATTCATATTTTTAGTCCTTTACATCATCAGAGGGTAAAGACTCATTACATAAACTTTTACGTGACGCTCCACAGATGCTCCAGGTATCAAGTGCAGGCATAAGTGCTCACGTCTTTCCCACTGATGGTAGTTATTGAGACAATTAAGTCAACACTGTGGTCTAATTATATCTGGAAGTCTACATAATACTGTAAATACAACATTATGTTACATAAAGCCAACTCAGCATATTAATATCTAAAGTACGTAAGCATTAGTTAGATTAAAAAAACATGCATATATATCTATACATCTTTAATTAAAACTTCACAAGAGGTCAAACAGATATATTGCATTTTCATATGTCTCATTGGCTCCAGCAGCCTTCATTTACTCTATGATGCTGCTGCTTAACTTTCATAATAACAATAACAATAATAAATTACTCTGCAGTGGAATTATTCTCTGAAATTGGCCTAATTTAACTAGAGTTTCACTGCTCCAACTGGTTCATGTGTCGGGTTTCGAAATTCATTTAATTAACCTTTTAATGATGACTCACTTGGCCATTTAATCTATCCACCGTAACACCTGCACAGCCCAGCAAGAAGCCCCAGCATGTTTGTCTTATGGAAGGAGAAGCCAATTATCTGCATTTAAGTAAATGTCACTGAGGTACTCATTTCAAATCATCCTGTTTCAGCGTTATGATGCAATAGAAGCTTTAAGTGGCTATAATGTGAGACAAACAGCGTTAGGATTTGCTCATATAGAAAGGTTATCAAACTTTTCACTTTTTTATTATCTCCTCTGTTTGAGCTACAGCGCGGTAATTGTCAAAGTTGTGACTACTCTGGATGGAGGTTTAATTAGATTTTATTGGAATATTATCTTGTTAAAGAGTGACTCAACACATTTGGGATGGATGGTGTTATTCTCTACCCCAACATCAGGCTAAAGGAACTGCCAGTGGGATTTTAAGAAGAAATGACAATCCCTTTGTTGTCACCTAAAGAATAAGGAAGATGATTGTACAGACTGATTTGATAGAAGGTAGTGGAAAAGTAAATGTTACACTCCCAGTTCACTTTTTCTTTTTGTGAATTAATATAATAGATGAGTTATGGAGGTATTTTGCAGCTAATAATGCTAGAGGATGTTTGGATTAGATAAGTTTCCTCTTGCTAACTGATCCAATAGATGCATTTCCAAGAAATATTTGACTGTTAAATTGATTGACAATTTTACAGGTTTTTTTTCTTGTTTTTTTTTTGTTACCAACTAGCTGCTAACTTTGAATTTAATTTAGCTGTTAGGAAAACGTTTGCTACAATGAGAACAGCATGAATAATAATTAAAGAGGTGAAATGTGATGTAACACCAGTTTGAGAATTTCTACTTTGAAGGTAGTTTATTGTATTTTATCCATTATTATCTATGTGCCAGAAGTGGCCATTTCTAGATGGGATGTTTCTGCTTTGGGTTAGCCGTCTTATGAATGTATAAAGACACAAATATGTATAATGATACAGTGAAGTAATATTATACATATAAACATGCCAGAATTTATTTTTTGTGTTGTTTTGGTAGCTGCCATTTTTTTTTAAGTGTATTTGCATCTACACGTTTAATTCAGTTTCTGACAAGTTTTATTAAAGCAGGCTACCTGATGAAAGTGTCAAAAAGTCAAAAACTGCAGTTCCACTAGTGGGAACCTAAGGCTGGTTAACAAAGGCACCAGTGCATCAGCATTGCACCCTAACCCTTGATAAGGAGCGTGGCCACTTTGACTGACATAGCCTAGACAGCATCTATTACTTCAAATTATCAAGCTAGACCTCAATGTTTAGTTTTTGTGCCGTTGGTGCCTTTGGGGGCATTTTAAATAGATTCTCTGACAACATAATGGCCTTCTGTGTTGTAAACACCAGCACTACATACAGTCCAATAACTTTAACCAACCTTTAAAGTTGCAATCTGGCACGTGTGATATTATTTATATGCTATTAGCATATAATATTTTTAGACTACTTAATTTATTTTAACACAGTCAAAGTAAAAATGTACCCTAGAGATGTTGTAGCCTGAATTATCTCTAAGAAGGATGAGCATTTAATTGGAAAGCTTCCAACACTCTCATACTTCAAAGTTGCCAGTCTACTTTATTATTAGTGAGCAAGGACATGAAGCTACTTTTGCTTTAACAGCTGCAGTGTGAGGTACACGGTGCCCTGTTAGTTGTTTAACACAACAGGAGATGGTTGAATTGACAGGAGAGTCTGTAAAAGCAAAAGCGTCTGAGCTGAAGATGTTTTGCAGTTTGGAACGACCCAGTAATTATCCTGTGGTCTGTCTACTGTCTGCAGATTTTTTTAGGTAACAGAATTTACAGTAGGTCACAGTCACACCGCATTGTGACAAAAGAAATACTTATAAGAACGCAAATTGTTTCCTGCTGCACATTCAGAGGGAGCCTAAATGTCCGGGTAAGACTAAAGGCAACTGAAGAACAGTTTGGAAGACATTCCCAGCCCTCTTTTGGCTTTGGGACCAAATTCTTTAGATGTGATCTCCTAAGAAGACATTTCTATTCTGTTTGAGTATGTCAGGAAAATAAGGACAGTCCTTCTTTCTGCACACTTACATTTTATTACCAAACTGACTGACAAAAATGCTGATGGTTATTTAAAATTTCATTTTTTATGTGTAGGTTTTTTTAATAAGTCTAGTTTGGACCAGACATTTCAAAATACTTCAGAAATCACTGTCTGTGAACACAGTTCATGCAGATAACATGATCTAGAAACCTGCCATCTTCTCTGGGCTGAAGCTCATTTAAGACGGACTGAGGCAAAGTGGAAAACTGTTTGGTCAGATTAATTGAAATTGTCTTTTGGGAAACATGAAAGAGGGGAGCGGCTAGTCCGCTTGTTATCAGCAATTTGTTTACAGACTACATCTCTGATGGTGCATAAATGCTTATAGAATAACCAGATTGCTCATCTAGAAAGGAATCATCAATGCTTGAAGGTATTAAAACTTTTTAGGTGAACCCCAACTATTTACCTGTTTTTCATATTCAAGTGTGAAAATTGTGTAAAGTATTTCCTCCCATTATCTGGTTTTATTTTCACTTCTGAAAAACACCAAATGCACAAATATCATTCATATCAACCACTTAATTTCACAGGAAAAATTTGCACGGCTAATTTTATTCTTTTTTCTTCACATGTAAATTAACAGATCACTGTGTCTGACAGCAAGTGCTCAAGGTGTGCACCAGTACAGGAAATACAATAGTAGCATTTTACCTCAGACACACAATTAAACGCTGGTCCAACAATGTGGGTGTCCTTCTTTTTCAGCATGTGAAGATATAAACTAATCTGAACTAAGTTATAAATAACTTTATTTAAAAAGTACTGCCATATTTTTAGATTTGTCTTAGGGAAAGGTATCATAAATAGTTAAATGAACTGGGAGAAAATCACCTTTCTATATATAAAGCAACATGTAACTGAAATGTTCTATCAGGAGGTGAGAGACATTCTGTAGAAGTTGTTATAGAGTGCTAAAAAAATCCGTATTTCCTGGTCACACAGCTTTTTATTAGAAAACTCCAGGTACCTATTAAAAGTCTCAGCATAGAGGTATAAGTCTGCAGTGAGGTACTACTGAATACGTGCACCCACACGTGGTTCGACCTGTAAAAAAGCAATCGCAGCTTGGCAGGTACCAGTCAGGAAGCTTTATCCCATTTGCACTCAAACTTTACACAAATAAAGAAAAGCTGTTTTTTATCACCATATGAGGCCACGCTATGCTAGTGTTTCCAAATCGTGTTTCTTATGCAACAAAATATCCCTGAACTGTTCCAACGTTTATACTGAATCGGATGATGTAACTAAAATGAGATGAAGCACAGAGCAGCTGCCCTGTTACAACGTGAAGTCGAGGCGCGCTTCAGTTAATCTTTAAATTAAACATCGTAATGGTGTTTAAAATGCAAGGTTGGTTAACTGCTCTACATCAGGAGGAAAAACACAAACATATCAGGATGTCCAACCTTCTACCTTTGGTCAAACACAAATTGGAGGCTGTTGCTAACACATGCTCAACAAACATGATAAAAACAGACTTGATTTTTGCAGAAACCAGCAAATAATACTAGAGTTGCCATCTTCTAATGGCTAGTATTGATAAAACTTCATATTGGAATGTAGAAGTTGTCCCATGCATGTCAGAGAGATACCCCCTACCGTATGTCACATTTGTATTCATCAGTCTATTAGACCCGTTGCCACTGATTGGGTGTAATTTGACATACTTCAGCCTTTTCTCCCAGGTACCTTTGCTGTAACAACCTTTCCCCTGAACCGTCTCTGCTGATGCTTCAGCGAACAGTAGATGGATTTTTTTTTTCTCATTTCCTAAGACATGACTTTCAGATACTGTTCACCTGATACTTTTTCTTTTTATGCCTCCACTTGTCCAGTTTTCTTACATTTTTAAAATCACACTGCATACCATGCTGACATACGCCAAGTTTTTGGCTAATTGCTCTATAGCATTAACCTTACTAGCTAAAAAAAAAATAACAACACTATTTTAGGTTTGTTGAATTGTTATCTCATTATCTTTGGCATTTTTCATAGATTCAGATAAAGTGTTTTTGTGATACAGTGGGGCAAAAAAGTATTTAGTCAGCCACCGATTGTGCAAGTTCCCCCACCTAAAATGATGACAGAGGTCAGTAATTTGCACCAGAGGTA
>NW_005187406.1:4985743-4987321 GCF_000239375.1 Pundamilia nyererei | reverse complement strand
TCTGGTGCAAATTACTGACCTCTGTCATCATTTTAGGTGGGGGAACTTGCACAATCGGTGGCTGACTAAATACTTTTTTGCCCCACTGTATGCTGTTACTAACAAAGTACCCAAAGATACAATCTAAAATGGGTTGTCAGTTAGGTGCCTGATTTATAACCTTGAATGATTAATAAGTCAGTGTTAAGTGGCTTGAAAAACTAGAGGATGTCTTTGAAAATGGTCAAGTACAAGAGCTGTACTAAAAATGAATGAAAAAGCAACCAGTATCCAAAGAAAACCTATAAAAGACCCCCGGAAAGCCTGGAGGATTGCTGTTCAAAGCCACTTTTAAAAATTACAAAAATTTTCTGGATCCTTGGAAGCAAAATGCGAACAGATTACTTTTTCACAGTACTATATGAATGCTAAAACGAAGTACCACATATCTCTTTTCATGGTAAAGGTTGCTTTCCTTGCTGTAAACCATAATCAGTAAGTCTGCGACTGCAGGAATGACAGTGTAAAGTTTCACCTGAACAAGTGCGTGTGTCAGAGTGCTGTGAGTAATTCTACCAGGATGACTCATACTTGAGGTGAAATCACAAAAGAAGGGGTGCAAACGAAAGGAGAAAAAAAATACTGGTAAAGCAGCAAAAGCAATCCTCCTACTTCTTAAAGTAATTCTTCATAATGTCTATTATATAACCTGTAAAGTAATAGAGCATTAAATCCATAAAAAGGATCATGACGCTCACGTGATAGTTGAACTTGAAATACTCTGCCGATCACAACCGATTCCTCCCTCGAGAATGCTGCAGCCACGGTCAGACATCATCTTTTTAAGACATTTAATGTTTTGATTGAAGAAACCCAATCAAAACAGAGTTTTTCCAGAGTTGAAATTGCTGTAATGAATGTTGCTTCAGCAACCACTTTGAAGCATTGAAATATTCAGGATCATGCCCAAATGTTAACAATTTTATCTGTCTCTAAAACAGACCCCGCTGCAGCCATGTTTTCTCTTTCTTTAGTCCCGTGTGTTTAATTCATGACGCATCCAGTGCCAGGAAATTGACTTAAAGAAAGAACTCAGCAGGGCCAGGAGGGCAGTGTGCCAGAGTGAGGCTGTGACACATTGACCTTGTTATGAAAGGAGGATAATCCTGAGCTTTAGGCCCCAGAAATCAGCCTGTGGTTGCACCGATTCTGGGCATGGTACACTTTGTGTGTAGGGAATGAATCTCTGCAGGCATTACTGACCTCAGCAACACCTGCACAGTATGGGCTTTGAGCCTGTGTGTGTATGTAGGTGGTCTATATACTGACTCAGGTACCCTGTCTGAGAGCCGGAAGACGGCAATATATCTCTGCCAGTCCAGATATTGCACCTGCAGTTTGTATAGAAAACTTGAATATGCTCTTAACTGCAGTGCAACACTGACTGTGATGATTGCTAATTAGCATTACATTGGAATTTTTTAATTACTCATGATTTTTACATGTGAATCATCTCTTATAATCAAGTTGTATTGATTGCATAGACATGCATGGTGTAATTTCTGAAAGCCTTGGATGTAGTGTTAAATGATGGGTGTG
>NW_005187406.1:4971177-4978880 GCF_000239375.1 Pundamilia nyererei | reverse complement strand
GCAGTTTTCCTGATTGGGGCATATGCAGGAATTAGGAGCAGGGATAAATGGTCAGATTGGCCCAGATGTGGTAAGGGTCTTGCCCTGTAGCCCTTCTTGATGTTGGAATAGACTTTATCTAAGGTGTTAGCCCCTCTCGTGGCACACTTCACATGCTGGTGGAAATTAGGGATAGCTGTTTTTAAATCCACCTGATTAAAATCACCCGCTATAATGTGCACTGCGTCAGGGTATTTATTGAGTTTATTGTTGATGTTCGTGTGCAAAAGCGCTAGTGCCACGTTAGTATTTGCATCTGGCGGTATGTAAACAGTTGTTATTGCCACAACAGTGAACTCCCGTGGAAGATAGATGGGCCTGCATTTGACAGTCAGATATTCTATGTCCGGAGAACAGTGACGGTCTATGATCACTGTGTTAGTACACCAGCTGTTATTTACGTATATGCAGATTCCCCCTCCTTTTCTCTTACCGGAATTGTTTGTTCTATCCTGGCGCTGTGCGGTGTAGCCTGCTAGCTCAATAGCAGAGTCCGGGATGGACTGATGCAGCCAGGACTCATTGATCAGAAGAATACATGAGTTTTTGATGTGATTGTCCGTTGTTATTTGTAACCTTAGTTCGTCCATCTTGTTCGCCAAGGATCTGACATTCGAGAGATATAAACTCGGGAGCGGTGGTCTAAAAGGCTTCCTCCTTAGCCTGGTTAGCACGCCAGCCCGGCAGCCTCGCTTCCTCCTTCTCTCTTGTCGCCGTCTGCGTCTCCCTCCCGCCGGAATAGTAATCCAAGGAGCGCCCGGTCTCCTCGCTACTTCCTCTGGTATTTTGTGTGTGTGGATAAATTCCATGGTCACGCTCACACGGTAACTCATTCCGATCTTAAGAAGATCATGTCTGCTGAAGATGTTATTCGCTTGACTGATCGCGCACAAAACAAAACACAAAACGTACAAAGATGACCAAACACCACACCGACCAGTGGTACATCGAGCTGCTGCAACTGTGTGCGCCGCCGCCATTTTCTGCCGCCATGGTAGCGAGGCTCCGAATGCTCAACCAGACAACAGGCCTTGCACGCTACAGCCGCTCTATCACGTGATGCATACTGCTCCGATGTGCTATGAGCAGTTATGAGCAGAGTTACGCCATGTCACAAGTTTTGTGAGGTGCTTTTTTTTTTAAATATTTAATGGATCGGATTACTTTTTTTTTTCCTCTCCGATATCCCATCCAGTAATTTAGGTCAGTATCGGACCGATACCGATACGTAATATCGGATCGGTCCATCTCTAGTTGAAACCTTATACAAACTTTATTATTTCAAAAGAATCGCAGGCAAAGCAGTCAAGTCACGGTTATGCAGTCATGGACAGGTTTGTGTGCCACACTCTTTCTGCTCTCTGCTTACATCCTCTCTTTCTAAAACTAGCACCTAGGTGAAAGAAAAGGGTTGTTGACACGGATATCTTTAAAGCATTATTTTTGTGCCATTTACATTTGCATCTATCATCACTGAAACCCTTGAATGAGTTTCCATGGCAACAGCCATGTACATTATACCATGTGTTTGTGTAGATGACATTTCTGCTCATATTGTAAAACAAATGCTTCATTTGCATTTTGTTTTCATAGAAATCTTTTTTAGGTGGCATTACATGCATGTTTTCAAGCTATGTATCTAATTCACTGGTAGGAAAGTGGTCAGCTTGTCTTTTCTTGGTTTATCTACCTTGAGCTCACATTCCAGCTAGAATTCACACTTGACTTCAGGCTCTAGGTAAAGAAGGTTTTTATGCAAAGCATGTTCTGATGACCTTAAAAATGTTTGTCTGCAAAACAGTTTGCTTATATTTAGTGGAAAAGGGCCTGACAAAGTCTACTTGAACCTGGACAGGGCTCATATAAATGATGTAACACATTGTCTTTGCTGTAAATGACTGATTGCCAGGAGATAGACTGTAAGATTCTGAAGTTTGAAAAAGGAAATATAGATATTGAGGTAACAGAATAAAAAAGCTCTTATTATTAAATTACATTATACAGACAAAGGTTTTGGTCAACACCTCACAATCTCTACAGTCAGGTATCGGTCCCATTGCCATGAGACTCCCACAAAACTTAAGTACCTACCTTGACCCACCTTCACAACTGTTTGTGACACGTACCGCAAACAGTTGGGAAAGAATGGTTCACTCCAAAAAGCTCAAAATAGTGCAGTACTGTAATAGGATGCCACCATTGCACACCAGTGTGTGAAACCTCTTCCCTCCGAGATATTCCAGGATTAACTCTAAGTTTAATTGTTGCAAATGGAAGCATTTAAGAGCAATTCAGTGATGAAACAGCAGACTATGTAAACTTACAGTGTGGAGTCATCAAGTGCCAAGGTAATGCAGTGTAATGTTCTACAGACTCAGTGACTACAGAATTCAAAACAGACCACCGCTGGACTCTGGAGCAGGAGAACTGTGTTCTGTAGAGTGATGAATCCTGCTTCCTTACCTGCCTGACTCCACTGTAACATTTGCTGGAGGACAGGTAATGCTATGGGATTGTTTTACTGGGGTGGCCCCGCAGAGCCAATGAAGATAAAGCTTAGTCCTTCACCATTAGAGAATTCTGTGCTCCCGACATTATGGGAGTAATGACCTGTACCAAATGCAGTGAGTGCTCACACTTAGCATTATTATTATTATTATTATTATTATTATTATTATTATTATTATTCGTTTATTGTTATTGTCACCACAAGTACCTGCTGTACTGATTCTACCTACCTACCAGTGTTTTAGCTTCTATTTGTGACTGACCTGCTCTATGACTACCACATATTTTTTAGTCCTCCATCTGTCCTTTTGTTCTCACTTTCCATTTCCTTTGGCACTTGAATGATATCAAAAGAGGAGCAGATACACGTGCCCTATTGAGAGACCTTAAAAGAAAGTAAATCCTCTTTTAGTTCTAAGGTTTTATATATCAGGACATAATAAAATAATTTCTGGTCCATAGCAGAATGAACAATAACACCAAAAGGTCATACCAATGTTCAGAAAATTTGCAAAAAACCCAAGAACTACATACAATACAATTTTCTTTATATAGCACATTTAAAAACCAAAGGTATGCCAAAGAACTAATTAAGAGCAATAACAGATACAAATAGATACAAATATAGTGACAGGTGGGAGACATAACTAACCAGTAATACACCAGGTACAGTAGGCACAAGCCAAAAGGCTGAAGGTTAAATCATTATAAACATTAATCAGAGCAAAAAGATCAATTACAGTACACTTACAAATGCAGGCTCTAGGAAGCAGGGAAGGCTAGGCTAAATAAACAAGTTTTTAATCGAGATTTAAAAGATTGAATTGAATCAGATGTGCAAATAGCTTGAGGCAGACTATTCCACAGTTAGGGTGCAATGAAGGCGAATGCGCGGTCACCTCTGGTCTTAAGCCGAGATCTAGGTCACACCAGGAGCATTTGACCTGCTGATATAAGCGCTCTCCTGGGGGTATAAAAGCTGAGATCAGTAAGATAGATGAGCGCGGTATTATTTATGATTAGGGATGGGTATCGTTTAGGTTTTATCCGTTACTGGTGCCAAACCGGTACTTTTGAAACGGTGCTTAAAGAATGGAGAACACAAAATTGGTCCAAAAACCTCTCCTGTTCAGCTGTTTTTTTGTAAAAAGATAACAAGCTTAGCCTTTTCTGCAGCTATAGGGGATTTATGGCATCACTCTTGGCTGGAAGCAGTGCTTAAACAATGGAAAAAACACAAACTTTGTCCAAAAACCTCTCATGTTTAGCTGTTTAACTGCAAACAAGAAGACAGCCGCATGTAGCTATGATGATATTTGCTAGTTCACCTTACATGCATTAATTTAATAACGTGGTTAGCCTACTCAACGTAAATTACATACGAACAACATTAAGCTACTCACGCAGAGAAGAACGGCTGCTGCTGCCATCATCATCCTCATCATTTCTGCTACACTGGCAGGGCTAGGGGCCAGGACTCTCCTCTTCGTGTTTTTGGGGATGTTGCTAACTCCGGGTCTGATAACAGGCAACACACCCGCAGTAGATGTGCTCGGTGTGAGGTCTCGCAGCAAGCTATCAAATACGGCACATTTCTGGGCTTTTAAAAAAAACGCTATGCATCACCAGGTGTTTCATCGGATTTGAGGTGTTACCTCCTTTGACAGTATCACAGTATCAGCTTAAAGCACTTGTTGCAGGCTGCTGAGTTTGCATATTTTGCTGTGAAGTACAGCCAGACTTTTGACTGCTTCGCCTTGGTCATTTTTAATCTGTAGCTCTGCTCTAAAAGAACGTACGTACCTGGCCCCGCCTACTATCCTCGGAAACGTAAAATGATTGGCTAGAATCTAAAGTGTATGACATCTCAGGAAAAAAAAGCACTGAAATAAAGCACCGAAATTTGCGCTGCTTTTCGGTCTGGTTACTACCGTTTATGTCAGAACCGATACCGTTACCCATCCCTATTTATGATTTTAAAAGTGAGCAATAAGATTTTAAAATCAATGCGATATTTAATGGGGAGCCAGTGCAGGTCGGAAAGAACTTGAGTAATAGACTCAAACCTACCACTCCCAGTTAAGAGATGCGCAGCAGCATTTTGAACTAGCTGCAGTTTGTGAACAAGGGCAGAATGGAGACCAGTATAAAGGGAATTACAGTAATCAAATCTGGATGTAACAAAGGCATGGATACGTTTTTTAAGATCCATAAGTGGTATATAGGGCTTGGCCTTAGAGATTAGACGTAATTGATAGAAACTAGATTTAACTACATATCAGACTCTACAAGCTTCAGTCAATGTGTTAAATGCTGAAGTTTGTGACAGTACAATTAGGGAAAGACTGAGCAGGTATGGCATGTTGGAAGAGTTTCTGGGCGAATGTCTCTTCTCTCAAAAAGAACATGGCATGTCAACACAAACACCTCATACCAACTGTGAAGCATGGTGGTGGAGGGGTGATAATTTGGGCTTCGAGTCAACCATTAACTGCTCTGTTCACCAGAGAGTCAAATGTGAGGCCATCTGGTTGATGGCTAAAGCCTGGCTGACATAACTGAAACCTTCAGACATCCACCTGGTTGAATTTTGTGTCATGACCTTAGGAGAGCTGTGTATAAACAAATGGGCTATAATTTCTATGCAACAATGTGAGAGACTGGTAAGTGATTAATAATTAATCACTTATCAGGCATTAATAATTATATCTCCATTAGTACCCTTTACATTATTGTTGCTAATTTTTCTACGATAAAATGAAATGAACACGTCTGATACAACTCACCATTTAGTTCAATGAAACAAGGACAAAGAAAAAGGAATACCCCCCTGTTTGTAATCAATCACCTGACTGTTTTGAGTGTTATCAGCGTGAATATGGATATTTTCTTTTTCAGAATCAGAATACTTTATTAATCCCTAAAGAAGTTATGTGGGTTACAGTTGCTCCAAGACAGTAACAGTAACAGACTAAACTAATTAAATAATACAATATGTTAGAGTTTACAAATGTAAGAAATATCACTAATATATAAAAATCACGCAATTATAAATCTCAAGCATATTACAGACTTCACGTGAGTGGGCATTTGTCTGAGAGAAAAATTTAGATTACAAATGACATTTGAGACTGACCAAGAATCTGAATCTGAAAGCTGAGATTTGAAGTAATGATGTGGATGTAGTAGCAAAATCTTGGGACGAATACATCAAGTATAGTACATACAGTTTTGTTTATTTCAAAGCCAGTCACTGAAAGTGATCCTAAGATAGAAGCTATTACATGGTGTTTCAGCCTCCAGTTTTGACTGCCCCACTCTGTGGCTGCCACTTATTTTTCTGTATTAAGCTACATCTTTGAGCCTTTCCCTCTTTAGTCTTCCTGCACCTGACCTTTTCTTCTTCGTTTCTCAGGTCCTTGAATATTATCAGCAGAGAAACGGATACAGACATGTACGTGTGTTTTAGGAGTTCATACCCATACGTCAGTGCACTGAATTGTGACAAGAGTCTGCTAGGACATGAAGTCCAAAGTGGGACCAAGAGAGTTGCTGTTGTGCGGATTTTGAGAGGTTCTTGCTATTTTATTAACAGTCAAGTTGAGGAGGCCGAAACAAACCTCAGACATTTCCCAGATAAACTCACGCTCACCAACAAAAGTAACAGCATTCATATCAGCTTGTTTAAAGATGTTTAAAGATGACATAGGATTGACATTTTGTTTAGCTAATCTCAAACTCTTTGCTATCTTTAGTAACTATATACTATCACTAGTATAAAACCCTGAACTGATACCATATCAGTTTTGTCCCGTCATTAGTTATGTCAAAGCCAGTGCACAATTGTTCCATTCTGAAAGGACACCATACTAGTTATAGTAGTAATAAATTCAAAATAGGTTTTAAATATGGGTACTAAGCATTAGTATGGTGTAATATGGTAAAAAAATGTTACAAGTAATGCTTTTTTTAAGGTAATTGAAATGGAATGGTAGTTCTTACAACAGTTCAAATGTAATTTATGACTCTTTATGGCAGGACTGTACACCCCATCACAATAAATGGGGAAATCTAAAACTTATTTGGCCGCCTATGGCACTATTTAGCAGATTATTGGATAAGAAATCAGTAAATATAATAAAGTTGTAAAGTAAATAACTTTTGGTTTAGTTTTAGCAAATGTTGATTTTGATGAATAAATATGTATTGTTTTGTATTTTAAAAAAGTAATGGCACAAACATATCGAGTACAGTTCTCCCCTCAAAAATAGAGGTTGGTCTTAGTGGAAAAAATAATTATGCCACTAGCACATGCATTATTAATCCCACCGTATGTGAGGATAAAACTGCTAGAGCAAACAGCATATTAATAGTCATGTGAGCTTCTCTCTACATATTAAGATGGTGTCGGTCATCAGGTCTGTGCTGCCCAGTGACCTACATTTGAGGAAACAAATGGACAGCTAATGCTGTCAGCAGAGGTCGGGGGGGGAAACAAAAATGATGACAACTAGAGACTCTCTCGAGTTTAGGACCACACCCTTTTCAGCAATATTCTGTGAATTCGCTTAGACCAACTTGGGTTTGGTACTCTCTGATATTATAGCAATGACTTAGTAGAGTGTTACTGCTAAAAGAGATGGCTGGATCCATGAGCGTAACCAGAGATTTGACAATCATCATCTTTGTCTTCTAGTCAGAAAGTTCACATGGGCATTTTGACCTCAAGTGACTGAAGTCAATAACAGCAGATGCATTTGTTTCAGCGATGCAAGAGATACTCGTGTATTTATCGCTAGAGTGAAGAACTGAAGTTACAGTTCATTGCTTTTACGATTTTATTCACTAGACTTTTTTTTTAAACTTGCAATCAATTACACTGATTGCAAGGTTGACGTGACCTCAGATGTACCTACACAGCGTAGGCTAATGTCTGCATGTTTTGGTGAGTCACACCAGTGGGCACAATGGAAACAGTTTCGAGATTGTTGATGTTTTCTTCTGGTTGTCACATTAAAAGTCTTATATGCTGTTTGATTTGCTATAGTTAAAAGAAACTGATGCTGGCATTTCAAATAGGCCTAAAAAACCAGCCCCAAGCATCATAGTCTTTGAACAAAGTCTGTAAGATATAGTCATGTTTTGTTTTGTTTTTT
>NW_005187406.1:4967464-4969594 GCF_000239375.1 Pundamilia nyererei | reverse complement strand
AGACTGGGCCAAGAAATATCTGAAGACTGGTTTTTCTAAGGTTTTATGGACTGATGAAATGAGAGTGAGTCTTGATGGGCCAGATGGATGGGCCCGTGGCTGGATTCGTTGTCACTGATGAGGCCAATCACTGCACGAATATATCTTAAAATCTCAAGTTTTTATAGCTTATAGAAGCCAAAGATTTCAGCCAATCCTCCTCCAATCATATGGATAAACATAATAACATTTTAGTTATGTAATGCTTCGAGGTCAGGGTCACATAAATTAGGAAAAAAACTTTAGTTTCCATTGGATCATCTCCGAACATTAAAGGAATATATTAGTGATTGGGAGACATAGGCACTTTCTTTCTTTGAACTCTTTAAAACATCAATAGAACAGAACATTGACACAAAATCATTAATATACTACACTAGACTTCTGTGTTAATAATGCTGATGTCAGCACAAATCATCTGTGAAAATAATGCATATGCCATTATTTGGGATTTTCATATTATCAATGCTGATATTACCTTAAAACATCATCAGGTTTTCGAATACCCCTGTTAAACTTCATCCTAACCAGTGTAGTTTTTTTTTCTTTCTTTGGTGTATACCTTTCAATTTTTAATGGAAAATCCATTTTATTGCCTTGCAATTGGCATTGTGGTATTTAAGTTATAGCTGTAAAACCGTATAGGACGAACAGTTTAGTAATGGAATGGTTACTAAAAAGTCTACATAAAAATGTAGAAAAATGATGTGTGAATTATATCAGGCAACTATTCTCCAAATGTGTTTCATTTGTTGTTGTTGTTGTTCATTTAATAAGCAAAAAAAAAAGTTATATAACAATACATTTTCGGGATAATACTGATGAAAGGACTGTCAGAAAAGTTCCTGTTCTGATTTCATAGGTCATTAATTGTAAAAAACAAAAGTCTTTGTCGATCACATTGCGTTATTTGTGTGTCCTGAACTTAACAAACACCAACAAAAATGGATAAAGACGGAGTATTAAAGGTCACGGTGTAAAATGTTTTTGCACCTGGAGGGCAGTGTGATGTAACTGTGACCACAACAAACTGGGTACACCATCAGCTTTGAAGCAGCAAACAGTTTTTACGTCTTTTTGTTCTCTTATTTTAATCTTTATGACCTGGATCTAAGTAATACAAGGAGAGCATTTAGGCCTTTAGTCTTCTCATCTGCGTGTATTCAAGTCTGTGTTTACAAAGCCTTTAAGCATATCAGCTGAATCCTTTTTGGTGACATTATTGGGGTGATATAATAGTCGTCCTCTTGCGCCTGTGGCGTGATCTCATTAGACTTTAAACTAGTACAAAAAGTATCCTTCATTGTTACTGTTACTATTTTCTATCCTGTAAAATAAATAGAATAATTAGCCACGAATTAATAGTCTCAACTACTAAAAGATTAGAGCAACATATAATTACTGTAGAGGTGTTTGAACCTACTTAGATAGACAGTGGGGGAAAAGTATTTGACCCCTGGTGAATTTATGATTTTTACCATTTACAAAGCGGTCTGTAATTTTTAATAGACGTTTTGTTTGTTTGTTTGTTTGTTACCTAAATATTGTAGATTCTTGTGACAGAAATAAGTCTTTGATTTACAGCTTGGTGGAATAAGCACATCTGTCAGACATTTCTTGTAGCTGGTCACCAAGTTTCCATACTTCTCAATGGGAATTTTTACAGATATCTGAAGTTTCAGCTCTCTCAGTAGATTTTCTGTTGACTTAAAGTCCAGAGACAAGCTAGGCCAACTGCATGAACTTAATCTGGATGGACAACCTACCTGTGATTAATTTTTAATGTCCTAACTGAGTGAAGAAGGTTTTCTTTCAAGACTTTTCAATATCTTCTTCAGTGCATTCATACTCAGTGTTGGTCAAGTTACTTGAAAAAAGTAATCAGTAACTAATTACTGATTACTTCCCCAAAAAAGTAATCCCGTTACTTATTTTCAAAAGTAATTAATTACTTAGTTACTTAGTTACTTTTTAAAAACACGATTTACAACCTGAATAGGTGATAAAGCGATAGATCTTTCAGCCCAATTCTACTTTTTCTGCATAATCCATCATACAAAATGTAATCAAATGGAAAAGTCTCTTTTTAAA
>NW_005187406.1:4954839-4966950 GCF_000239375.1 Pundamilia nyererei | reverse complement strand
TCTGCACACAGCTGTTGTCACGAACGTCGCACTCGCTTACGTCACTGTCATGAGACATTCTCGCAAAAATTTCACGATTTTAGTAACGCAGCGTTCCTACGGGAAAGTAACGGTAATCTAATTACCGTTTTTGCAATAGTAATCCCTTACTTTAGTCGTTACTGTAATCTGATTACTTTTTTCAAGTAACGCGTAACGCGTTACTGCCCATCTCTGTTCATACTTAACCAAAGTAGCATTGTATCTAACCACTAATCAGAGACTGGGTTTTTAAAGTGTATCTTTGATCAATTTGTTGCTAGCAGCCTGCAAAAAGGCATCATTTGTTTGCATTGTTTTTTTTGTTATTCATCTGCTGGGGGCAATAAATGATCACACACAATAACATTATAAGTGATTCAAACTATGTTCAGTCTTATCTCAATCTTACAGGACTCCAGAAATCTATCCGTATGTGTAAGTTTAGTTTGCTCCATGTGTTCTGTCCTGGCAGACAATTAATCAAAAATTCACCAGTTTGTGTGTATCCATGTGTCCTGTCCATGTTCTTGTTCTCTTTCTCCTCATTACTCCAGGACGGCACACATCCACGCATTAATGTACTTGGCTGAGTCTGTGTGCAGGTTGTTCTCCATTACATGTCTTTTAATACAGTGTACAACACACACAGACACACAAATGCAAATAACTTTCAGCTTCTTATGAGGCTAAAGTTCAAGGTGACATTCTGTCATTATAACCTCCATGCATGCCGTAGATTCTGCTTGGAGTTCTGTTGCTAGTATGTTGCAGAGGGTGTCTTGAGGTAATATTCAGTTGGGGCTACTTTTAACTATGTTTTCCCATTTCAGCTCCTTAGACATGGTTCCATCTATCTGTTGTCCTGACTTGAAGTCCAATCAAGTGCCTGTATCTCAGATTTAAGTGGGCTGATGGGGATGCAGGTGTAGCCTGTTACCTAAGCCTTGATTGAATTTGTGCTGAAGAGCTGCTAGTTCTCCCAATGTGGCGCCACTGCCTGTACTCTCCTCATCTGTGCCTGCTGTTAGTTTCAGCGCTTGATTGATGATTTGATAGCAACATCAGTAGTCTGCATACAGAACACCTGAATATTTTTAGCATACGCCATCACCCAGTGAATGGTTGCAAATCAGGCTGAACGAGGCTTAGAGGCCCACTGCCTGATCAGAAGAGAGTGTACTAACATAAATGGCCTGCTAATATGGATGATGGAGGTATGTTTGTTGGGTTTGAGATTACTAAGACTAGCTAAGCTAATCTTTTTTTTTTTCATGATAGTTACAGTAGATAGAATAATTTATAGTCCTAACCTAAATCTAAAATAACCAAATAATTTTAAATAAAGACCTAATATTTATTAAATTAAATTACTAAAACTTAAATAATACATATGAAGTATATAATCCGTGTGTCTAGCAAAAGGATTTGCTCTACTGTCAATCCCTCTAAGCCACAAATGTAGAAATTTTAGCCCTTTATAGTGATAGATTTTTATGTACATCGACGTGAATCGTATCAATGAAAACTTGCACAAACTGCCATGAGACTGTGGGTTTTTTGTGGGGTTTTTTTTTGTTTTTTTCTTTATACAAAGTCGTCATTTTAATTTTTTTCCAGTGAAAGTCATGATTATTCTCTTTTGGCATGGACATGGACAGCGAGAGAAACCATGGTCAATTAGTTACTGCTGTTACTTGTTTGAAGTCTGCTCCCTGGGGAGCATGTGTAGTTGGTGCATTGTAACATCCAAACAGCAGTGCATTCAGTGCAATTTCATCTATAGTGTTTTATCGTCCTTGTGCCAGTAGTTACTTTTTCCTTGTTAAAGTTTACTTTGGATTTTTTAGGTCAATGTAGAGGGAAAGACACAGTAGAACTCAACCCCAAAAAACCCAACATGTCTTTATAAGATGGTTTAACCTCGACCCGAACTCTTCCACGACATGCATTTTTAATTTCTCTTTGATATTTGGGCATATTGGGGCCCGATGAATGTAAAAATAAAGAATTGCCAGATTTTTTTTTTCTTACCTTATTTTTGTTTTTAAGAAAAATAAGAGCCATATATGAGGATATTCGTTTAAAGTTTTGATAGAACAGCAGCAGTATAATGTCCTCGTAAGTGGATATCAGGCCCATGTAGAGCACTGGTCACTCTTCTGTATAAAGTTGCTTCAGTTCATTGAGGTTCGCAGGCATTTGTTTATACCATCTGATTTGGGTTTTGCAACACATCGTTCTTTTTGTGAGCTATTTAGACCTTTCTTTGATAATGTGCATGGATCATTGTTGCTTTACCTATTGGACAGATGGCTTCACATTGGACTGCACAGTGTTTTTAGGTATACAAAGGAGTTCATGTTACTGTGGCTGCAAAATAAGTCCAAATTATTATACCTCCACCAACGTGCTTGACAGTTGGTTTGAGGTGTTTGTGCTGATATGCTGTATTGTGTATTATGTGTATTATGGGCAGTCATGACCACTTTGGTCTTATCTGTCCAAAAGACATTGTTTGTGAAGTTTTTTTTGTCCTCCTGACAAACAAGCCATACTTGTTCAGTCTTTTTCTAATTGTACTGTCATGAATTTAATCTTTCCTATTGAATAAGCTTTTGATCATTTTTTTAAAAAAGTGATGCCCTAGTATATAAAACCTCAATATTTAAAGAGGGTATCCATTCTTTTTCACATTAATGTATAAAGTATAATAACATGGATTAGCCTGAGTCATCTGGTATATTTAGCAGAAAGTAATAAAACTCTTAATATCAATGACTAAGAATTTCATTGGTCACAAAATGTCCTCCTCTCTTAGGTGAGTACACTCTCTACCTCTTTTGAACCCATCTCTGTACTTATGCATTTTATTTATATTCAGTTGGAGCTTAAACTGTAGTTTTATCAGGGACACTTGAATGGTTACATAATGTTTCCTCTCTTATTTTTGACATTACCAGGTTGTCATGACTTTTTCCTATGATTTTCTGTCAACTCTGGAAAAACCTATGATAGAGATATAATGGACACATGTAGGGAGGCAGATATGCTTACGTAACATTAGATGTACATGGAAACCTGCCTGAATGACTTGCTGAAAGACTAGATTCAGGAGAATGAGTGCTAGCACAGAAGCTAATTTATTATTAATTGACCAAATAGTTATTAGCAATTTTATCAACAGGTGTAATTACTTCTCGTTTATATCTGTATATTCGACTTTTTTGGCATACACACATTGTTAAATGCATTTTCAACATCCAAAGTTGGAGCAACATCATGTTAAGCTTTATTAGTTAGCTACATTTAGCTGGAATCTTTTAGGATCTGTCCATATAGCGCAGCATTTTCTGTTTGTGTTTCCATTGATAGTTTAGCACAGTCTAGCAGGGGCTGTAGTCTGGTGTAGTGGTGTAGGTGGGGTTGCCAACAACTAACAAATAAGAGACCCTCTGGAAGCACAATGCACAGAAAGCTGGGCATAGTGTAAATAAGTGCTGTATGTTCATGCAGCCCATGAGTGACCCTAGAAAATTTGCAAGTAGGTGTTTTTTGCCAACTGGTCAGGAAATTTTTTCTCCAGTGACCAAATCAGGATGACATTTGAGCAAGTATATGACACTGGCAGTAAAGCAGAAGTTGACCTCTTTTATAGGTTATTCATCCCAAAATTGAGGTGCTAGAATGAGTCAGTTTATTATGTGATACAAGGAATTGTGAAGCTGATGGGGCGCTCTCACCAGCATATAAAATAATGTTTTCTTATTTTTGTATTGAGCACACATCCTGTCTTTATTTTTTATGTTTTTAGATCAGTGCCACTTACTTTGAGTCTCAAAAAGAACCATTGTGAATTGGTAAAATAATATGTTGATGTGTTTGTAAAATGCATTGTGTCATCATTTCAACACAAACCTGCTATCTGCAGACCTAATCATTATTTATTCCCCCACTGTTGCTATGATTGTTCAGTTTCATTCCAGCTCGCTGTGTGCTAATGTCCATGTGGAGCAGACTGCAATGTGGATGTAACCATACATCTTAGTCAAAGTACATCAGCTGCTGGCCCTTAATTACATAGCAGTTGAACTCTGTTAGGAGGCAGAAGAAAAACGAAAGAAAGGAAAAGGAAATGTCAGCATACGGCTTGCTGAAGGCTGGGATTTAAAAAACAAAACAGACGACATGAGCTTCAGAGAAAGGAGAAGGGGATTAATTCTTGATTTAAGCTTTTCATCTATTCTAAAAATGCAAAGAGAGCTGCCAAGTTTTCTCAGCATGCTTAAGCATGCTTTCTCAGCTGCTTCTGATTGGTCTTGAGCAGGTAGCGCTAACCCATTAACAATGCAATTTATACCTGGGGATTGCTGCACTCCATAAAGGACTCTTTACCACTTCTTAACATTTGTTTCACCTCACCTTTATATTTATATTCCTCCTCTTTTTTCCTACCTTGCCGCTGCTGAACATAGAAAAGCTGTTGCCATGGTAACATTTGTGCCTGTGGGATTCATTTTTGTTGTTTTTGGGTTTTTTTGTTTTTTTTTTACAGTCATCTATGCATTTCCTTAGCCCACTGTCAGGTGGTAATTTTAAGTTTTTCAGTCATTTCACAAACAGCACTTTGAGTTGCTAATGCCACTGAAAGGTTCACCGTATGGACAGATGGGTTAAATGCCTTTTGTGCTGCATAAATGGGCAGGATGTGACTATTTTCCATTCTCTTTTTTTGGGAGAGAAGTGTGTTTTGGAAAATGCAACTGTGACCAGTTAGATAAGATTCTATGGCGTCACTCCCTGCTGGATATGCACGGTACTATATAAAGAGCTTAAAAAAAATAAACACTTATCAATAGCCAGCAAGAGAATACAGCTGTGTGGAAATGCACCAGCTGTTTCAGAGGTGAACAAATAAACTTGAACAAATAATCGCTTCAGGGCAGAACAACATATGCAAACAAACAGCACTCTTCTGTCTCTATCATGGGCACAATATTTCAAAACTGTAGACAAAAGTCATGATATTTAGCTATTTAAGGCTCAAAGCCAGATACCAAAAGCAAACAAGATCTCTCTGTCTCTATACGAGAAACTGCTGTGGTAGCCAAAGAATCCTGTTTTATTCTTTTTCTTTTGCCTTCTTTTGGCTGCTCTTTAGCGATTGACACAGCAGTGTATCTGCCTCTGTCTCGTCCATCCCTTGCATCCTCTTATGTCACACCAACCGTCTACATGTCCTCTTTCACAACATCAATGAACCCTCTCTGTGGCCTTCTTTTCCTCCTGCCTGACGGCTCCATCTCCAGCATCCTTTGTCTAGTATAGCCACTATTCTTCCTCTCTACATGTCCAGACCGTCTCAGCTTCACCTCTCTAACTTTGTCTCCAAACAGCTCAACCTGAACTGTCCGTCTGATATTCTTATCCTGTCCATCCTTGACACTTCCAGTGAAAATCTTATTCATTTTTGAAAACTTCATTAAAATGCGGATAAAGGCAGCACTTTTGAGACTTCACAAAAGTATATGCAAATTGACCAGGAGACCATTTTCAGTATTTTGTCAAGAGCATTCTGATTTTTCATGGCCAGTAAAGCCAATGTTTTCATGTGCACGTATTGTTGTTGCATACATAATACTGTAAAAAAACAAACAAACAAAAAAAAACTGTTGTGATAATGACCTAGATGTTTCGGGCATATAATGAACAGGATTTTGCATGGAGCTTATTTTCTTGGTTGAATGTTGCTTGTAGATGGACTATAAAGTATGCTTGCTTGGTAAAACTGGTGTAACCCATTCCCTCACTGACCTGGGACTGCAAAAAACTGGCTTCAGTGGCTTCAGAACCTCCTGTTCGATCTACTCATGAATACAGATGAATCCTTCAGGTGGCTTTTAGTAAACTCCAAATGGGCTGTCATGTGTCTTTTATTGAGGAATAGCTTCTCTCTGGCCACTCTACCATACAGGCCTGATTGGTGGAGTGCTGCAGAAATGATTTTCTTTCTGTAAGGTTGTCCTTGCTCCACATAGCAATGCTGTAGCTCTGCCAAACTTGAGTTTAAAAAGTTGAGCTTTGAGGGTTTTTTAGACTGACATAGTGTGACAAACAATCATTAACTTTCAGTTTTTTAATGCAGTTTAATTGGATATTTATGGTAAACACCGTTGTCATTGTCTTCCTGTTGTCAGGTGGCGAGATGGGAGCATCGTACACGAAGACTCTCGGGGCTCTTTGGTAGCCCCTACCTGGCCTGTTGCTGCTTGGGCTTCGTCATTATACTGCTAAACATTTACCGCAGCCACAGGTGAGGAACACACTTTTAACCATAACAAAATATGGTTTGTTATCCCCCTCATCCAGTCCAACAATTTTAAATTTGTACGTCACCTTTGATTGAAAGAAAGCCTTGGTTCTCATAACATTGGATGGCAGGCCTTCACCAGTCCAGTGGTCACTTGGACATCATTGGACATATAAGCCTGTATGAATTTGTCCCCTTTTACACTCTTTGTTTCTGTTTCTTCTTCTGTTTCGTCCCACTTCTGTGCCTTCTTTTTCTGCTTTCTCCACAGCTCCTTTTTCCTTCCTCCTTGCTCTTTATCTGTGCCCACGGTTCTGTATGTGGCAGTATCACCCCACGCTTTACCACTTCCTATATGGTGTCCATACACCCACACCTCCCCCTGTGGGTCAAAATGATGACAAAGGATTCTCAACAAAGCCACACACAGACTGTATGTTAATGCAACAACAAGCCTTTTTTCCCCTCTCTCAAAGGATCTGTGTGATGTCTGTTGCTGGGCAACAAACATTTTGGGAACAGGCTGGTCCAAAGAGATAAATTGTCTTGCCAGTTTTCTCTTGTGCTCAGGAAGAGAATTTTTATCAACTCACCATGCATTCTGAGTAGCTAAATATAGCTGTGGGACAAAGCGATTTATTCACTCACTCATTCATTCACAAGAACTGAAAATGTGAATTAGGTGATTAAATGCTTTAATAAACTTGGATGTAGTCATATAAGGCTGCAAACAAGGATACTGAATAGGAAGCTGTGGTTCCATGTCTTGTCAGAGGAAAAAAGGCAAGACTTCTGGATGTCCTTTGGAGAGACGAGTTAAAGTGAAAATGTTTGGGAAAATCCATGTTTGATGAAAACCAAACAAAGCAAACCCAAACATTATGGCTAATGGGTACATTTTCTCATTTCAGTGCAGCTAGCCAACAGTGTTTTAGTTTTAGTGTCCTTGTTTTTCACTGAGTCAGCAGGTCTGTCACTGCTTAGCTAACATAACTTAAGTCTATTAGCAGTAACCGACGAGCCAGCCAGTGACTCTAACTTTAAAGACTTATATCTTAGATCCTGCTTCACAGACAACTGTGACAGTTTCAGCATAGGGCTCCATGGTGTAAATTGGCCTTAATACATGTACTGTTTCATGTCCACTTTAAGAGGGTTGTGCTTAAATAAACACTTGCAAACTGCAATTAACTGAAGCAACACATAATGAAGAAATATAGAATCCTATGAATACTTTTCTCTTCACAACTATATACACTGATAGTACCGTAAGTTTGCGGGCCATGAAGTTAAATGTTAGCATGTTCACTTCTTAATAGTACAATTAGAAAGGACCCTTGGGTTTAGCCCACACAGTCTGTAAATTTAGTTAATTATATTTAAAACCAAATGTATCCCTGACAAAGCAATTATTTGAGCGCATTTATTTAGAAATCTTTATCGTGAGGTTCGTGTAAATTCGTGCAGCAAACCTAGATACAACAAAGCCTGTCAGCTTTTTCAGTCAAACACCTTGAACTTCACTGCATCATGTACATGTAGCTGTGTAAAGGTGCAGGTTTCATATCCCTCCATGTGTCACTGCTGCTGCTTGCTTCAACTCCTACACGCCCCAACATCCACCTGTTATCTGAATGGATAATTACTCATCAACTATTTTCTTTGTTAGGAATAAACTTGACATTGTAATGGAAACAAGCTATCCAAATCTACCTGATCCTGTGTACAAAATGCATCATTCATGTATCATGAATTAAAGGTGATTGTCCCGATTCTTTGGAAAGCTAAGTTCAGTTTCACTAGTCACACCCGTGCCTGATTACTGCTAAACATGAATCAAGAAATTGCTTGCATAGAAACTGTCTGACAAAGTGAATTGGGCTAATAGATCTAAAAAAGTAACACATTACACTGTGATATAAAGACATAGCCAAGAAACAAAGTCTTTTACATCTATCAGTGCAGAGTTACAAAGCTATCACTAAGATTTTCTGACTCCAGTGAATCACAGTGATTGCCATTATCGACAAACAGAGAAACCTTCAAACACCTTCCCAGAAATGGCCGACCTACCAACATTACACAAATAGCGCATCAATCACTCATCCAGGAGGTCTCAGAATAACCCCGAAAAACATCTAAAGAACTCCAGACCTCACTTGCCTCCATTAAGGTCAGAGTTCATGATTCACCAATAAGACGGAGGCTGGGCAAAAGTGGGATCCGTGGGAGAGTCCAAGGAGAAAACCACTGGTGATCAAAAAGAGTACACATTTGCCGAAAAAGCTCCCCAAACATCTTGATGATCCCCAAAACCTTTAGGAAAATATTCTATGGACTGACGAGAGCAAAGTTGAACTTTTTGGAACGTTTGAGTTCCGTTACATTTATCATAAATATGAACACATCATTTCATTTAAAAAAAAAAAGCATCATACCAACAATTGTGGCACCAGCATAGTACTGGTAGTGTGATGATCTGGAACTGCTTTGCTGTTTTGGGACGACCTGCCATAATTGATGGAACTATGAATTCTGCTCTCCACCAGAAAATCCTGGTGAAAGTCTGTCCAGTAGTTTCTGCACAGAAGCTGAAGCACAAAGTGTGAACTTTTAAATGCAATTAAGATTCTTTAGAATTACTTTAAACAGGCCGTTCATGATTGCAAAAATCTCCAATGTAGCTGAAGTGCCAGTTATCTCAAACACTTGATTGCAATTTTTTCGCCAAGGGTGGCACAACCAGTTATTAGGTTGAAGGGCAATCGGTTTTTCATATAGAACGTTGGTAGGTTTGGACAACCTTTTCCATTCCCTTAATAAATGATTTAAAAACTGCATTTTGTATTTACTCAGGTTATCTCTGTATAATATCAAATTTCTTTGATGATCCGAAACAGTTTGACAGATATTCAAAAAAATAGATTTTTGTGCGCGTTTAGAGGGCAGCACACAGAGGGCTCTGCTGTAAACATTTGAAAATAAATAAAGGTGAAGTGGTAGGTTTATATATGCATCCTGAACCAGAACTATTTATCAAAACAAATTTGTTCAATTCAAAAATTAATTCGATGAAGTCGCTGGTTGGACTTAAGTGAGTCAGTTGTTGGGCTTGCAGGCAGCACTTTTGATGAGCGCTGCACATGTGAAAGTCAACAAAATATATTTGAGCAGGAATGCTTTTAGTGTCTGTCCTGTAAGGTAATGACTAAGTGAAACACTGAATCCTTGGAAAGTGGAAAATGTTTTTTTTATTTAGTATTTTTTGCTGACAAATTATTTATCCTCTTTTTGTACTTGCTTGCAAATTCTGAAGCACGATTTTCTTGATTATTGAAATAAACCTTCCTTGAAGGTCACATTTCTAATAATTGGGTATATACAGTCTATTGCATAATGTTTTCTGCAGTTTCAACAAAAACCTTTTAGAGTCTTATGCTAGGTTGGATTTGGGAATTACAAATCTCTAGACAACATGCAGCAGATCTGGGGGATATAACAGTTAGGGAGTCAACTTGCATAGCCCCATACAAATTATTGCACTTTTTATTGAAACTGCATGGTTGCAGCTACCAGCATAAAAGTCTTTAACTTTTAATCAGTGTAACCTGATTATAAAAATGAGGCAAACAAGTTTAGCTGCTCTACTTATTACAAATAGCTGTGCCAACCAACTGGACCACTTTCAATTGCATGGCGATTGCACAGGTAGCCTTCTTGGAGGCAACCTGTCTCCAAACAGTCGTAATCTCCCTCACATTAACCGTCTCCGTTAGACACTCTCATTCTCAGACAGATTGGCAAAGGTTTGCATTTAATTACTGTCTAATCTATAAACCCAGACGGATTATGAACACATTGCAATCAGTCCAAGTCAGTCTGTAGGTCTGTGATGTGTCTCTCTGCAATATGGGACTTGAGTCAACCTTTGCTTATATATTGGAGTATAACCAAAGTACAACCAGGTGGCAAAGGTTCCCAAGCACCAATCTCATTTTGTGTCTATATCACTAGATGTAGATGAATTTCTGATTAAAAATCTTTAAGCTTCTGGCCGGACTCTGAGTGTAAGTAGTTAATATGTGCTTCTGTTAAATTATGAATGTCTATGCATGCAGACAGTAACAGACTTTGTGGATTTGTCACAGTTAATCGCTGTATTATCATAAACAGATTGCATGTAATTGCCAACTTGGTGGAATTTCTTAACAAACTGATGATCCACTAAAGGTGGTTTGACTTTGAGTGATCACTGACCATGTTCCCATCTTCAAACCAACCACTTCAGTCGCAACAACAGTGGAGTCCAAGTTAACTGCACAGTTTCATTAATTTTGGCCATAGCAAAGTCTCTAACCATTACTTTCGTAGTGTGAATGTAGTATTAAGGTCCTCAGTTAAATAAAGGTGTTGTTTGTTACATCTGGGGTTTTTTGCTGTTCTGTTTTTTCTTTTTCTTTTTCTAGTCAGGACTCTTTAATATTGTTAAACACAAAAATAAAGACCTATTCTGGTATTTATATAATGGCAGTTAAACCAGTAAAATCATTTTAAAAATCATTAAAAACCATCTGTTTTGTAGAAGAGTTTATTATTTGACCGATGATGAAACTACAACAGTGTCACGCCGGTGCTCCAAAATGAACTTTGTAAGGGAAATCAGTGGGACTTTAATTTAACAAAATTGCTGCAGAAATGTGTAGAATAGCAAAACACCACAAGTAAAATAGATGAGGTTGAATGACGTATTCACCCAGTGAAAAACTTGATTTAGCGCTAATTACCATAGTAACAAAGTAACAAAGACAGAGTAAAGCTGTTAGTGAGCAGACATGAACATTAATGAATGTTGGGTTTGGGGTTTTTTTTGTTTATCAATCAAAGTGACTCATTACCCACGTATTTGGCACGTGGGCATTGTTCTGGTCAATTCAAGCCCACTAAGTCAGATAATATACTATTCATTGTTTATGACAAAATAATCTTTCCTTGAGTGAGAGCACGATGGCATGACCTGTAGAAAAGGTCTAGCTGCCTGGTAGTTGAAACAGGACATTTTAATCTTTGTGGTATGTGTTCTAACCATGCATCCATTTGTTCACCTTGAATGCACCGTTTCTATTTTTAGAGTTGAAGACATCAGTGCCCTGCTTGCTTTTTCTACCAATGCTACAGCCTCATTTCTCAACTAAAAGCTTACATTTGCTAGTTCTGCTGCTGTTCATATAAAAACTTTATCTTACCAAAAAACATTTGTATTCATATTGTCTCTCAGCATGCCCTGAAGAGTGATGAACTCAAAGTACTATACAAGACACATCTCCTGGATGCACTGGTACGCATCTTCAGTGATGTATCCTGTGGTCATCAGGTGTTTCGGGTCTCACAACATCATACACCCTCACCCAGGCTCACAGCCTTGATGGCCCTCTTCTTGGCTGCCCCAGCCACACCCAGCCGTCCTAGGACTCTGCAGAGTGATCGTCCTGCAAAGCCCCTACAACCCACTTCTATGGGCTCATAGAAAGTCTTTCAGCCCCTTCCCCTGCACTCCTGCACTAGTTCCTGGTACTTTGCACGTTTCCTTTCATTGGCCTCCTCGATCCGCTCCTCCCAGGGCACTGTGAGTTCCAGCATGATCAGCTGTTTTGAGGCCTCAGAAATAATGATCATACTCAATATAGTAGTACACATTTTTATTAGTTTTCAGCAGAATCACTGTGCTCAACAGCTATAGGCCGGTGGCTCTGACATCCCACCTGATGAAGACCCTGGAGCGGTTG
>NW_005187406.1:4943437-4953390 GCF_000239375.1 Pundamilia nyererei | reverse complement strand
CTTATCTTATCTTATCTTATCTTATCTTATCTTATCTTATCTTATCTTATCTTATCTTATCTTATCTTATCTTATCTTATCTTATCTTATCTTATTGGTTGTTTATGACAGCGGTCCCAAACCCCCAGGCCACAGACCGGTACTTGTCCGTGAGTTGTTTGGTAGTGGGCCGCAAGAGTTGAGGCTTGGGTGTGAAAGTTATGGTTTTCTTGGTTTTACTTGTTTTTTATTGTTTTTGGGTTTTTTTTAATAATTTTTAGCGTTAACTTGGTTTCCCTGGGTGTTTTCCTGTGTGTTATGAATAAATCTTCTTTTTTTGGTACTAGTACTGGTTTTATTTTGTTGTATTTATCCGTGAGGCCAGTCCGTGACAATATTGTCGGACATAAACCGGTCTGTAGGGCAAAAAAGGCTGGGGACCGCTGGTTTATGAGACTACCATGGCTGTGTTCTGATCTGCTGCTCGGCCAGTTCAGCAGATTTGTCCTCTGCAGGAAAGCGCAAATAGAAACATGCAATTCTGCTCTGCTCACCACAGCAGATACAATGGTCCTCTGTGGAAAAACAACAAAAAACCCACCTAAAACATTATTACTGTTTTCAGTCCCAGCTAACAGACACACTGACCAATTGACCTTAAAGCCTCTTTGTTGTGCTGCTAAATTGTCCGCCTAAATGACTTGCTTACAGTGCTAATGACCTGATTGCCAGCTACGCCTTTTTATAGCTCTGTCAGACCAAAATATAACTATTTGACAGGCATGCAGGATATCAAGGGAGTTTATTTTTATCTGCCAACCATACAGCACTGATGCTCTCCACTGATTAGGCTTAATGATAAACCTTTAGGGAAAGCTCTCTGAGCTTTAATAAGTCAATTTTGTAATTAACTGTCTATGTTTATCTTTCCTGCTATTAACACAGAGTCGAGAGCAAATGACAGATTTAGAAGTACTAAATATAAAAGGGTTACACATTCAGTCGTACAAATTGCTCTGAATTTGTAACATGAATATATCAAAAATCCCTGTATATATATATATATATATGATTAATGTTTGGAAAAGGTTGGCAGCAGGTATTGAATTGGTTGTCTGTACAGCTCCGTTTGCTGATGAATGAGAGACAGCCTGTACTGAACATGCCTGAGAAGACAAACTTTGGAGTGGCCAAACATGAGCTACCTTGAACTGTGAGTCAGGGTTCCTAGGAGCAGCCCTGAGTCATGTTACTAAAGCTTTCAAAATTTTGTCCTTTACTAAATGACGTACTTTTAGTAAGTGTACATGTACCTTCGGTTTTACTTCTGCAAGTACAAACTGGCTACAGAGGCTTGTGTTAAAAGCACTGTTGCTCCCTGTGCCTCGAGTTGAATGGGTAGTTTTGTAAGGGAGAAAATCCACAGACACTCTCACCCATTTGAGAGTCTGCAAAGAACTCTTTTAAATGTTGGACAATTATTTGCCCAACATCATCCTGAACTCTGAATCAAGATGCATAAGTATCTCCACAGAGCGTCACAGAGTTGCTGTCCACATTTTTGACTGTTTCAGTGTAAACACAGAGCAGCTGAGACTAGCAGGAGTAGTAAAAAGATGGAGGGCAGTAGCTCCTCTTTTCTGTTGCATTTACAGTTGAGAGTAATACAAGTTGCTGCAACAGCTGCCTGTGTGATCATGGCAACAACAGAAATCAAAGCGAGACAAATGCTACACAAGCAGATTTTATCTGTGATGCGTGCAGTGGACACACAGCAGAGAACAGATAGATGAAGGGGGATAGAGCAGGGGTGGGCAATCTCAGTCCACGAGGGCCGGTGTCCCTGCAGGTTTTAGATGTGTCCGCGAACCAACACAGCTGATTTAAATGGCTAAATTAGCTCCTCAACATGTCCTGAAGTTCTCCAGAGGCCTGGTAACGAACTAATCATGTGATTCAGGTGTGTTGACCCAAGGTGAGATCTAAAACCTGCAGGGACACCGGCCCTCGTGGACTGAGATTGCCCCCCTCCTGGGCTAGAGGATCATCCGCTTCAAACTTAGTAGACAGTTATCAGTGTATACAATTTTGGTAGAACAAGGTAATATATGTTGCTTTAACAGAATGTGAGTGTTAAAGTAAAAACACATAAAAGGAACAGCCTTGATGGAAAATGTTTGTAGAGACATTTGCCACAGAAAACATCAGCTTCAATAATCCTGCTTTTTCTGTAAAAACATTGGAGCTCTGTTAAGTATCCCCAAAAGGGAAGATGCACAATTAAAGCAATGTGCACTGAGCAAACAGGATCCTGCAGAGCATTTCAGGCTTGTTGACACATTCCTTAAAGAGTCAGAGTAGGCCTCCAGGCTCGAAAGAAGAACTCATTTAAGCCCATAACCGATGGACCAGAGGTGTCTGTCAGTCAAGACTGCTAATCTGCAAGAGATGGCCTCCACTGAATACAATATGTTGGCCCCCATCTGTAACTAAGTCTATCAATTTTTTCTGACTTGAACTAAATGTGGTACATATATGATACATGTAGGAGCCAAAAGTAAGAGTTCGTATTATGCACGAGGTTTCTTTTTCTTTTCTTTTGGTCAATTTAGTTCTCTTGTCTAAATGGACATCTCTATCTGAAGTTCTTATTAATCATCTTAAAAGACAACATTTACTTTTCACAGTCTCAAAGTTCTTAAGTTGTCTGGCACATTTTCAAGGATGTATTTGGGGTCCCAAAGAGATCTTCATCTTAGACAGATTAAAAAATACTAGTTGCTGTTTTCTGGCTAAATGAAGTCAACAACTAGTTGACCAGAGTAGACCAGACAGCAGCATTTCCTCGTGAAAGTTGTGAACTGATCTGTGCAGTATTTCTATTTGCTACTGGCTTGTAGTCCTGCCAATAGTAAGCAAAACTAGCAAACATCTCATCACTGCAGGAGCAGGAAAGGGAAAAAAAGCAAGAAAAAATCACTCTGGAGGTAGTTGTGCTGCAGTGTGAAGGGGAAATCTAGGAAATAAGGGGAAGATGGTGCACCCATTGTTGCTGTAACTGAGGATCCTAATGGAAGCATGAGCTACCTAAAATATATGATCACTGAGTGATCAGAGATGATTTCAAGCATTTTCAATTAGACTATAGGTCAAACTCCAAGGTTTAAATCTTAAATTGATGTGAAATAACCAGCCTTGTTTTTTGTGTTTCATTTACTTCTAAACTTTTAAACTAAGCAGCTCACTTTGAAAGACCCTTTATGTGACTCCCACACGGAAGCTTCTTATCTGACCTCCAAATATTTCCTCTTCATTCTGTGGTGTTTCTGTCTTGTCAAACATTCTGTTTCACATTTTGAAAGCTTTAATGGAGATGCTGTATGGCTTTGACCCGTAAGGCTAATTTACGTTATTGTGATGAAACAATTATATTACCATGAATAGACACTTTGCTGTGCTATAGCATAAAATGGTACAGGAAAACTTGATTTTAATGAGAGTTTTTCTGTATTTCTTGGACCAGCGGTGATTCGTCACCATTCATTACAAAACATTCAGTGGTCAGTCCCTGAGACCCACTAACCCCCTGCTCACATGCCTGTCCCCCTGACCCCTTTTCCTGCCTCCTTTCCAATCCAAATCTCAGCAGTATGCTCTGCCAGACAACCTTACTTAACAGACATCCCAGCAGTTGCTCTTTGTGTCTGACGTGGCAAAGTGCCACATCACATTACACTTCCTGCTTCCTTTTGCAAAAGGAGGAACGGCATAAGATTCACAGCACGGACCCCGTAACCTAGTTTTTTTCTTATTAACCGCAAACCTAGTTTGATTTGGGAGCCATTTTCCTCGGCAAGAAGCACACTACATTCAGACCAAAAGCTACAGGTGTGTTAAAGCTTACGCACATATAGACACACTCAAACGCACACATGTACATGTATGTCATCAGCCCCAACACCTGTGTGGATGTTGCCTTTGAAATTCTGGAAAGATATTACTTTTGAATCCCGTGGCCAGGTAACAATTCAGATCAGCTGGCTGTGAGAGTCCTCATAAAATTCAGAGAACTGTAGAATGTAAAAAGATCCCAAAACATAAAAGTCAGATAATAAATCGGCAGTCACTTCTCCCAGGTTGCTGTAATATAGACTTTACAAACCCAATCCATGACTTGTTCTTTTTAGAAAGAAGAGGGTTTGCAGAACATTTCCTTTTGGAGAAACGAGCCATAATTGTATAGTCTTTTTCGGATTGTCCCATCGTGAACTTTAACATGTCTTAAAATGGACTAAAATTGTTTCAAAATGGTCTTACAGCAAATATTAGTTATTAAAGATCATTTTGTTGTCTTTCCTTTCAGTAGCAGCACCTGCCTGGTACTTACCAATTTAATTCACTTAAACATTAAGGATCTAATTAGGTTTTCACACATGGTGGCTTGGTGTTGTTAAATGACTAATCAGACAGGGTAATATGTTAAACGACGCCATGTGTTGTTGTTCAACTGAGGTTGTATTTACCTAATAAAACAGGTTTACCTTCTTTTTTATGACTATATGAGCCAAATGCTTGGTTTCAGACAAAACTGTGAATCATGCGACCCTACAGCCCTTGTATGTTCCAAGAATAAAACCAGACAGCTTAAAATGAGAATAACAGCTCCGCTATAAGTATTTGATACTTTGTTACATGATGTATAAATGTTGCATTAGTGATTCTCAGTGAATTATGTAAGGAGTGGTTTAGTCAGTATCCCTACCTTAGTCTCATGAACTTGCCTTTACCCTTTAGAATGGTGTTCATATATAAATATGAATTGTCCACATATGTTTATGGAAGTTGTGCTTCTAATAAATCATAGAGCAAGCAGTGTCTGAACAGTTATTCAGGTGGCACTTAAAGTGGTAATGGTCTGTGGACAAAGTCTCACTGTGAATGCTTTACAATTGAAATCGATAATTGCATTCGTAGTCAGAACTCTGCCAGTATCATCTTTTCATAAAGGCAACACAAAAACCCAGTGGAGCATCTTTTAAAGACCCTTTCATCCTTTTAGAAACTCTTCATTCAAACATTGTATGAAAGCACAAAATGAAAAAAAAAAATTTTTTCAACGACCACACTTGCCCGACACACAACCCTCACATCATCTGCCAGTCCTGCAGTTGGTGACTAGCTTGATAAATGATCAAAATTATTTTGGGGACATTAAGAAGCGAAATGAAAATGTGTTTTCAAGTATTATTAGAGATAATTAGGTAGAACAGTTTGCAAATCATAGACCTTTAATGGATTACTCTTGTTCTGGATGTATTTGTGCAAAGATATCAGAGTAAGGACAGCATGATGGCGTGGTGGTCAGCACTTTTGACTCACTGGATCCTGGGTTTGAAACCACCATCTAGCCACCGTTGGGCCTTTCCGTGTAGAATTTGCATGTTCTCCCTGTGTCTGCGTCAGTTCTCTCTGGGTACTCGGTCTTCATCTCACAGTCCAAAGACATGTGAATGGTTGTCTGTCTCTCTGTGTTAGCCCCGCAACAGACTTGCGACCTGTCCAGGGTGTATCCTGCATCTCAGTCTATGGCAGCTGGCGTAGGCTTTCATAGAAGTACTGTCAGGCTGTCTTATAAAGTAAGGTCAAAGCTTTACAGTATAATTCTGAGAAACCTAGTTTCCACTCGAGAAAACACCTGATGACAACAGCTTTGAACTGTTAGATTGTTCGGACAGATGTAGATTAAGGCTGGGCCACTGGAGATAGAAAAGAGTGGAAAGAGGAAACAGATTCTACCCACTTCAGCAGCTTACGAAGCTGCTGTATGGCTAAGGTACTTTACATGTGCTACTAAATTTGAAGCATAATATGCTAAAGTTATGTACAAGAGCAAAATCTTATTTTTTAGCATGAAAAAATGCCGCAAGACATTAGTTCTCCATTATTATGTGTTCAGTTACAATACCTGGAGCATCACACAGCATGCCACAGTATGATGTGTGCTGCATGGATGTTACACACTTGTTGTATAAGATAACAACAAATTTGTTATTAACAAAGTCACGACAAGTGTGGTGGGGGGGTGGCAGCTGTATCTAAACCTGTCCTTATACTCTATTTTTGTGACATTACAGGTGACAGCTGCGCCTGTGTTACAACTGCATGCTTCCAACCCTCCAATTTGTGCTGCCCTTACGCTGGCCTTTATTGTACTGACTGTGTCTGTGTTCTTGAAGTGGTGCATTGTTAGGAGATAAGCTTCAAACCTTTCCACTCCCAAACTTTTCTGTTTTGCAATTGCAGCAGCATGCTAATCTCCCTGTTGTTTCATACAGTATAGTACAGTAGTATATTCAGGATGTAAGTTTAGGATATTATGGTAGTATTATACAGGCCTTAAATAAAGCAATTGCTCTACTTTTCTGCTTTTGCTGTACTGTGTATATAACCACTATATTCACCATAATGGGACCTGGTCACTTGTGATTTCTTTTTTTTTTCCTGTAGTATGACAGTGGCAATGAAGGCCCAGGCCAGGTGGGAGGTGATGGAGAGGACGGAGGTTTTCTACGCTGGGATAGGTCTTATGGTGTTTGGTACCCTTCTCGTAGTGAGCAGCTTCCTCGCTCTGGGATTCACCGGAACCTTCCTAGGTGAGTCCCAGACACAGTGTCAGATATTAAATGGACACAAAATTATTTTAGTCTAAATGTAACTTCCTATTAAAGAATACTGTACACATCACTGAAGAACAAAGATTTAAACTGTAAGCATCTATCCAGACTGGCATATATCAGCAGACGCTTGATTGCCATTGTTCCCAGAGGGTGAATCCCATGTTGTGGTGATTCCTCTTGTGACACTAAATGGTTTACATATGTAGTTTTTAATACAATTTTTTAACAGGTACTGAATAGATTCTTGCAGGCTGTTAACACACTAACCCAACCTTCAGATGCTAACGATCAGAATTTTATCAAATCAAGCCAGGTGGCTTTATTGTGCATGTGCAGTGATACAGTACACAGTGACACGAGACAGCGTTCCTCCAAGACCATGGTGCTACATATAACAGACAATCAACACATGACTACATAGTACAAGTGCAAGGAAGGACGTAGAGACACTGTTGGGCCTTCTTAGTTAAGGAGCAGGTGCTGAGGGACCAGGAAAGGTTCTCAGTCAAGTCAACGCCAAGGAATCTGGTGCTCTTGACGACCTCCACAGAGGATCCATTGATGTTAGGTGGACAGTGATCTCTCCGTGCTCTCCTGAAGTCAAAATTATCTCTTTTGTTTTGTCCGTGTTCAGAGGCAGGTTGTTGACTCTACACCAAGCATTAGCTGTTGCACCTCCCGTCTGTATGTTGACTCATCGCTCTTGCTGATGAGACCCACCACAGCCGTGTCATCGGCAAACTTGATGATGTGGTTCGAACTGTGCATTGCTGCACAGTCAGCAGAGTGAACAGCAGTGGGCTGAGCACACAGCCCTGAGGGGCTCCAGTGCTCAGTGTGGTGCTGTTGGAGATGCTATTACCGATCCGGACTGACTGATGTCTCTCCGTCAGAATGTCCGGGATCCAGTTGCTCAGGAATGATTGTGTTGAATGCAGTTTGGCCCTCGCTGTTCTGAGGGCTGCCTTTTCGCCTGCTCTGAAGGCGGACTCTCAAGTCTTTAGCAGCTCACACACCTCTGCAGTCATCCACAGTTTCTGGTTGGAGCGTATTGTGATAGTCTTGGACACAGTGACATCATTGATGCACTTGCTGATGTAACTGATCATAGATGATGTTTACTCCTCCAAGTTGGTGCGGTTGCCATTTGTTGCAGCCTCCCTGAACATGTCCCAGTCAGTGTGCTCAAAACAGAGATGGCACCTCACCTTTCTCAGAACCGGTTTGCAGCATCAGTGAGATTGTGGCTACAATAGCATGCAGATGTTAGCATTTACCATAAATTATAATTTTGCTCAGGGTTAAGCATTTCAAAACCCCAAGCATGGCCTTAAACACTTGTTTTGTGTTCACTTAACTGCATTAATTATAATAAAATCATATTTTTTTACAAACTATAAAACTATAAACTTTACAAACTATGAGCAAACAAAGCACCACATTGTGCTCTTGTACATGAAAGCTACAGTAAAACAGCCTTTAGTAACATTAAGGGATCACATGAGACACAGGAAAATGCAAAAGAGGACATGTAGTTCATGTCTCTAAAGACACATGAACTCTGACACATTTGAACAATTCATGCGCCCCAACATATTTCTCTGAATATAGTCGTTTTCATAACCATGATATGGCGTGTCCCAATATCTTCTTGTTTCCTTCTGAGACAAACACCTTTTCTTTTGTTCCATGTACTCCTGAACACATGCAGGCATTGTTTCAAATGAACATGAGCTCAAGATTGCCAGGACCATTTGGCATGCAGTAGCTTCTGTTTTTTTTAGGTCAGTCGACTAAATGAGTCATCTTCAAGAACCAGACAGATTGTCTGAGCTTCTTCAGCATATTTGTCCATCGGTGCACTGAAATGCCCTCAGTCCATCACTCCGCTTCAAACTAATCACTATCTGTGACAACAGAAGGGAGGCAGGAGGAACAGCAGGACGTGCCAGGAATGTGCATGTATGATAACAGGAGTCTACTTTGTATTCGGAGTGGACAAGCCGGTCGCAAAACGCTGTTTGCAGGTTTCACTCTCCAACCATTTGGAACAATAAATTTTGCAGTTATAAAACAGGAACAATTCAACTTTCAGTATACCTTCAAATAAAAAGCAGTAGTAAAAGCCACATGTCTGGCTGCTGTTACATTTGATGTTTGTGCATACAGTCCTCTGAAAAACTATGGACATGCTGGCTCCCTCCATAGGATAGGGGGTAAGTAGCAGCCAGGCATTACTAATCAAATGCACATGAATAAATAATAATAAGTGTAAACTCCCTGTTGATAACCAGTTAATCAAATGCAATTAATTAGCAGGGAAAATTGATTGATGATATGCCAAAATGTCTATAAAATCAGAGGTTTTGGCAGTTTGGTGACGTGTAGAAATGTTTTTCTTTTCCCTAAATTTAACAATTTTATCTCATCTTGCGTGTTACTGTGTTCTCTGCACTTTCATTGTACTGCCTGTCTGCTTGTCTAGTAACAATAAAGTGAATTGAATAGAATGTTTATCTGTTCCTCCGTAACCATGTCATAGACTGATAAAGTCATAAAGAGAAACAATTACTTGAAGCTCTTGAATCATGGGATGTAATTCATTTTTCACAAGACTGCATAGAGAGCTGTGAAAACTCTTTTTAAATTGTATGTTTAATCGAACATTCAATTTTTTTTTCTACTTTGAATACAAAAAATCTGAATGAACTGAAATGTTTTAACCATTTTTTTTAACGATCGGTTGCACAAAACTGAGAAATTTTCGACAAATGACAATAGCGTCACAGTAAGTCTCTTTCTGTGGTCAACACTAGACCTTTAGAAAACAAAAGATCGCAGCAACAAAATAGGACATCAAGCAAGAATTAATGAGATAAAATAAAACAACTAAAAATTAAAAAGGTGCTTTTTGTGTTTATAATGTATAAAAATTGTAAAATAAAAAAATGTGATGACCTCAAATTACAGAAACAAAAGTGTAGATGGTGACGATTAAAAAAACAAAAAACAAAAGCTACTGACCAGTCATAGGAGTCACTACTGGTTTATTTAACATTTTCTTTGGTGTGTGGGGAGACGTTGACATGCAGAATTTTAAACAGTGTTAATATGGCAGTGGATGACCTTTCAGCTGGTGGAATACAGTGGGGCAAAAAAGTATTTAGTCAAATCAAATCACTTTTATTGTCACATCACATATGCAGGCACACTGGCACAGCACATGCGAGTGAAATTCTTGTGTGCGAGCCCCACAAGCAACAGAGATGTGCAAACACAACAACACAAACGAGCAAA
>NW_005187406.1:4930638-4941746 GCF_000239375.1 Pundamilia nyererei | reverse complement strand
TGTACCTCTGGTGCAAATTACTGACCTCTGTCATCATTTTAGGTGGGGGAACTTGCACAATCGGTGGCTGACTAAATACTTTTTTGCCCCACTGTAAATAAGTGGTATTGCTACCCTTAGCTGCAATAGTTTTACGGCATGTTTTGCAAATTTCTGCAATTTGTTCTGCATCCTCCTTGTGAAATCAACACACATGCTCAGCGCAGTGCGCCAGGTAGAAACTTTTCCGGGTGGGAAGGGGAGATTACATGCAGACAGCTTAATATTCGCAATTTATACTCGATGATTACAAAAAATCGAAGTGCAAGACAAGAGTGACAAGGAAAATGTGGTGGCTACTCTATGATTGCCTTGATGTTTTTCGCGTTCAGAGACTAGTTGCAGGTTAGTTGCAGTGACCAACGGTTCACCAGGAGGTTATGCTTGCAACATCCTCAAACTTTGAATGACCACTTTCCATTTGCTTTGTAAGCACTGTCAAACAGAGAGGTGAAGGTTTTCAAATAATTGCTGTCTACTTCATAAGTGCCGGCAGATTGACAACATTTTGCAGTCAACCTCAGTCGATTTGAGTGCCCCATTTTACACAAGTTGCATTCATCAGCACAAACTAACTGTATGCTGGTTCTGTTCCTATTGAGGCTTTACAGCCACTACCCACATGATGCTAACTTGTCCACCATTTTGCGTGTGATAATTATGATGACAATGTAGAATCAGGTAAATAAGGCCCCAGACACAGAGGCCTACAAACAAGTCTGCATCCATCTGACAACCACTGGGGCATGAGGGTAAAATGTATACGCCCTGACCAATTCTGAGTGGGTAATGGTAATTCATGGCACTTGCTGGGAAAATCAAATGATTGCACACAGGTCTACAGTCCAGTCAGTGACACCCTGACAACCACCTGTCATTAGTGAAAAACATGTGGTTTGCAACTGGTTGGCAAAAACCTCCTTGCTTTGGTTGGTAGAATACTTTGAAGACAGCAGCTGACTGCAAGTAGTCTCAGATCTAGTTCCCATCTTTTAATCAACCATTTCCAAGGCAACAAGATTGCAGGTTCATTGCACACTGTCTCAATAATTTTGGTCACGGAGTGGTCTCAAACCACCATTTGTCTAGTGTGACTGCAGCATGAGATATACAGGGCAAAAACTATGAGGAGTTTTAAATGTTAATCAAATATTAAAGATCTTTGTATTCCTCCCAACTGTTTCCCAACTGATTAATCTGAATTAATTTGAAAATTTCTGTCTGTGTAAGTTTACATATATGTGTTTCACTCTTGAGATGATTTTAATTGTGTCGGTATGATCTCTATGTTCCACCATGTTCCCTTTGCCCTTCCACCCACATAAACAAACACATACTGAAGGACATAGCCTGTGGGTGTATGTTGTGTTTCAATGTCTTATATGCTCTATATTAATCCCCTTGAGTCACGGTGACCTGATGATTCAAATTGATGGCACAAGGTTAGAAACAAAGATCCAAACAAAATCAAATTACGCTCAGTGTTAACCTGTTGATTCTGATCACAGACCCACATCTTTAACCTCTAGACTACCACAGTTATTGCAGCTGCTTGTCCACCAAATCCAAATTGCCTAATTTCATAACCATATTGAAACGACAGTGACGCAGGAGCTCTTAAATCTAAACGGTTTAACAGTAGTCACTTTGAAAGTCAAAAATTGAGGTTAGCATATTGTTCCGTCAGCCAGTTACAGCTGGTTTTCTATTCAAAACCAAGAAATTTGTTTATATAATCAAATTTATATAATATTTTTTTTTTATCCAGCTCTACCTGTGGTGTTTAAATGAGCATACATTATGAAAATCGTTATATAACTTGGACACTTGGACACAATTCAGCAGGTCAGTGTTACCTACTGGAGTCTGCATGTAAGTGTGTGTGTAAATATTTGTGTGTGTGGGTGTATGAGGAGGGTATAAGGGAAATATTAGAATTTTCATGCCCTGTTCATGGACAAAAGACCCAAAATGGGTCAGAAAAAGTTCATGTGTGTGCAGTACTTCTTACGTAGTAGACCTTAAAGGGCTAACGTTACTTTGAGTGGTGACCTAGTTTAGCTGCTCTCACTAACATTTTACTCGCAGACATGCACTTGTTTAACAGACACCTCTATTTTATGGCAAAAGTATCAGAAAGACATGTCAAAATGGCTTTGACATTTAAACCTCTGAGGTCTAAGTGATTTTCAGTTTCTCCTGGTCATGAAACACTAAACCAGCTTTTTATCCTCTTATGAGATTTAAGCGTGCGAGGGAGTTTACTCAACCAGCCTAGATGTGTCTTGAGGACCTGGAGAGGGCATTCAACAGTCTTCTTTACACAGTCTTATTCACAAATGCCTTTGTGAATAAGATGTATTGGGCCTGTTGTTGGAGCTATGCAGTACAAATGTAGTGAGATCTTGATTCACATTTTAAGCAATAAGTCTTGGACTTCAAGCTGAGGGGCGGTAGGTGTCAGATTTGGTTGACAATGACTTCTAGCTTGTAAAGGACACAAAGTCTGAGGCCATGTCTCTCAGAATAGGCAGAGTGCCCACTCCGGGATAGGGACAGGTTTCTCTGTGTAATGTCTTCTTTAAATGAACAAACAGGATTGGGTCAATTTTATAGCAACAACTCCTTTTATTCAGCATCTGCATTTATGACAAAGGGCAACAAAGTGGGATGGCTAATTCTCGTGGACAGCCAGCGTGAGCCCTGTGTGAAAAGGCTCCAGAGTGTCTTTACTGGTAAAGTGGTCTCACAGAAAATTAACATCTAACTCAACATAAGGATGACATGTTACATTAGCTGTCAGATTTTTGTTAGAAACAGACTTGACAGGATATTTTCCTAATACTTGCATAAAGTACAAACAATATATGTTGCCATATTTACAATACTGTGTACAATATAATAGTATTACAGGTGAAAAAAAGTTCAGGCATCATAGGGAGGAGTGCTAAGTTTGATAGCCACTCCTAAATGTACATATATACATATATATTAGGGGTGCAACGATACACAAAATTTACGGTTTGGTTCGATACTTTGGTGTCACAGTTCGATATTTTTTCGATACAAAAAAATGTTCATGCCTTTTTAATTTGTCATTTATTAAATTGATAAATATATATTTTAACTCAAAAGTACAGTTTTTAAATTTAATGTTGCTGAAACAACAAAATAAATAAAATAAATCTATCTGATCGAGAAATCACTCATCGTTGGAAAAAGAGAGTTTATTACAGAGAAATGGCTCTTTCCAAAATAAAAGCTATACTATACGCTTCTTCTGGGCTATATTCTCAGCAGCATATTAAACATATCAGGTCCCCATAAGGAGAATCATGTGCTAACGGCTGTCTAAATGACTCGGGTAAAGTTTGTAGCATGCGTGCTTGTTGTTTTTGTCTGCTTCCACTTGTTTTTGCACTAGGATGATGTCCGCGGAAATGTGCAGTCATATTCGTTGTGTTCCCGCTAGTGCTGTCAGCGTAAATCTCGTTGAAATGATGTTAACGCCACAACACGGCAAATCTCCGTTAACGAGCTACCGCGGATCGCCCCGTGCATGGGGCTGGATGGCCAACACGTTAACGAGCTAACTGCGCTAACACACTAGCTCCCACCCATGTAATTGAGCATTGCGTGGCACATCCAACATACTGTTTTACTTTAGTCCATGAAGCGCTTACCTTCAGGGTCATACGTCACATGAAAACCAAAATAGTTCCAAACGCCAGATGTGAATGAGGGTGGGGGAGGTTCAATTTGCCATGTTGCAAGGAGAGCTTAACTTCTGTCTCGCTAGCTTGCCCTGCGCTCAGTGAATCTGCGTTTGAGTACTCCGCCTAGGCTGCACTGTCGAGCGCAGATCCACTGAGCGCTCAACACAGACAGCATCGTCAGAAGAAAAGTTGATAAAATAAATTAAAAATTTTGCATTGTTCGATACATATGCGTACCGAACCGAAAGCACTTTATCGAACGGTTCAATATCGATACGAATATCGTTGCACCCCTAATATATATATATATATATATATATACATGGAGCTTTTTCATTTATGTTATACGCAGCTGATGTGTGGTACTGACCTCATCTTCCTGCAGTGACAAAATTGTCAGGAGAGCCAGCTGGATTGACTCATGTTGCACCAGTAAATACAAAGCAGTGGCGCCAACCAGAAAATAGTCCCATTTGCAGTAACACATCTTTGTGAGGCCAGCTTTTAGGAACTAGTGTACTAGGAGGGGAAGAAAAAAAAAATCACTGAGTGCCCATCAGTGGGTCTCATCTCTGACTAAGGCACTATGCTGCCATACACTTTGCCATTCCTAAGAGTGGGGTTGTCAGAAAAAGTCCCATTACTAAAAGTTAAGGACATATTTCTGCTAAAACAGGTCACCAAAAGAGGTTGTCAGAGGTTCTAAAAAGTTTCTTTTGTAATATTTTGCTATGAAACAAAGTCCAAAGATTACACATGAAGTCATGCCCATAGAGTTGTATTGTTGACACCAGTAACAGCCAGGTGACGCACAGCACCCAGACACTGCAGCATTAACACAGCTGTGTCATGTTCCCGGCAGTGTATCCTCAGTCTGACTTTAGTGTTGTGTTGTTTTGTCAGGTACATGTCAAAAATCATCGTAGACTTGATAAGCAGGTCCAAAATCTGTCTGGTAGGATTGTGAAAACAAGACATCAGTTGATGGCATAGCAGAAACCATAGTAACGCTGTGCAAGTCCAAAGGGCTTTGCTGACTGAATCCATGTCTACTAGGGACTAGTTGATAAGATGATGTAGAACTGAAATTTGGACAGTTTAGAAATGTTTTCTGCTTCTTGCCAAGTGCTACTGGGATAGACTCCAGTTTCCTGAATCACTGAAAAGAAAAAGAAACTGTCAGACTGAAGTTATGAAACACAGGTTTTGTCCTTTTATGTATTTTACAGGTGACTACTTTGGCATTCTGATGGATGAGAAGGTAACAGGCTTTCCTTTCAACATCACAGAGAACCCAATGTACTGGGGCAGCACAGCTAACTACCTCGGCTTGGCACTCATGTAAGTGTGTGTGTGTGTGTGTGTGTGTGTGTGTGTGTGTGTGTGTGTGTGTGTGTGTTGGAGACTCTGTGTGTGACAGTAGAGGTCACTTTTATGGAAGTGATTAGCACAAGATGGAGAAAGGAAGAGATTTTGCTTAATAAGTTAGCAATATCTTTGTTTCAAATATAACCAGAGGAGTTTGTAGCATGTTAATAAATGAGTCCCCTGATGTACGTCAAAAGTCGTTCTAAATAAAGCGAGAGCAGATAATAACCTGGAACCTAAAAATTGTAAATGTTTCTCAAGTTGCAAACTGCTCTTTGTAAATACGGTAAAAACTTTTACGTGTGCTTGTTTCTATGACAACTGTGACCAGGCTGCTGCTATGAGCTCAGCGTGTGCAGTTGCTAGGCAGGCACTCTCTTTTTGAAGACCCAGCTGCCAAAAAGCTATTAGCCTCCCATTCTTCCTCTCATGGAGCTATACGGACTCCATTCCGAGTGTTGCCTCATCTTCACTCCTTTTTCTGTTATGACAAATTTTAGCCCCATTTTCTCTTTGCTTTGGATTTAATTTGCACTCTATCCTCTATTCTCAGCTCTCGTCTCACTCCCACCTCTTTTCTCTATATCTCTCTCACTTGTGTTCATACAGTTGCTTTAACTCTATCTTTGATGCAACTTTATTATATATGCCGAAATATCATAGCATGCTCTGCCTCAGCCTGCTCTGTTCTGTTCAGAATACCCAATATCACATTGCCTGTCGATGGTCAGCAGGAAGCTATCTTTAGCAGTCATGTTCTTCAAGACTTCTCATCCAAAATAAGTCATGTTTGTTTTCATGTGAAGGGATCATTTGTAGTAATAAGCCCTAGAGAATGATCTGCTAACTTTGCAGTCTCTTGTGACCTAAAGTGCAAAAGTTGTAGATAGTTGATGAACATGTCAAAGTTGATTGACCTCAGTTGACATGAGTAATAGCCAGCAAGCAATTTAATATTTAAGATATTTAAAATATTAAAGAACTACCTGTTATGAATTTTGTTATCATTTATGTTTAATATATCAGTCTGTGTAATGAGAAATTATTTTTGTATTGTCACTGCTGATGAGCAGCACACAACATTGGGGTTGAGGATAAACATCCTGTTTAAGGTCATGCCAAAGTGTCTCGATCCAATCCTTTTGGATTTGTCTGAGTAACTACAAAAGGTTCATTTTCAACATTTCCAAGTGGCCTCGACACTCAAAAATGTGGTGGGTGCTGGTGTTTTTTGGTCATTGTCCTGCTGCATAACCCAAGTGAGGTTGGGCTTCAGGGCATGAACTGATGGCCGGATATTCTTCTTTAGGATTTTCTGATAGAGCGTAGATTTCCTGGTTCCATAAATACAGCAAGTTGTCCTGGTTCTGAAGAATCAAAGCAGGCCCCATTCATTACACTATGACCATGTTGGTACCGTGATTCTTGTTCCATTTTATGGAATGGTTGTGTTCAACCTTGGTCACGTCAGTCCACAGAATATTTTCCTAAAGGTCTTGGGGATGCTTTATGGCAAATTTGAAATTAGCCTTTGGGCAAAAATAGGATCCATGTAGAGTTCCAAGGAGAAAACCACTGCTGACGAAAAAGAACACAGTGTTGCATTATGAACATTGACCTTAACCGAGACAAGTAAGGCCTGTAGTTCTTTAGATGTTGTTCAGGGTTGTTCTGTGATCTCCTGGATGAGTCGTTAATCACTATTGGAGTCATTTTGGTCAGCCGGAATTCTAGGGAGGTAACAAGTGTTACAAGTTTTCTCCATTTGTAGCTAATGGCTCTCATTGGAGTTTAGCTTTGTAGCCCTTTCCAGACTGAAAATGTCAGTGACTTTATATCTCAGCTGTTTCTTTAGATCATGATGTGACTGCTTTTTGAGGTTTTTAAACAACTTCACTTTGTTCTACTTTTCTGATTTCTTTTTTTTAAATTCACCTGGTCTGACAGTAATCAGGTTAATCATGATTTAACAACAGAGAGCAGTTTCTTTTTCATATAGAGCCAAGTATGTATCCACAGCATAAAGCTAATTTTGGACAATCCCAAAAGTAAGGCCTCCTATTATTTTAGAAATACAAACAACCTTTTATTTTCCATACTATTGACATCATTTTAAAGCTTGAAGACTTATTTATTTTTCTACATCATTTATTTTTATTTTTCTACATAAAAATGCATCAAGCATTTCGGTTGATGGCTTTTTGTAGATGCTGTGGCAGTTTTACAATGCCTATGTCATATTCGCTCGCCACCGCCGCAGAATCACTTTATGGACAAATGTTCTTTCAACTTTGGGAACAGGCTGCAAAGTCCGGACAATAGGGTGGGTGGGTGATGAAGTTGCAACCAAAGATTTGCAGGAGAGCAACAGTTTGATGCACAGTGTCGTTGAGAATTCTTGCGCGCAGTGCGGAACTGTGTTTTAGGACCGAAATGGGGCATTGTTGGTTGACTTTCTGCCTGTTGGGACCACAGTAAATGCTGACAGGTACTGTGAAACATGGGAAAAAACTCAGAAGGGCATTTCAGAACTGGAGAAGAGGAATGCTGAGCAAGGGCGTAAGCATTCTCCACGACACCACGCGTCCACGTGTCTCCCGTCAATCTGTCGCTCTCCTGCAAAACTTTTGGTTGAAACTTCATCACCCACCCGCCCTATAGTTCGGACTTCACACCCAGTGACTACGACCTGTTCCCAAAGTTGAAAGAACATTTGTTCGGAAAGCGACGGCGGCGAGCGGATATGACAAAGGTATTGTAAAACTGCTACAGCGTCTACAAAAATGCGTCAACCGAAATGGCGATTATTTAGAAAAATAAATAAGTCTTCAAGCTTTAAAATGATGTCAATATTATAGAAAATAAATGGTTGTTTGTATTTCTAAAATGATAGGAGACCTTACTTTTGGGATTGCCCTCGTATTTTCCTTCAGGTTTATGACCGTGACTGTCTGCAATGATGATGCTGCTACAGCACTGGTACCAGAGGTTTGCAATGGAATGTTACAGTAACAGAAATTTGATTTTCAAGTGAAATGCAGTTGAATTTTTACATTTCTAATCATACAGTTCAGCTTAATTTAGACATGCGTGATGACTGTATTTAGAACCTACAAGTCCACGCTACTTTCTTACTCCATTGCCAGCATTTGTATCTGTGTGGGCTGTGTTCACAACACATGTGATTACATTTATGCGGTCATGGCATGGGTTTTTCCAAAAACAGCTAAAGTGCAGCTACAGTGTATTTAGTAAAAAAGTTACTAATGTTTATAAGTTTGAATTCTTTGGTAGGGGGTTGGTGTCCTGATTGCCTTCATGACTTGGAAGAACAATTTTCAAAAGTTGTTACATTCTGATGGCATAGCGTTGGAGTTGCAGTCTGTATCATCATCATCATCATCATCTGTCACGACTTAGTCCACATTAGTTCACCGTACACAGAACACCAGCTGCTTAAAGAGCACTGAATATCAGATAGTACCCCTCTGTGACTCCCTCTTTTTCCTCACATTTTATAAGAACTAAGTAAATATAATTTGTTTTATTACAATTGTAAAATCCAGCTGATTAAAATGTGTGGTGAATGCTGCTCTTTAGCTGCATCATTGACTGCAGTCATGTGTTATGCTTGTGAGATGGATTATTATTTCTTACTAAGAGAGAACACTGACTTTCAGAAGGTCACTCTCTGCTTCTGGCAAAATCACACAACTGTGCACTAGCCTGTTGCTTTATACAGCTGTGGCTCCTACTTTGGTGTGTATGTGGAGAGTGTCCCAGCAGAGGCAGTGTGTAATCATAAATCTCTGAAATGCAGCGTGAAGCAGTTTCACTGCTCCTACGTTTGTTTTCTTGTTTTGTCTTCATTATATTTTTGATCTTTGGTTAATAGTTTTTAGTTTTGTCATATTAGTCTGGTACTTGTTGAATTGATTTCTTGTTTCATATTCTAGTATATTGGAAGTTTTAGTTCTTATGATATTGATTCTAATGGTTATTCTACCATTTAACGTTTTGTGATCTCTTGTGTTCTGTTTAACACCTTGACTATTTTTAGTAGCAGTTTGTCTGCCTGTGCCTCCTTGTGTTTTGTTGTCACATTGGTCCTCTTGACATTGTTAACCATGTCTGTGTCAGTCTGTTTTGGTTATTTATTGTTTTACTTAGAATATCTGATGTATTTTGTGCCCTGATAGTTTTGCTTCCTCTCTTTGTCTTTCTCAGATTCTCCATATTGTTTTCACCTGTTGTTAAGTACTTTCATATGTGCTGCCCACCTGTTTGTCAATAAGCCCTCAAATATATATACCCTATATGGACAAAAATACCAGGCCACTAACAGACTAGACCTACAGGAGCTGCTAGTCTATGGAAACCAAGGTCATGAAGCTCCCATCCCACAGTGTTTCTGTTTAAGGTAATATCAGCAAAGGTCTGAGTCTGGAGAGCATTAGCAACTTTTCCACATTATCTGCCTCAGCACTGTGCGACCCCGATCTGTAGCTTTACTTTGTGGCTGAGTTGATGATAATTATTAAATAATTATTCACTGATCGCTTGAGAGTGTTTACTGGAGATCGTTGCCTGTCGCCAGGTGATATTGGTTACAAAAAGGTGTATGGGGTCGCACCAAAAACCTTCTCATGATTGGTTTGCTTGCTAGCAGATCGCCGTGATTGCACATAGTTTCTTTGGAAAACACTGGCTTGTCTGCAAATGCTTGCGAGCTTTTGATCAGGTAGTTGTGAAACTGTGAAGACTGTGACACAAAAGTAAATGTAACACTTTTTGAAATAAGTTGGCTTCAGTAGTGAAGCACAAGTTTTACTTGGAAAGCAAATGGTTTCCATTTCCATTTTCTGCTCCGTGGTAAGATAGTGAGCGCTCGTAGACCTTTCGGAAACTTCCATGTAGACTACAGGTAACTGTGGCAATCTGTTAGCAACCACAGCGATCAGGACATTGTCAGTTTGCACTCTCTTTGTGACCCATTTCATCCCAGGACAGCCTGCAACCTCCTGCAGTTTGGACAAAAGACATTTTTTCCAACCAGTTGTTAGCTACCACTGTGTGTCATTTCAATCATAGTTCATGCCATTCAGAATAAGAGGGAGTTGGGGTTTTTTGTTTTTAAAATATGAGACATAAACTGAGCATTGAAGCACTGGTGAAGAATATAAAAATGAGGCTTAGAAAGAAAGAACGGAATCTATTGGCAATAACTTGTGAATCATCCACTGTTTGGCAAAAAGAAAGATCAATATATGTGAACAGAGAGTGCAGGTGGTTCAACAAATGGCTCGATCAGACATACAGACTTTCATCTAAAAATTAGGGTGCTGAGCAGCATTCAACAAGTGGGGCACTCAGTACAGAAGACTATCCAGCATAAATCAATACAATGGAACAGCCTAGATCTATGCTTGTATTCCTCAGACTACTCAAATAGTGTTGGAAAGGGTTATTGCAGCTGATTTATCAAGTTACAATGTGAAGATAAAGAAAGGGAGATAAAATACGCAGATGGCTGATGGTTTTATCTTTCTATCTCAGTGATAATGTACAGTGTATCCAGACAGTATTCACAGCACTATCACAGCACCTTATTCTACAGTGGATTACATTTATTTTCACCTAAAACTTCTGCACACTCCATACTCCATGAAGTGAAATACTTTTGCTTTAAATTCTTGCAAATTTATAAAAAAAAATAAAAACAAAAATATAACACATTAATAAGTATTGACAGAATTGAACAATAGTTTTTTGAAGCACCTTTGGCAGCAATTACAGCCTCTATGAGTATCAGAATCAGAATCAGAAACTTTATTGTCATTGTCACGAGAACAACGAAATGAAGAATGGTCCCCGATCATTGCATCATCCCTAGCAATATCAAAATATAAATAAAACAATAAAATTCAATAAATAAAATAGATAGAATACTTAAAATACTAATAAGATGTAACAGTAAAACATTCA
>NW_005187406.1:4925479-4930470 GCF_000239375.1 Pundamilia nyererei | reverse complement strand
GTGGCCAGGATGTGAGGTGTCTTTTATGATGTTTTGGGCCTTTTTAAAACAGTGGGCATTGTGTAGAACTTCCAGTGTGGGGAGAGGGCAGCCAGTGATCTTTTGGGCGGTCTTAATGATCCCTTGGAGTGCTTTCCTCTGAGCCCCTGTGCAGCTAGTGTACCAAATACATATGCAGTAAGTTAGAACACTCTCAATGGTGGCTCTGTAGAAGGACACCAGCAGTTTCTGTGTGATGTTATTCCTCCTCAGAATTCTCAGGAAGTACAGTCTCTGTTGGGCCTTTTTCAGCAGCTCGGAGGTGTTCGCACTCCAGGAAAGGTTCTCCTCTATATTGACTCCCAGGAAGCGGAAGCTTGCCACCCTTTCTACACAGTCCCCATTTATGAATAGTGGTTGGATCTCTTCCTTTTTCCTTCTGAAATCTATTATGAGTTCTTTGGTTTTTGAAGTGTTGAGGAGGAGGTTATTGGCCTTACACCATGACGTCAGCTGCTCCACCTCGTCTCTGTACGTAGACTCGTTTCCCTTGGAAATGAAAAGTATGATGCTTGGTGCACCCGTTTCTGGGTATTTTCTCTTATTTTTCTTTGAACTGCTTTAAGCTCCATCAGATTAGATGGGCAACATTTGTGTGCAGCCATTTTTAGATTTCTCACAAGATATTTAATTGGGTTTCCACTCTGGACTCTGCCTGGATTACGCAAGGGTCTTTAGCAGAGTGGTCCCAAATCCACTCCTTTGTTATCTTGGCTGTGTGCTTAGGGTTTGAGGTTCAGAGTGCTCTGGGCCAGGTTGTGATTAAGGATGTCTCTGTACATTGCTGAATTCCTCTTTCCTGCAGCTGTGACTAGTCTCCCAGTTTGTACTGCCTAAAAGTATCCCCACAGCATGATACTTCCACCACCATGCTTCATTGTAGGAACAGGTGACGAGTGGTGTCTGGTTTCCTCCAGACATGCCACTTGGCATTCAGGCCAAAGATGTTTGTTTCATCAGAGCAGAGAATTTTGTTTCTCATGGTCTTGGAGTCCTTTAGGTATCTTCTGGCAAAATCCAGGTGAGCTTCCATGTGCCTTTTATTGAGGAATTGCTTCCATTTGGCCACTTTGCCATTGTCTGATCAGTAGAGTTCTGCAGAAATGGTTGTCCCTTTGAAAGGCGGTCCTCTCTCCACAGAGCAATGCTGGAGCTTTGTCAGAGTGACCATCAGGTTCTTGGTCACATCTCTGCCTGTGGCTCCTGGTCACTCAGATTGGCTGAGCAGCCAGCTTTGGGAAAAGTTCTGATGATTCCAAACTTCTTCCGTCTACAGATGATAGAGGCCACTTTGACCACTGGGGGACCTTCAGTGCTGTATTAAGTTTTCTATACCCTTACCCACACCTGTGCCTCGATATAATCTCTCAGGGGTCAACAGTCAATTCCTTGGATTTGATAGCTTGGTCTGTCAGCTATGGCACCTTATATAGACAAGTCTGAGCATTTTCAAATCATATCCAATCAACTGAATTTGCTATACACGGACTCACATGCATATCAAGCACTTGAGCTCAGTTCATGTTATAAAGACTGTCAATGGCTATCTACTTGTTATATTGTTGTTTTTTATTTTTGATAAATTTGTAAGAAAACCAATACTAGCTTTTTTCACTTTGGTGATGGGGTATTGGGCATAGAATTTAAGGTGAAAAATGAATTTAATCCATTTTGGAAGAAGACTGTAACATAACAAAATGTGGAACAAATGAAGCACTGTGAATGCTGTCCAGAAGCACTGTATTATATTTCTTAAGGTATTGTTGATCCACTAAAAGTCATTTCCGCATGATATAAAATTCTTGAAGAATTTATGATGTGAAGTGACACCTTTGTCACTTTCATTTACTTTAATAAATCTTTCATCTACATATGCATCACATCTGCTTCAAAGAAATGACCTGATAAAGACTTATCAGAGATGATACTCATGCAAGTGCAATATCCCATTAAGACTGCTTCTCTTTCTTATTATGTAGAGAAGAGAATGTGCCAAATAAACATTTCTGTTATCTCCCACCTCCACATGAGCTGTCAATCATAGGTAAGATAATTGCACTATTTTAAAGTGCTGTTCAATTAAAATGGTGATATTGTGTGACTGTCTGACTCACTAGATTTTTGCTTAGGCTGTAACCTCTGTGAATCTTTCCTTTAAACCCACATATCGTCATCAACCGGCTAACCTGAGACCGGAGAATGTTTTCTGTTCTCCTCATTTCTTTAAAGGTTATACCAATTACTGCTTGGGTGTATTTTACAGAATTCCAGCCCAACATGGTACTTGATTTTGATGTCCTCCGGTGATCTGTAATAAGGCTATGAAGTATATAAGTGGATGGTCAGTGCTAAGCTTTTTTTAAATGGCTATTTTAGGTCAGACTATAGTATAAATTGGACCCAGAGAGACACACAGACTCTGACATTCACTTTTTTCTCCTCATCTCGAAATTTTTGCTCAGACATCTAAAGTGTATTTTTAATTCTATGAGTTGCTCAAATATGCTGTGAATTGTTAAAACTCATGTTTACCATTGTTTTTTTGGTTCATTTGTTTGTTTGTTTTCAGAGACCTGATTTGGCTGAGAGGTTATAATGCTAAGATACCAGTTAAGCTGATTTAGCTTAGTTTTCCGAGTCCATCCACAGACTGGAGTTTGGAACTGTAGCCTCTGGTTTATAGATTTAACTGGTAATTGTGTGACAGTAGGTTTCATGTAATTTTACAGAGTGACAAGAAAGTAATGTAACGAGTAGATTTACTTTCTCCAGAGAGTAATTAAGTAAGTAATTAGTAATGCGTAATACATTACCCAGTAGTGACCACACTTGAATGCAGAGATTTTAGCATGTTTGCTAACTGGAGTGTTCATGTGCATACAAGCACGATGCCACAGACGTCCCAGCAGTCTGCCTTCATCAGGATGAAATAGGATGAAATGTTAATATTAATATTCTTGTTAATACTTGAAATCTTGATTTAAAGCCAGATAGCAAAACAATGCTAATTAGCAAATATTATCATGCTACATACTTAAGCTAAGGTAGCAATGTGCTGAAAGTAAACATGATAGCTTCGTCATTCACAGCATGTTAGAACACCTGTTCTTCAAAGGTCACCACCACAATAAACTGCTCTCGTACATCTGTTGTGACATGATGGAGGTACTGTAGAGTACTGGATCCCATTTCAGATTTCTATTTAGAGGAGTTCAACCCAAGGTTTTTTGACAGTCATCACTGGCTTTGTAAGACTCTCGTGTTTGTATGGGACCACCAAATATCACCACATTACAAATCTTTTTTTCAGTCATATGCCTGTTAGTTAGCACATTCTTTTTCTGTTGTTTAACAGTGGTCAGCAAAAAAATCAAGTTATGAAATGTTCTCTTTGTATAACTTGACTATGAAGGAGCTTCACAAAGCTGCTAACCTGAATGTAATATAGTTTATTTGTTATAGTAACCCATATTTCAAAAATAACATCAGCCTTTGTTGACTTGACATCTTGACGTCGATTGCAGCCACATCACTCAGGGACTAGCTAAGTAGCCTATTCCTAGATCAATACTCATTAACCCATATTTTCCCAGGCTGAGGTCTATCCAGGAACAGTGTGTGCCAATGAAAATCAATGAGAGCCAGAGAGATGAGTGTGTGACCTAAATATTCCTGCAGACTAAAGGTTTCATGTTCAGTGTGCAAACTGTATAATACACATGCAGTCTGTCAGTTACATCTTATTCATGTTACAATTTTTATAGCAAAGTACTAATACTTTGACTTCTTCCTCAACTGTGAGCTGAGGAGCAAGTTGTTGTTTTTCTTTTACATTTAAATTTATTCTTTTTTTAAAAGAAACGCTAACTTTTAGGACGACGCAGGGTTGTCCAAGCTTATGCCAAAGAAGGATTAGCACATCTGCAGCCTGCTTCATACACAGAGCACATATGGAATCGCTCACACAGACTGTGCACATTCATATTCATAAACAATACTTCCAATGAGATTTAGCTAACAGCATGTCGAGCGAGACTTACAGATGGACTGAATATAATATGCTGCGATTATTCAAATATAGCATTCATTTATTCAGACATTTAACTCACAGCAAACTGACAACTGCTGTCTCATTGAATCGTATGCTTCAGAGATCACCATTGTTTCATATAAATCATCTAACATTCTGTCTCAGAATAGGAAGCCAGACAGCTAAAAGGTCATGAACTACTAATAAGAAATATCCTGCTTCTTTTTCTAGAGCAGTTTCAATCACAAAAATGGGATGAATATAATACTGCGTCATACCAATAAATGGCGATGATGTTCCGGTGTGGCATAAGGAGTTTTGGGGGGGGGTTGTTTGTAATTATGACAGTTTGTTATATGGGTCAGTGTTAAATAGAAATTTACACAAGGTCTACTGACTGACCCTGTCAGATTGGTCTGTCGCAATCAGTGGGCCTCACAGAAGCCAGTGTCGTGTGTCAAATTTGAAGCTGGGGAAAGATGTGAATCAAATGTAATCCCAGTTATTACTAAACTGACACAGAAATTTAAAGTCACGGGAGAGCTGTTGTTGCTCTCATCTTCTTGCATTAAGCATACAACATAAACCTTACTGGGTTACTACTATTAATGACTAACATACAACACAAGTAATGTGGCTATGCCCCACATCCATATTTTCCCTTATAGGACTTTATGACTTAAATTTGTATTTTCAACTCCTGCTTGTTTCGGGTTTTGAGAAGGACTAAAATGCGATGCCTAGAAAACTGGATCAGAGTAGTGATGGTAAATTCGATTCTTTTTACTGAATCGAGTTTGAATGAGTCACTCACCAAAGTGAATCTTTTTTTTTTGAGTCATTTGAGTCACTGAGTCATTTGCCCAGAGAGTGCAAAAAATTTACATTTTCACTCAAACTTAATTTGTTTCTCTTTTCATGT
>NW_005187406.1:4923919-4925281 GCF_000239375.1 Pundamilia nyererei | reverse complement strand
ATCCTACTGCTAAGATGAGTGATTGAAAAAGAAAAACAACAATTTTTATAGAGCAAAAAAATTACGATTTCTAAAGGGAACATTTATTTTATTTTATTTTATGTTATTAGTATTTTCCTCAAATGTGTCAAATATATATTGTGAGTGATTCGTTCATGATTTGCACATTACTGGATCACTAAAGTGTCTGTTTGTGCTGCCAACCTAACTAAACAATTTTTCTGCCTTCATCTTCATCTTTTTGTGATAAACATGTTTTCTGATGGTGTTGGCCTCTTTCAGCAGTCTTATCACTTCAGACGTGCTTCTCCAGTCCCAGTATTAATTGGGGTTTGCTATTAGACCACACTTTGATATGCAGACTGGAGATGCTAGGAATCTGGCTGACTTAATGATTAGTGAATAACCGACTCTACCTGGGGCGATCGTGGCTCAAGAGTTGGGAGTTCGCCTTGTAATCGGAAGGTTGCCGGTTCGGCCCCGGCTCCGACAGTCTTGGTCGTTGTGTCCTTGGGCAAGATACTTCACCCGTTGTCCTACTGGTGGTGGTCAGAGGGCCCGGTGGCGCCAGTGTCCGGCAACCTCACCTCTGTCAGTGTGCCCCAGGGTGGCTGTGGCTACAATGTAGCTTGCCATCACTAGTGTGTGAATGTGTGTGTGAATGGGTGGATGACTGGTTGTGTAAAGCACTTTGGGGTCCTTAGGGACTAGTAAAGCGCTATACAAATACAGGCCATTTACCATTTACCTATACCTATATTTTGGAGAAAGGCAAAACAGCTTTTTTGGGAAAAATTTAAATAATTTTTGCTGCATGTTTGATGTCTGATTACCGTCTTTGTTTCTGATTGCCAAGACTTGAAATCAATTTAATAGCAACAGAAATTACATATTCTGATTGCACAGGGTTAGAATTGGGGTTAAGGTTATATTGACACTGACAGCCAAGACTGCACCCAGCAACTCACTAGTGAAACATGTGTGTCTCCCAACTAGGTTAGTGGTTGCTGGAGGTTGCTGGCAGTCGCTGTCAAACTGATTACTAAAACCTTTGTCAAGTAGACCTAAAGACTGGTTATTGACCCTAGCACCCTGAAGGGAAAGTGTGTCTTCTGTGGACTCTGAGGTTGCTGGAAGTGTCACGAGTGTAAAGCTGGTTACAGAGATTTTAATCGTGCTGCATCAAAACTTTCCCTGCCGATAGCTAGCAGTTTTCAGCATTTGTCAGCAGTGTTGGTCAAGTTACTTGAAAAAAGTAATCAGTAACTAATTACTGATTACTTCCCCAAAAAAGTAATCCCGTTACTTTAATGATTACTTATTTTCAAAAGTAATTAATTACTTAGTTACTTAGTTACTTTT
>NW_005187406.1:4921196-4923131 GCF_000239375.1 Pundamilia nyererei | reverse complement strand
GTGGGGGAATTGTAAAAAGTGCAACACATTCAAGAAACCTTTCACTTTCAAAGTAAAAGTTGTGCATTTTAAAATGTTGGCTACAGAAGTAAGGCACAACTTTTACTCAAAAATCATTTTACATGAACATTCTTCATTTTCCGTTTGGGTTGCACTTTTTCAAGTTTCACTACAGTTCAGAGAGCAAGTGGTGAGTGTTTGCAGACAAGTTGGCATCTTCCATGCAAACTATGGGCGACCAAACTAATCTTTTAGCAATCAAAGCAATCACAGGGAGCTTTTTGGTGTGTACCTTCTCACCAATCTCACATTTGGACTGCCAGCAACTACTAAAAAAACATTTGGGAAATAAACATTTTACCTTAGTAGCTGGAGATTGCCAGAGGTCACAAACCGGTCTAGGTTTGTGTGACTGAGACTCTAAACTTCAGAGGCTCAGGGTGTTAACTTGTAATCCATGTCCCCCCCCCCGATGGGTGCACACCATGGTCCCCATACCACAGACACAAACCTATTCAGATATCTTGTCAACGTCATGTCTCCTCATTGTGGCACCTCACCTCATCCTCCTCACCACGTCAAACACATTCACACGGTTCCCAGATGTAATAGATTAAGTGTGTCTCAAACTGGTATATGTAAAACAGTAATGTCCCCCCTTAGATAACTTGTATAAGTGTTATTACCTGCAAAATGTAAAAAGCTTACAATACTGACATTAAAAAGGCGACAGGTTACTGAGTACTGAATGGCTGTATGATTTAAAATGAGTTAAAGTTCAAATGTGGCATATTGAAGCTGAAGGACAAATTTCCTCTTCTTTCATTTTGAGTTTTTTAGATAGAGCTACAGAGCCAGTGCAGTGTCCTTTGTCATGGTCTTGCATTTGAATAAGTCTGGAAAAGCACTGAATTTATTACTGCCCATTTATCTAGGTCAGGGTGGATAGTTTCATAAGCCTGCTCAGCAAGTCAAGTTCAGCTCCCCCCGTGTCCTGCTCTGATTGATTCTGATTAACCTTTTTTCTTTATCCTAATGGCAAACAAGTCTTTGAATGGTAAGCTTCAATAGACGGTGTGGCAAAAATGTAAATCAATTGTGTGAAGTGTCAAATTGAAAGAACAAAAATGCTCTGCAACACACACTAACAGTGAATATAATGGCAGCGCTCTAGCTTGTCACTAGCTTTTTCTTATTCAGATTGCTGTGCCTCATGAGAGGTGTTTTACATCAGCACTCAGGTTTTTGCTTAAATATGCCCGCTGCTTTTCCTCCTCTTATGCAAGACCGCATGTGCTACTGTGCAAAAGCACACTTTAACATACAATGAATGTGTGTCACTGTGCCACTTCCTGATCAGATATATGTAGGTCAGTGTGTCGAGTGAGTGTAAGATTGCTGTTTCTGATGCCCACCCACAGATGGCTTGTGAGTAAGGTGTAGCTCCTGAGACACATACAGGTGCTTTCTGAGTTATTAGCGTAAAAAAGACTAATAGAAAGTAGAGTGCTACAATAAAAAGTAAAATACATGTCACTCATTCATTTAAGTTGTCTATATTTTAATTCCTCCACTCTTGTTTTCCACCTGTATAAATAGGATACGATGGTTGGCGTTTTTCCAGCTCCACAGTGTAATTGTATAGCTGGATGAAAAGAACAGTTGAATGTTTCTCAGCTGTCAGGAACCTGAATAAACACTTGGCGTACAGCATTACACTGAGCTGCTCATCGCCATGCTGTAGCTGTTAGCACTGTGTGAAAACAGTGCTAATTGGGAAACGGCTGAAAAAGCTTCTACAGGGTGGGCCATTTATATGGATACACCGTACTAACATGGGAATGGTTGGTGATATTAAAGTCCTGTTTGTGGCACATTAGTATATGTGAGGGGGCAAACTCCTCAAGATGGGTGGTGACCATGGTGGCCATTTAG
>NW_005187406.1:4918144-4919901 GCF_000239375.1 Pundamilia nyererei | reverse complement strand
TTGTATCCATATAAATGGCCCACCCTGTACATCTTTTTTGTGGGAAATGTTTATTTAGTGAAATCAGTCACATATGCCTAGAGAGCAGTCTGCTAACCCAGTATTTACCTGGTGACCAGTATTCCCCAACTAGTTTGCAAGTGGTTGCTGGAGTTTGTTGAACGTTAGTGTTTATGTGACACCAAAAACCTCTTTGTAATTGCTTGGGTAGCTAGCATATTGCTGCTGTCACTGTAATTTGCATAGATTAATCCATGGGCCTTTAGTAACTGAGTTCACAGTGACTGCCAGCAACTTACCACTTACCATCCAGTTGTGGAATACATGTTTCTCTGGCGATCAGTGGTTTCCAGATAGTCCCCAACCAGTGCCTCGACCTGTGTGGCTCTTTCTTTCTTTCTTTTTTTAAAGCATAAGGATAGCATAGTGGTTAGAACTGTTGCCTCACAGCAAGAAGGTCCTGAGTTTCCACTTCCACCATCAGGCCAGGGCCATGCATGGAGTTTGCATGTTCTCCCCGTGTTTGCATGGGTTCTCTCCGGGTACTCCTGCTTCCTCCCACAGTCCAAAGACATGCAGTTAGTGGGGATAGGTTAATTGGTAACTCAAAATGGCCCATGGTTGTCTGTCTCTGTATGTTGGTCCAGGTTGTACCTACTAAGACAACTGGGATAGGCTTCAGACCCCCATCACGCCCCTGACAAGGATAAGTGGAAGAGAATGAATGGTTTTTGTTTTTTTTTTGGGGGGGGGTTAGGTAACGAATGACATTTACATGTAATGGATACTTTGCTGAGAAATGGTCTAGTGTATATAGCATATGTAACTAGACCATTTCTAACTAAGTCATTTTCCCCCTCTGTCTGCAGTGGTGCCAGTCCTGTCGGTCTAGTTCTTACTGCCATAGTGGCCTTGGCATACAAGGTGGCAATAAGCTTTGAAGGGTAAGTCTTTCTAAATCTCTCATTTGTCATTAAATCACATTTGTTGTTAAAATCCTTTATATATGGGTTTAGTGAGGGCAACATGTGACAACTGAAAATAACCTTAAATAATAACTGTAGGTTACAGCCCCCAGAAATGCTCGCTACAAATGCGGTCTTATAAAATCAAAAAAAGCAACAAGAGTCAAAGAGATCCAAGAGCCCTAACATTTAGCAACATCTAAAATACCTGTAACAGTAATTTACTGACCATACAAAAGAAATAAGAAAATAAAGATGTGCAAATACACTGACTTGATTCACCAGTTATAAAACAAAAACAAAAACTGCAGCTGTAGTGGCTAGAAGGTGGAGGAGGGAAGAAAACAACTTCCTGCTCCCTTTTTTTATTGGTTTCCAGCTCATTAAACCAAACTAGAGACACCTGGAGGAAAAAAGCAGAGACTTATGAGTCATGGGCCCTAGACTTTAATATGCAGATAACCAGAAGGAGGAGAGGACATGGATCAAAAAACCTTTCTGGTCAAAAAATGAAGGCTGAATGATAATGTGAAAAATATGCAAATAAACTTAAGTATTGTTTCAGCACAGACTTATTCAGCAGTCAACCTGCATCTGCTGAGTCACACAGATTATAACACAGGATCCTGAAGGTCTGGTGTTATTACTCATGACACGTGTCACATCAGCAGCTTTTAGAAAAGACTGAAAATTACATTTGTTGATTAAAAACAAGAATCAGCAACATATGGGATCAGTGTTGGTCAAGTTACTTGAAAAAAGTAATCAGTAACTAATTACTGATTACTTCCC
>NW_005187406.1:4910982-4917282 GCF_000239375.1 Pundamilia nyererei | reverse complement strand
AATCAGATTACAGTAACGCGTTACAAGTAACGCATTACTGCCCATCTCTGTATGGGATACAGCAACATAACTGGAAAGCCTCCACTTACAAAAAATGCAATCATGTTCTGAGGATGTAGACGGTAACAGTGTTACTTTTTCTGGCATCAGAAATTCTGGAATATCAGAATATTCCATGTAGCTGTTCAACCCATACAGTTAAATCCACACAGAAGTATTAATTACAGAGTTCCTGTTTATTTATCAGTATACTATAGAAATGTCTGTTTTTTTACAATGTATCAATAGTTTTATAAATAAATAATATTAATGTATTATTGAAATATTAATATATCCCTGGGATTAAATATGCAGTTAAACTTATTTACCTTAAACAGAAAGGGGATTTTTCACTGGCCGGCCCACTTAATGTATGTATGTGGCCCATGATGTGAAAAGAGTTTGACATCCCTGCTCTATCTCACCAGTCCAACAAAACTTGGCTTGGTTTATAACTTTTTTCCTTCACTGCTTCTCATGGACAATTTCTTCTGCAGCACAACTCACCCAGCGATTGCAAGAAATGATTCTGCTATCCTTGTCTAGCTGAGCATTTCTGAGTAGCCTCAATAGACCAAATAAATCTCCACCCGAGTAAAATGAAAGTCTAAAAAGAGATTTTTAACCCTGGCCGAGTCGGAGGCATGCTTTTCCGAAAGTGTCAGGCATTAAACACAAGCTGTGCATGAGCGCACAGATTTACATCCGGCAACACTGATCCATCGTTGTCTCACTTAGCTTGAACCTGTGAATTGAAGGATAGGCAGGTGCCAGATTTTACCACACACTGCGACTGGGATTCATGTGCTATATTTGTGTTTCGCTGCTGGAATAGATTCAGGATGATCTCATTTGTTTAAACTATACGTGGAGAGTAAGGTGTCTGCTTGGATTCTACCTCACACGGTGACTGGAATTGGTAAAAGTGGCGGTGGGATTGATGCGGGAGCCATGCAGGGAATGGAAACTGGTGTCAAGTGAGTTCAGAGAGCGTCTTGGATTTGTTTTAGCTCGTAATCGCCATCTTCATGATACAAGTAGTGCAGCGATGAAAGCTCACACCAGGATGAAACGGCACTGTTTCATCTATTCTTACGCACAGTTTATTAGATTACTATGACTTTCCTGAAAAGCGAGAAACTGATGACTGGCCATGGTGGTAGATCCACAGGCTGGGTGCTCTGAAAGTCAGCAGGATAACAAAAAATGACTTAACAGTGTGAAGCGTAAGCATTTAAATGTTTAATAAAGATGCTGTGACATCCAGTACTGCAGGAGCTCTGTAGAGTACTCCTAAAAAGCTGCGCTGTGCATTTAGTTTTTTCACTTTTATCATACTTCAGTTCCTTATTTCCTCGCTTTAATGATATACTCAGTAGTCACCATGTTAGAGACACAGTTTAACTAACCATTAACTAATATCTCAGCCAGTCACATGACAGCATGGTTCCAAATGCGTCCCGAGGTTCATAACGGGGATGAAATGTGATTTCAATGGTGCTGACTCTGCCATGGTTGTTGGTGCTAGTAGATTAGCATGAACCACTGATCTGCTGGGGTTTTCCCACACAACCATCAGTAGGGTTTACAGAGAATGGCCTAGAAGAGCACAGAAAATATCCAGTGAGCAGCAGTTCTCTGACCTGTTGATGCCAGAGGTCAGAGGAGAATGGCCAGATTGCTTTGCGTATGCTCAAATAACCACTTGTTACTACCAAGAGATGCAGAAGAACATCTCTGAATGGACAGCGTGTTGAACCATGAAGGAGATGGGCTATAGGAGCATGTTGGGTGACACTCCGGTTAGCTCAGAGCAGGAAAGTAAGTCTGCATTGCATGACTTCACCAAAGGGCCAGGGTTTAGGGTAAACTATATGTAAGCATGGATCCATCCTGCCTTGCATAAACAGTTGGTGCATTGGGAGATTTGCATCATTGGTGTGCAGTCCTTGTAGGAGCTATACAATGAAGAATGAAGGTAAAACAGGTCTAACCCAGTACTAGCAAGGTGTGCCTAATTAATGGGATGGATATGATTCCTTTTGCCAGTAAACTTGATTGCAACGATACATTGAGACCAAGAGGCAGTGTCCCAATATGTTACATCATAAAATTTTCACGATACACAAATTCTTTAAGCGTGTCCACTGATTCTGATTCTTGTGTTAGCCATTAGTACCACAGAAAAGCTTCAAACTCTGTTTTGCTCTTGGACTCCAAAGTTTTGATCTGCATCCATCTGCAGCAGAGTGGTGGAGCACGTGGAGAGACGAGGGCATCTTGCTATCGTTCACTCATATACTCAAGCTCCCTCACGGTTCAACACACAGGCGCGCTCCTGGCACGGAGTGGTACAGCCTTCCAAGCTCATTTATTGTCCCATTACATGTTTGTTTTTCTGTATTTGCAGACCATTCACTGAACAGATCTATCGAGAGAGGAGTCTGCGCCACAAGCATGAATAATTTCCCCCGGACACGTCCTATTTCGGGTTCAGATGAGGATTCCCTCCGGTGTGAACAGACTGAGAGCCTTGGTCATTATTTGACCTCCTCCATGGATACGAAGGAAACATCCCCACTACTGATTCGTGTGTTTTTCTGTTAGTTCAAAGTGATTTTGTGAAAGGGGAATCTACATGCAGGCTTTTTTCTGATCCTGTCACATGTCAGTCCTTTTGAGATCGAGAATCCAAATATCGATAGTATCGATTCAAACGCTGGTTTAGTATCGGATTAATAATTTGCTTCTATCCCCACAGTTCAGTGTGTAACCCACTTAATTGTGTTAAATAATTATTTTTTTTGTAAATTAAAAATATACCTCAAACATGCACTGTGAAACATGTCTGAACCTTTTTGTGTTGACTGTCATGTCTGTTTAATTTAGGACCTACAGCTTATTTAAACAACAGAAGTGGTTCAGAGACGACACGTTTACCTTCCAGCTCTCCAAAAAAACTCAGTCTGAAAATACATGAAAATCTGAAAGGTGTCTTTTGTTGTGTTACTGTGGAAAGTAAAAATCACAGTGACTTTAGTGGTCATTAAAATGTGTTCAGAATTTGCAAAATGATGATTATCCATCTCCTAAGTCATGACGCACTGCTCCACCCTATATAAGCTGCCTTTATAAGTTAAAGGTATCGGTATAAGCAATACTGGCTCTGTATTTACTTGGCATCAGATCAATACTAAACCTTGCAGTATTGCACAGCACTGCCAGAGGGCAAATCTGCTTGACCTATCAACATGTTTAACACTCAGCTGTATCATATTTATCTGTATGTGTATTAAAGATCAGCAGCAGAAAACAGGCCATAATATTCTTCAAGGCAGGTGGAGCGCAGAAATCTTTTCACAGATAAGATGTTACAGATGCATAGTGCCGGACAAGCATGCAAACTTGCAACATGCATAACTGCCTGACAAAGAATTCAATGTTTTTTATAATCTACATCTATCAAAACAGCAAACAGAGGGGGCAGTCCTGCAGGGATATCAGAGGGCTTTGCTCAGTTGAGATGTGCTAGTGAATTATGCAGGTGAGTCAGAATGTATAATTCAAATGCATTTGAAGTGACTGGAGAAATTCATGAATAACCTTTTTAATTATATCTGTGTTTAAGATCTCCAACTGTATATTATTATTAAAAGTCCCAGTGACCCCTGTTGTTTTATAACTCTCCAAGTGTATCGTCCTACAGAGGTGTGTCTGTGCGCTTTCCTGGCTGAATGACTGAATTTTACCTGTAGGAAGTTTACTGTTCTAGATATTACATGATGTAAATTGCTTATTTTTAAAGTGTTAGCCAAGACTGCAACCACAGTGTAACAAGGTCCCAGTTTAATCCGAGTTCACTCAAAAGCCAACATGATAACTACCTTGTTTTTAAAAAAAATATTTCTGAAACCGCTACTGATACGAACATTTTCAATGTCTGTTAAAGTAAAACAGAAATTTTAAGGCCACTGATCCGTACTTTATAGTAAAAATATACATGTATATGCATTTGCTGTGGCTTCACACACTGTGACGGTTTCAGTGTTAAGATGCATGGTACTGTATTTACTCTATTATGTTAATCATTTCAAATTTCAGAGAAGCTGTTTCACTGCTGGCTTAACAGTGCAACTATGCAAATCATTCCAAAGTGAACAATGCACACTGCCTGCTACTTTATGCTAATGAAGTGATTTATGTAATAAAGGAATGAGTCAGGGTGCAAAGCATTGGTCTCCTTGTGTTTCAAGAAATACAGACTACTAATGGAAGCACTTAAGGCAAGACTTTGCATATCTGTCTCCAACAGGGCAGATGAGAATGTGGGAATATGTATAACAATGCCTTAAAATGTTTAGCTCCTAAACAATGCAATGATTTTACTAAACCCCAAGAATTAGATTGGCTGAAGATTACTGGATTTAAAATTCACTGTGCTGGTATACAGCTGCAAACTACAGGGAAAAGTGTTCAATCCAAGTCTGCTTTCACTGCTCAGATCTTGAAGATTGAACATTCAGTGATGTGGTTCTCATGTTCTCCCCATGTACATGCATGGGATTCAGTTAACTGCGAATGAGTTATCCCTGTGACAGGCTGGCATCCATTCCTGGGTGTACTCCACCTCTCAGACAATGACAGATGGTATAGTCTCCAGCCACACAGCAAACCTGAATTGAATAAGCAGAAGAATTTGAAAGGATGGAAGTTTCTGCACTTACTGAGTTTTGGACTCTGTGCTATTCCAAAACATGGGTGACCTAAAGCTCTAGACCAGGGGTCTCCAACTCCAGGCCTCAAGGGCTGGTGTCCTGCAGCTTTTAGATGTGTCCGTGATCCAACACAGCTGATTTAAATTGGCTACATTACCTCTTCAACATGTCTTGCAGTTCTCAAGAGGCCTGGTAATGAACTAATCATTTGATTCAGGTGTGTAGACCCAGGGTGAGATGCAAAACCTGCAGAACACCGGCCCTCAAGGCCTGGAGTTGGGGACCCCTGCTCTAGACAGACAGCAAGCCTGATTACTTTTAAGAGTAGGCTTCAAACTTTACTTCCTGACAAAGCATATAGTTAGGGTTTGATCAGGTTACCCTGAAACACTCATTTTGACCACAGACAAAAAAGAAAGTGAATTTTTAAAAAGTTGAAAAATCACTAATGAGCACGTGTGGAAAGAAAAGCCAAACAGACTGGTGATTATGTAGGTACAATACACTCAATTTCACTTCTATTCACTTAAGCTGAAATCTGTGCTACAAATAAATTTGGAAACCTATTAAAGTGTTGAACAAATTAGCATCTTTCCTTTTCTTTATTTCTTACATCAGGACGGTGACATCATTTTGCAGTCAGTACTGTGGAGTGCAGCTTTGTTGGACACTGGCCTAATGTGACTGTACTGAAGGAAGAGAGAAATATCGTGGGCATTATCAAAGAAAATACTAATAAAAAAAATCTCATAGCCGCTATGCAACACAGTTTTTCTTTTTTAAGGCTAAGAGATGTCACTGCCAAACAATCGGCACCTTGAGGGTGCGCTCAGCAGCAGCCCCAATGACAGAGAAAAAGAAAAATATTTTCATCATTTACTTTCTGCCACATTAAAAATGTGTTTTCATCCAAATCCTACGACTGTTTAAATGGACAGTTTCATTCTTTTATAATCCATTATTTTAACTTGTGACAAGTATTGTGAGCATTTATCCTCTTACTATCCACCAGGTCACCATTATGGTGCTGGGTTTTGGCTAAGCTACGTAGTACAAATAATCAAATGATCATAAACTAGATGTCACAATTTTATTTAATGAATTAAGATGCATCACAGTTTTTCTTGTATGTAGATATGGTCAAGATTACCTGCTTAAGTTCAAACTGAGCATCAGAATGAAGAAGAAAGGTGATCTAAGTGAATGTGCAGAAACTGCTGATCTGCTGGGACTTTCCTACACAGCCGTCTCTACAATATACAGATGAGGGTTTGAAAAAGAGAAAACATCCAGTGAACGTCAGTTCTCTGGGTGAAAAATCGTTAAATGCCAGAAATGAGTAGAGTATGACCAGACTGTTTTAAACTGAGAATATGACAGGAGTAAGTCAAGTGACTAATTACAAGTTACAATCAAGGGCTGCAGAAGAGCATCTCTGAATCAGAGAAGCTAAAGCAGCTGAAGACCACACTGGGTTTCACTCCTGTCAGCTAAGACGAAGAAACGAAGGCTACAGTTTAAAAAACTATTGTTTGGTTTGATGACT
>NW_005187406.1:4908605-4909897 GCF_000239375.1 Pundamilia nyererei | reverse complement strand
AGGTCAAATGTCTTCCATTCCATTTTCTATTTTCCAAATACACTATTGTGCCGAAATCTTTTTAATCGTGATTTCAATGACTTAATTCAACTGGAACATTTGAATTCATCATTCCAGTCACTTACATGGCCTCAGGTGTATAAAATCAAGCACCTTGCCATGCACAGTGCTTCTGTGACCATTTGTGAACGAGTCAGTCGCTCTCAGGAGTGAATTCCAGCATAGTACCATGACAACATGCCACCTGTGAAACCGATTGGGAATGACAGCAGCATATAAAGACATTTTAGTCAATTTTATGCTCCTAACTTTGTGGGAACAGTTTGGGCATCCTGTTCCCACATGACTGCACCAGTGCACAAAGCAAGGCCTATAAAGATATGGATGAGCAAGTTTGGTGTGGAAGAACTTGACTGGCCTGCACAGAGTCCTGACCCCAACCTGACAGAACCAATTTGGGATGAATTGGAGAGGAGACTGTGAGCCAGGACTTCTTATCCAACATGAGTGTCTGACCTCACAAATGTGCTTCTGGAAGAATGATTAAAAATTCCCATAAACTAGGGGTGGGTGATACAGTAAACGATATACGATAGAAACGATATAGATTTGGTCAATGATAGAGATTTTGACTATACCGCTCTATCGCGATAGTGCATGTTGATGATGTCATCAAGCTGCGCCTGTTTTGGTCGAAAGCATCGCAGCGGCTACAACCAATATCATCTGCAAATTATGCCGGTCGACAGTCATAGCAAAGAGATGAAGCTCTTTTGAAATAAGGGGAAAGCCAAAAACTTCGCTTCCTCCTCTTCCATAACATTGATTCATTAATATTGAATTCTCTTGCAGCTGTTCTATTCCCATGTTGTTGCAGTATATTAATAACTAACCTCGTATTGTGGATGAATAATCTCAGTTGTTCTCCTGACTGAAGTTTGGCCCGTGTATAGCATCCTGCTATGCGATTGCATTTGTCCCTAACCACCAGAATCCCTCAAGTTAACTATTAATGAGTGGAAAAAAGTTGGCATTCATCCTCCAGCTTCACTGTGCTAATGTTATGCTAAGATACCTGTGTCGCTAGCAATCACGTAGCACAACATGTTTAGGTGGAATCTAGCGAGCTAACGAGCTAACTTCCTGTTAACTTCTAACTCCGTTAAATGTAATAAATTCTGTTTTCATGGATGTTAAACTTAATTGTTACATCTGGTAAAGCAACAACGCTGATGATTTAATTAAAGATGAAAGAATTTAGACAGTTTTTAACTCTCAGTATTCGTTTGACT
>NW_005187406.1:4896863-4907859 GCF_000239375.1 Pundamilia nyererei | reverse complement strand
GTGTGTGTGTGTGTGTGTGTGTGTGTGTGTGTGTGTGTGTGTGTGTGTGTGTGTGTGTGTGTGTGTGACCACGTGTACAGGTGACTTTCTGCATTTTGAAAGCAACACCTGTGTGAGTGTTGCTTTGAGGCTTTTTTTTCTCTCTCAGATGAAAAATGGAAATGCGGTCTATGATTTGTTGTTACCATCATCAGCTAAAATCTTTCCACGCAGCGTGCATCTTTCGCCGTCTTTTACGAGCCGCCTGGCAGACGGCCCCGCTCGCCGTCTGCCCCGTTTTTTTCCCACTGCCTCTCTGCGTTTCCCTTTCCACGGCTGGTCATCCTCGGAGTGGCATTATCTGTCTGCCGTTCACTGCTCTCACGTGCCACCTCTTATCATTACCGGAGCGCACATGTAGGAGAGAAAGAAATTATTTTGGTTAATTTTCTCTTTGCTTTGATGTTAATGCAGCTGTGATGGAACCAAAAACTTGAATGAGTTGCTTTCAGTCTGATTTTCTTCTTCTTTAAATATCGCACCACAGACACTGACACCTCTTATTGTTTCAGAGCTCCTATGAGTAGGACTGTACATTTTATGCCTTTTTTCCCATTAGGTGATTATAATGGACAACACACTGATAAAAGTACACATTCTTACAATTGCAAAATGCTCTGGAGGCCTCAGAAATATTCCACATTATGGGACGCAGAAGGTCACTGTGGCTCTTTGCAGATCATCAAAGACAAGCCTTGATGATCTGAGCAGGACGCCTTAAGTTAAAACACATATATCTGAAATGGAGCAGCTTTTGAGTGAGTAACTCTGTAGTTTGAGATTACCATTAAACACTTTGTTTCTGCTTTCAACACATTAGACATGTTTGATGCTACTGTGATGAGTACAAAGACATTGAAGAGATGATGCAGAAAGATGAAGAAGGAAAAATCACACAAACGTGGAAGAGTTGGCTGGAGTTGTGCAAAATAAAGCAGTCAGCAATGGACAGATGTAAGGATACCGATGATGAACTCCTGGATCCGTTGCCGTGACAGTGGCCAAAACGAGTCGAGTCCACTTCATGTTACCAGATAAGAAAAAAATAATAATATCAGGACTTTAGTATCAGCTCAGGATTTAATGTGTCTCTGTCACACTCTGTTAGCTGAACACAATCAGCACATAATGGATGTGCTCATCTCTCATTCAGGCTCCAAGGTGATTCATTGCTTGGCTTTAATGCAAAAGTGATAGCTGTCAAATGTCAGTAGCTACATTTCCATCCAATTTCAACCCCGACTCTCAGATAAATGTCCAACGAAGATGCAAATGAATGCACTGCAGTTATGAAAGCATCAGAAGCTGCGTGCGCCGTGGGTTGAAACAAATAAAATGGAGCGTTATGGAAATATCATAATTGTGTTTGTTTAGTGTGTAAGCTGCATGTTTTTCCTCTTTTTGCTGCTCCTCTTGTGTACCTGTGTGCTGTTGTTTGTCTTCCCAGCGATGTGGAAGCTTGAGAAGCAGATCGCAGTCCGTGGGCATCTGTTTCCATGGTACTTTTCCCACTTTTCTATTTTGATTGCACAGATTTTCCAGTTTAACTGGCCTTGTTAGCCTTTCACTCTCTTTTCTTTAAATGTATTGCATATCTGTTTGTTTTCCACAAAGCAGATAGACAGGAGCCACTTAATGTTAGTCACATGAGCCTATAACACTGACCTTTCGGTTCCTCGATTACGGTCTTTGTAGCAGACGTTACCACAGGAGTGCACTCCTGAGCGTTCCTCCTTTACACATCCAGCAGCAGGAGGATCCCACTCTTTCTCAGTCATTCATCATCTACCCTTGGACCAATTAAATTCCTCTGTGTCACATATGTGTTATCAGACTCCCATACATGTAAGCAGAAGCCCAATCATAGAAGTCATTATTTAGATTGGCCCTTTCAGAATCAGCTGCATTACATTACTTGATCGTAATTATCGTTTCATTAATGAGGCGGGCCCACCCTGTGCCCACACACTGGTGATGTGCCTGCTGGTCAGATGCCTTTAACTGTGGCGGAGCAAACAGTCAGACGTGCTGCCTAATGACCCACTTCCTCACTCCGTCTCTAAGACTGAGGCCAGACATCCCATCAAAGGAGGCCCATTTCCACTCCTTATACCCATAATCTCATTCTTTAAGTCTATACACCCTCTGGCCATAGATGAGGGTGAAAGCACACACAGATCAGTAAATCAACAGCTTTGCCTTCTCCTTCACCACAACAGAATGGCTCTGCACAACATAACTGCAGACGCTGAGCCAGTTTTCTTCACCGTGCACAGGAAAAATCTGACAGCAAAATCCAGCATTTGTTATTATGTAGAGAAAAGCATTTGGTGGAAAGATCTACTTCGGTTGCACCGTCACTGTTTTGTAAATCTGACCACAAAATTAGCTAAAACTAAAAGGGGTGGATGAGCTTTTACTTAGTTGGAAAGTTCACAGATACTTGTCCCTGGAACTAAAAGTCCAGGCTCCCTCTGCTTCCAGCCGGACATCCCTCACGCCTGTGATGAGTCAGCTGTTATTTCCTTCCATCGAGGATGAAGTTGGGAAATCACTGTTCATCAGTGGTGCACTGACTTACTTTGATGGAGCACACTACTCCTGATGGAACCCTGCTGCTCATTTTGACATTAGCTGAGGATGCACTGCTTCATTTTTAAAACATTTTTTTAAAGAGGCAAGACTGAGATTTGAACATGTTGGACATGTGCAGAGGAGGGATAGTGGATATAGTGGACAGATGACGTTGGAGATGGAGCTGCTGCACAAAGAGGAGGTTCATGGACACGCAGAGGGACAGACTTAGGCGCAGGCAAGATCATCTGTTGTTGTGACCCCCAAACGGAGCAGCTGAAAAAGAAGAAGAATCTCATATCTGTGCAAGCAGATGTTCTCACATTTCCACATCTGTGTCACCGAGTCAGGGTGTTACTCCCCACACCTGAAGGGATGAGACACAATGAAGCAGTGAGCTAATATTAAAATCAACTGCTGTCTCCTGTTTTGCCCAATAAAACCCCACCTCCGAACATAGATACACACTTTCCACTTTGCGACTATTTACTACAAATTTTATGAACCGCTGAAGAAATCTTGGTTGCCACCTCGACTGCACACTTTCACAGTGACAGGTGAGTGAGTGTGGTCATCGAAGGTTTGATGAATTCCTTTTTTTGCATTTGCTGTGAAACTAAACGGAGACTGCGTTTACGCTGACACATGCGCACAGACACGCGAAGTCACTCCACGCCGAGTTTTGTCCCCCTTCTCCCTTTTAGGTAAGTCGTGGCAGACGCCTTGATGAAAGTCGTGCCCTGAGTGCCCCCTTTCGGTCTCCATAGTAACTGCAGCATCTCGATCAGCCGTTCAAGCTGCTGCTGCATGGTGATCATGAATCAGCAGCTGCTGGACTTGCTGAAGATGTGAATGAATAAATCAATGAATGTGACCTTGTTTGTAAAAGACAGCGGTGGGTAAACAGCTGTGGAGACTTTAGATTATTGCTCAGCATGTTTTTCTTTTTTCCCTTTTCTCCTTAGATGATGATGTTCCAGTCAACATGACCTGCTCTGCTCAGTCTAGAGGAACCTGTATCCGCTGTCTGCTTTAATGGTGTCTAAGGTCCAGCCTGTTTATTAACACAGTGTGCCAAAGTGGGTTTTAAACGCCGGAAAAAAGCGTCAATTATTAACTCGGTAATAGTGCTGGAAGTTTTTTTTTAGTTTGGCTGTTACGCACAGACCCCGCCGCCCTGCCCCGCACTGTTACAAATGTTCTGTTTTTCGGACGGTCTGTTTGGTTCTGTTTCCCGGCGCTCTCTCCCCATCTTAATTAGAAGTGACAGACTGACGCACCGGTGGGAGTTTGCTCCGCTTTTCGTTGCACTCAACTGGGCACCGAGTACTCACCGAGCTGTGACGCGGACAAGAGGCGGGGTCAGCCTCGCGCATAAATATGGCTCAGCCTCTAGACAGAAACACACTAGAGCGCAAGTGAGAGCACCGAGACACAGAAGGCTGCTCACCTGCCTTTTACGCACAGACGAACGGTGCACATCCAACCCCGGGTTTAAACATGATCAAAAAAATGTCGCCCTCTGAAAGCGATTTTGACATCCCAGCAAAGAACTGCTACAGGATGGTGATTCTTGGATCCACCAAAGTTGGTAAAAGTGCAATCGTGTCCCGATTCCTGAACGGGAGATTCGACGAGCAGTACACGCCGACTATCGAGGACTTTCACAGGAAAGTGTACAGCATCAAGGGGGACGTTTACCAGCTGGACATACTGGATACGTCCGGAAACCATCCTTTCCCTGCTATGAGGAGGCTTTCAATACTGACAGGTACTTATCCACATTCCTATCAGTCTCCTTTTTTATACCAGAGAATCCTTATGTAAACTAAGAAAGCAAATGCGGGCTTTCTAAATTCTGCACGGATTCGGTCAGAGCGCACATCGTGCGCTTTAGCGCGTGGCTGCAGGGTGCAGCAGAGCCTCCTGTGCTTTATTGTAACTGTGCATACACACAGGGAGAAAATGAAAACACTTTAAACAAAAGCAAAGGCGGTTAAACAAAATAATATTCTGTGCTTTCAGGTGACGTGTTCCTCCTCGTCTTCAGCTTGGACAACCGAGACTCCTTCCAGGAGGTGCAGCGGCTCAAGCGGCAGATCTACGAGACCAAAATGTGCCTGAAAAACAAGATCAAAGAGAACATCGACGTCCCTCTCGTGATCTGCGGGAACAAGGGTGACAGAGAGTTTCACCGGGAGGTTCAGCAGGAGGAAATCGAGCAGCTGGTGGCCGGGGACGAGAAGTGCGCGTACTTCGAGATCTCCGCAAAGCGCAACGAGAACGTGGATAAGATGTTTCAGACTCTGTTTACCCTGGCCAAGCTACCTCACGAAATGAGCCCCGACCTTCACAGGAAAGTGTCGGTGCAGTACTGTGACATGCTGCACAGAAAGTCTCTGAAAAACAAGAAGCTGAAGGACATCGGGGAAGCGTACGGCGTGGTGACCCCGTGCGCCCGGAGACCCAGCGTGCACAGCGACCTCATGTACATTAAAGAAAAGGCCATCGGAGGCGGCCACGGCAAAGACAAAGAGAGGTGCGTGATCAGTTAAGCGGACGCTGAAGCTCAGACTCTAATGACACGTTTGAAGGAGAAGAGCCCGGCCTTTGGTCAGAGCAGCCGGCAGCGCTCAAACTGACTCCGGAGGTTTTGGAGACGCCGAGGCCGCCGCGCGCTCCGGTGAAGCTCCGTTTGTAAAGGACACAGACTGGACACGAGTCCGCTAAAACTACCAAAAAAAGAAAAAAGGTTTCCCACCAGACATTCGAGAATGTTAGCTTGCTCCGTCAATCAGAGCCCGATGTGTGACGTGGCTTCATACTCTGTGAGACTCGCGCATAGATGCGTAAATGTGTTTTGTTGACGTTATACCTTTACAGACGGGAGAAAGAGAGAGAGAGACTCTTTGGGTGAGGAGGTGCAGTGTTTCGGGGAGGTCATGTTTACATCTTCTAGATTTTCTAAAGGCTAAGTACACTTGAATGTTTCGTTGCAATCTAGAGTCTTTTTTATTGTGAATGTATATTTATTGTCACTGTCATTTTTCTCTTTTGCAGTGAAAAATATAAAATGTAATAAAACACAAATCAACACAAATATTTATCTCTGTTTCTTCTATTTTATAATGTTAATATTACTGTAGGCACCTTATAAATAGATGCATTCAAACAAGGAAGGGGGATAAAAAGCACAGCCCAAAATAATATCCTTCACATCTCCCATTTGATCTTGTCATTCTGAGATGTCATGCTCTCTGGGACTGGGACGCTTCAGTATAACTGATGCAAATATCCACATTTTGCACTTATCCTGCAGAACCAAGCAGGATCTGTTACTTGTGCCCCTAATTCCAATCAAATAAAGACAATATAGTGCAGAAAAACAGGCTTTATTACCCAGAGGAAATCAATGCTTTCATGTTTATTTAAACTGCTATCACTGGGGACAAGTCATGTGTTAGCACCTCACTAACTGCAGGAAGACTGAAACAGACCAAATTAAGGGGATCTAAAATGAAAATCACTCTACCCCACCTGCAAAATAATTTGAGGTCTATCCAGGAATTGTAAATACTATTAAAAACATGCTTCAAAAGCATTTTAGTGAGTTGTTTTGCGTCACAAGGTGGACGCTTGTGGTCCAAATATGCAAATCATGTCCCTTTAATGTCCAGATTCTTTTGTCCTTGAGTGCTCTCGAACATTTTAAAAACGTAATAGTAAAATTCAGGACAAAAACAGTAATAATTTGTTCTTATTATGTTTTTCTACCTTGTCACCTGCATTTAGAAGTTCCAGCCTCCGTCCCCCGAGACAAGGCAGAGACTTAATGTTCGGTACATTCTCTGTGTGTGATGTTTTAAGTGCTCGCTATCAGCAATAATTCTGCATACTGTATCTTGGCAAAGAGACAGAGAACATCTTGCGTTAACCTGAGAAAGAGGAAAAGTCTCTCAAAGGCCAAGGTCAGAGGGCTGTACTATAACACTGCCCTCTAACTGTTCAGTTACACTATGTGCTCCCAACTGCATTCATTGTGAAGATCAGCAGGCTAATGATCTTATTATCTCCACACTGATAAGACGACGGCAACACTAATTGGCCTGGTGTGACGCTCGAGTGAAAAAAACCTAAGATCACAATGTACGTTTGCACACAGCAAATCCCCGTGAACACACATTTTTCATTATTATCAACAAGCACCATCACATATGCCAAAGGCGTCAACACGCGCACTAGCATCAGAATGGGGAGGAAGGCCAGTGACACATTGTAAATAAGGACAGAATGTGCCACACAGGCCAGCAGCAGCTGCACAACGAGGAAGTGCGCAGGAATTCTGTTTCTTTCTTTTTTTCATCTCAGAATGTCTCTACAAATGCTGTTAGCTGGAAGTATTTTAATCACAGACTCTCAGGTATTGCAGACATTCCAGTGAATAAAGAGTGGTTTGGTGTTTCTTATCATGCTGAGAGCAGGTATTTAGTCTCAAGCATCTTTGCTCCATTTAATCAGTAATTACTCTCTATCAAATCAGGACGCTACATGTCTTTGTGATGAGTGCATTTATGCTCAGACACTTATCTAGTCTCTAACACCCCTGATGGTCGGTTGGCCTCAGACAATTGGCTACCAGCAGTCTGTGTTCACATCTATTTATGCTGTTTCATAATGCAATGTACAAGAAAGTGATGCTTTCTTGTACATCAAGAAAGCATAAGAAGTGATGCTCCAAAGCATTAAAAAAATCATAAATTGTTCATAAAAATTAATTACTGAACAGCTCCCCAGAGGTAACAGCAAATGATCAGCTGGTTTCAGCATAGGTGATAAACCCCTTCTCCTCAGGTTTCCAAGTATCTAAGTACTTTTTTTTTAAAGTTTAATTTCTCTCTTTTTCCACTAACTTTGTTTAAGTATAGTTTTAAGTATCTTTGTGCCTTGAATGTGTCAATTGTTGTTGGTCAAACAACAAAGTGAAATGTTTGTTAGTGAAAATCATCCTTTTTTAAAGTTTTGTTTTTAGGAAGCTCAACACACGATAAAGTCAATGCTAACATAATAGCTGTTAATGGCATAGCTACACATCAGCTAAAAGCAGCTAGCTGATGTGTAGCTAGCTAACTAGATGTTTATGCTAGCTAATAAGCCGATTGTTATTTTTTTTCTTTTTTAAAAGGCGTTGTTGGTTTTTCGTTGGGCACCTAAAAGTACAGCGAAGACTGCAGCAGTTGGACTTTAGCAGGTGGATGACTGGATATGTAAAGCGCTTTGGGGTCCTTAGGGACTAGTAAGGCGCTATATAAATACAGGCCATTTACCATTTACGAAGTTCAAGGTATGTGCTCACATTTGGGCCGGGCAGCAGGTCTCCCCAGTAGAAGATTTCAGTCCTGCATGTTTCTGCCATATTTTGGCTTTACTTCCAAGTGTTGACACATCCTTCATATTTATGTACATATAAATCTTACTATAATGATCTACGTTACTGCTATAATGATGTATGATATACATGCTATAGTGATATTTGTCTGTATGTACTCTATTTTTGCCAGGTAGATGCAATCTCAACGAAACTTTGCACGGACATCATCACACATACGGTGATTATTAACTTCATTATAACTCCCAATTCTTTGGATTTTCATTTTTATATTATGGTCATTTCATCCTCTTTGAATGTGATGACACATTCTCCGTTTGCCTTTGTTTCACGCTCAACGTACATTGCCTGTATCTAACTTAACTGTCACCAAATCTGTTTTGTTTGACTCACCACTAAATATGGAATAAAGAATTTGAAAAACGCCAGAGGCCTGCCCTGTATAATCAAACTAGAGATCTTAGGGAGCCCAGGTATGGAAAATAAACAGTAGTTTAAACATACTCACTACGTTGTCTACCAATTAAGTCTATTTTCAGCATGATTGATGTTTACTGCTGCACACAGCGCATCATTTCTTTAGCACAAAACAAGTTCTAAAACTCTAAAGTGCTCCTCACAGGACAAAGTCAGACCTAAGGGTATACTTTCACACAGGTGTTGCCACCTATGTGTGTGATCAGTTTTGCAAAAGGTCGTCTAAGTCACCGATCATAGTAATAATAATTAAATTGCTGCAAATAAGACATTGTATTGAATCCCCGTTTACGAGGTATAAGCAGTCCTTGAACTTCTGCAAAATGGAATATGTGTACATGTTTCTCAGTTTATTGTGCATAATGTAAATGCAAATCTGCAAATGGTTTGTTTGGACTAATCTCAACCTTAGAGGGATGTCCAAAAAGTAAGAACCAACCAAAACATTTTTACCTTCAAGAAATGTTGATTCTTTCAAAACAAAATGCAAAACCATAAATCCTTTTAACTGTCATTCACAGTGTTATCCTTAATACACATAATCATGTCCAAACTGTTTTGAAAGAAATAGTAAGTATTTACATCAAATACAAAATAGGAATACACTCACAGACACACACACAGTACAAGGCCTGCATAAAGTCTGCGCACATTCCAAAATTGAAAGAATCCTTGAGTTTCTTAGGCTTCTTAGAGGTTTATTGCAGAAGCAAGAGCTGTCATGATGTGATGTAACAATCAGGCCTGACATGCGTCATCAAAGGCAGACACGATGAGAGAGATGGGGCTGTAATTACTTTCTTGATGACTAATGACACAGTGGAGGTCTGTGGGATCCTGCTTATGCAACACCATGCCGTATTTACAGAGAGCTTGAGAACATTAGGTAGTTAGTGGGGGTGAAGAGGTGACTTTATGCGTGGAGGGATGTTGTCACAGGTGTTCTGGGAGATAAGCAAGAAGAGCAGTGTTGGAATGTAAACAAATAAATCTAACCAAGTGCTGAACATAAAAACACTTTATTAGATAGAGTGGAGTTTGGATTTTTACTTACACGTATCGTGGACATGAATGACTGTCTATGATTTCTTTGCACCATTCTCTTTCAGAGGCAGAATTAGCATACAATATATAGATATGTAGATATTCTTGACATTAAAACAATATTTTGCTGTCCAAATTTTATGTTCAGTTAAACATTCCATTAGTAAGTTGCACCTTAACTAGACACTAGCCATCAACTAGCTTCTTGTATAACTATGGGTGCAAGAGGTCAAGAAGTATGACATATTTAAGAATGGCCAGCTACTTAATTCATTCCACAATCGGCTTAAATGTGTGTTTGGGGTCACTTTCCTAAATAAATACCCCTGTTCACAAGTTTCTACCCGTCTTAGCTCTTTAAGTCCCTTTACCCCATAATCCACCGATGACCTACTGCCAGGCCTTGACTCTGGATAATATTCTCCAAAACTCCTCCAAATGTCTCTGTTAATGCGCCATGTGTTCCTGGGCCTCCTCCTCTTCCTCTTTCACTGTGGTTTCCAGGCCAAGTCCTGGCTGGTGAAGTTACTGCTGGACTTTCTGAGGATGTGGCCAGGATTGTTATCGACTCCTGACTTGTTCTTGTCCAGACTTCTCAACCAATAGTTTGAGGTTATGCAAAAAATTATAGGGTGGTCTATCTCTTTTGTTATAGTATTCACCAGTGTTGGTCAAGTTACTTGAAAACAGTAATTAGTTACTAATTACTGATTACTTCTCTAAGAAAGTGATCCTGTTTCTTTACTGATTACGTCTTTTCAAAAGTAATTAGTTACTTTATTACTTAGTTACTTTAAAAAAACATGATACACAACCTGAATACTTTATAAAGCAACAGACCTTTCAGCCCAATTCTATTTTTTCTGCATAATCCATCACGTACAATTGAATCAAATGAAAAAGTCTCTTTTTAAAACTTGTTTTATTAGTTTTAATCTTTTAACTTCAAGCAAAAATAAATTATACACAACTGTCTTTGACTTGAAAAAATGTATTTAACATTTAAACCTACCTGTTTTCTGCATATTCCAGCATATAAAATAAAATGTTTTGTCTTTACACTCACTCTTTCAAATAGATACAAGTAAAACACAGCAAAGAATAAATCAAATCAAACATCCAGCTGCACTAAGTTTTGTCGCTCTTAAATCTACTGTCACCTGTTTAGCAGGAGTGGAGCAGGTGGAGGTTTGCCCGGTGCAGCAGTGGTCATGTCAGTGGGGGGGATCCGGGGGTTTCTCTGTGAATGTCACATTCCTGTGGCAGTGTGCTCGTTGCTTGCTCAGATTTGAAGTTAATTTTTTTGCTGTAAAAAGAAGTTTTCTTCCCACGCAGTGAACAGCGGACGCTAATGTTTTTGTCACTTTTTACGGAATCAAACTCAAAGTAATGTAAGTACGTCCACGCTTTAAATGCTGCATGGTCGTACTCTCTCCCGCACTCCATAGTATCCATTGTTGATCTGCACACCTCTGT
>NW_005187406.1:4872915-4886563 GCF_000239375.1 Pundamilia nyererei | reverse complement strand
ATCATATTGCAAATATTCTGTTCCACCACATCCCAAAGTTGTAGGTCGGTTTCCTGCCAGAGTGCGTCAGTTAAGGTGTTGTCTGTATCCCATCTGCTTCAAGGGTCCATGTGTTGCATTCAGAGAGGCTTTTATGCATACCCTCGTTTAGCAGTTCTGTGTGGAAATGCGACTAGATCGGCAGTGTCTATAAAATTTCTGAAATTTCTGTCCTTCAGCAGGTCATCCTAAACCACATCTACACGCCTGAATGTAGAGTTTTTGGCTTATTAGATATTTGTGTAAACAAAGGGCTTCTGCACTAATGAAGTGAATACTTATTTTCAGATCACTTAGACGCTGTCCTGATTAAGTGAATAGATACATTGTTTCATGGAGGCTTCTTACAACGTTGCCACACAAATTTAATTTGCTGTTCAAATAACAATATCACTATCTAGCAGAGGGGAACTTTGCTCCCTTGTGTTCACTGGCAACATCACCAAATTAAGTCTTCTAATAAAAGGCTGGTCAACTGGAAAACTGTGCGACTCTAATTTGTCATTTGAGCATAATTAAATCAAAGCTCGTCTGGATTCTTTAGTAACCTTAGAGCCCCTCTGAGTTATGAGCCACCTTATGTAACTGTACATAAATGCACTGCCCGACAGACTGAGTTGGCACAGAACATTTAGTGAGAAATAAGCTCATTATGTCCTTTTAAAATTTAGAGATTTTGTAGCAGAGGAAGGAGAGATGTTTTATTTGCAGCCTAAGACAACAGGCCCGTGGACTGTTATCATATAATACCAGACTGAGTGGACCAGTTGTTGAGACACCAGACTGTCCACTTGCACGAAATGATTGACTGATGCAGGGATGATGAGTAGCCCGGGCTCTGGGTGAGCTGTCTTAATCTGTAATGTATTTATGTTTCAGCAGAGCACTGCAGCTCAGACATGCCGAGATCAAACTGACAGTGTAAGTCTTGATTACAAAGTAACCGGATCAGGGCTGGATTGGGCTGGACGCCCAACAGAACTCAAGTCCTGTTCCTCAATTATCACAACCCTTCCTACTCTTACATAACTTAAACTCTACCATGCAATGAGAAAAACTATGAACACCAATTTATGAAGAATACAGTGCAGAATGTTTAGTGGAAGCACAAAACTAACATCTGCATATTATGTGATACTGTTTCGTCCCTTGCTATTGTCTTGAGGCAGTGCGACCGGATTTTGCAATCACACTCAGCAGCTACGTCTAATATCGAACATACCTTCTCTCTAAAATTTTCATTAACATTTTTGCAACTTTGCATCAATTTCCTGTGGCTCAGTGTCTCAAACGTGCTCTCCGGACCACGAATAAACTTTGAACCTCTGAAACAGCAATTTCCTCATTGGCTCAGATTTTGGTTAAAGTGTAAACAGGAAGAGGGTGTGCAAGAACTGAATGCATGCAGAAACAATGCACTCTATGAGTAATACAGGCCCGGTTACTTAATAAATCAGGTTTAACACTTTTCTGCGTGTGAGTTTTTACCGGAGCGCTGCGTGACTGTTGATTTGCGTCTGCTGAACGTGCACTGATTGATTTTTTTGGTTGGTCGGCTTCCAAAAGCAGCCGTCCACATGCACATCAGCAGTACACGGTCGACTAATTATAACTAACCCACAGGAAGTCATCTGCAGTTATACAGTAACAGAGGTCTGCCTTTCATACGTGCTTCATGGGTTTTTTTTATACTGTGAATTACACAATCACTAATGGAATAGTAGAGTTGACAGTATCAGCTTCTTGTTCCTTCAGAAAAAGCTACCTGCCATTTGTTTGCTCTTAATAAAACACCTCCACAGGGATAATAATACACAGCTCATTCCAATAGAAATGACTTTTCTTTCACATTTCATCCAATTCTTGGATCAAAGGACTTGAAATCACACTCAGAGATGATTTCATTTGACTGTCACATTTAAAGCCAAAAATGAGCATAACTGGGTTTTAGTTAATTAAGTTCATCATCTCGTTACTGTGTTTTGGTTTTTTATATATAAATGGAGCGGATTGCTTTCCAAACAATAAAGTCATTTTGTCAAGATAATCCATTTATTACATCATACTCTTGAGAAACTGACCTTTCGTTGCTCGAAGATAATTAAAGAGCTCAGATTAAAGGGTGAAGCCGCTGCTGTTCTTGGCTCCTGTTCAGCGACTTTTCTTGTTATTGTGTTTTTCTTTTTAAGCTAAAACAGCAGCCACAGCTCCAGCTCAGCGAGGTTCTAGTAGGCTGAAAAACTTGCTTTCAAGGGGAAAATGTTTTAGTGAACAGCATAAAGGATGACTCGAAAAATGCTTGGGGTATGTCTAAGCTAAGTAAAAAAACAATGTGAACTCTGATTTATGTTTTTTCCCCTGTTTTAAGTCTCTCTCACTTGCACAGAGAAAATCTAGACAATTGAAGACACACAATAGTGCAAAGCAGACAAACACAGAGCAGAAGCAGCAGATGTATGCCAACACCCAAACACACACGTGAAAATTGCTCACACATCTAATTTTGGTGCCATCTGCAGCTGCGCTGTCTGTGTCCAGATGACTACTCCCCTCTCTTTCTGTCTTGTACTTGAGTCAATGACTGTCATCTAAGCTGGCAGCTTCGATTTAAGCAAACAAGAGAAAACTGTGTCTAGGCTCTGAACATTTAACATCCTCACAGGGCCTCGTAAAGAGGCCTCTCAGCAGCCCTTGGTAGAGGAGAGTTACCTTTTTAACTGATGGTGAGTTAAATGAATAAAATAAAACTGTACAATTTTTGATTTTATATAATTGTGTGAACTTATGTAGTGACACTGTGCAGTTACTCCACAGTGTTGCTTCCTTGACTGTAATGCTGATGATGTGGTTATATTTATTATTGGTTCTTAAAGCTGGTTTGTTGGCCATGTAGTGCATGATGTTTTTTTCTGACTTTAAGTTATGAATATTTGTGGGTACTGCAGGTTGTCTCACTCAGTAAACAATTTGTATTTTTTGTGTTTTTGATTTGATGAAGAGTGAATTAGATGATTGATTGAAGTTACTGTTTTTAATTATTCTTATTCTTTGCAGTACATATATTGTTTAAATAATTGTTTTGTGTGTGCTTCCCCATAATACTACATAATGTTTCATATATTATCTATATGATAGGACATGACAGTGTGTATTGCAACACATTTAATTTTTTACAGTATCCCAGTACGGTTTATTGTTTATTTTCACCTCAACAAATTTAAATTCAATATTATTTATCAAAACGTTCTTATGGTGTATGTTGAACGATTTCTAAATATCGTGTATTGGGGTTTCCTTAAATTTGCTGATAATAATGGACACATACAATATAGACACAGATGATAGCGAGAGAACTGGCCACAGCTGACACTAATCAGACAAATGAGACAAAGGAAGCAAGCTAGAGACTATCAAAGTAAAACAGGAAGTAACACACAACACTGGGACCAGGAAGAAACAGACATGGAGACATGAGCAGGGAGACTGAAGGAATAACAAAACACAATGATGAGACAAGGACAGACATGAACAGACCAGGGGCCTGTTCTTCATACGTCGCTTACTACATCCAAGACCAAACCATCGTGCTAACCGTGAGCTCGCTAATCCGGTTCCCCGAACACACCTGCTGTTGACGATTAGTACAGCTGGACGCAGTAATGTGACATCACTGGGTGTCGTAAAAGGGGCTACGCATCGATAGTAGAAACATTGATCGGCAACCCGCTGATTGGTCAGCGAAAATGTCGAAGGGGCGCGCTCGGTATTTTCTGGCAGCAGAGCAAGAACTCTTTGATTTAGGGGGCTGGTAGAAAGTTGCTGACAAATGAAACTCGTAAGTAATTTAATAATAATAATAATAATGGATTGGGTTTATATAGCGCTTTCCAAGGCACCCAAAGCGCTGTACGATACCACTATTCATTCACTCCCACAGTCACACACTGGTGGAGGCAGCTACGGTTGTAGCCAGGCTGCCATATCGCGCCATCGGCCCCCTGGCCAACACCAGTAGGCGGTAGGGTAGATCTATCATATGACACTATATTGTCCAATATCATATGGCATTATATTATATCATAATATGTTATATTATATCCTCTTTCACATTAGAGCCACAACAGGACCCACAAGAACATGGGAACAAGTAAAAGTGGAATACAGGAGTATTCTACAGAATGGTAATATTTATCTCTTAGATTGCTTTTCGTCTCTTGGCAAGGTAATACTGGCCTGTAATACTCTGTTAGTTTGTTCATAACAGCAACCAAGAAAAGGGCAGAGGAAAAAAAGACAGGTGGTGGTCCTGCACCCCCTCGTCAACAAGTTGGTTAAGTGAATAATATCCTCACGGGAATATCGATATCTCTCAATGAGCACACTGTCGCGCTGAGCTAAAGGATCCTGTCTGTCCCGCAATATACGCTGAATTCTGAGGACTCTCCTTATCAATCTTGCACCTTCCGCAATGGGTGGCTCGCGTAAACGGACAGGACATGGCTGCGACAGGCTTCCCAAATCCACCTTCGCTTTTATAGCTGTGGTCTCTCATCTTGATTACACGAAGTAATTTACAATTACTACTCTGAAATATGAATTACATCTGTAATAATCACATACATGTAATAGAATGTTAATAGTTCATTTCCCTTTTTTAGGAAATGACCTGTATGTATCTGTGTGACATCAATACAAGGATCAAGTGCTGCATTATCTTTAGTTACATTGATGTTATTTATTTATGGTGAAACAGTGGTGGAATATCGCTGTTGCTTTCGTATAAATGAAGCGGACATACCTGCGTGGCCGCGATCTAATCCTGTTTACATAAAGTAAACCTGCTCCCGAGCAGGTTTACGCTTACGGCTCTGTTGCTATGACAGCAAGTCCCGGATGAGCTTCGGGAAACCGAACGATCCAGGATCACGCGAAATCGTCAACAATCTAATCCAGCTAACTTACTTAGCGAGGTACGAAGAACGGACCCCAGGAATCAAGAACTATATATACAAACTTGACTCCCAGCAAAGGCATATTATTATTGTTTTACTCACCAGTGTTATTTTGAAGGCACTCCATAATTTATATAATTTTGACCAAATGACAAGAAATTGCATTTAGTCTTTTTTGTCTAATTATTTTTTAATGGGGTTATCTCTGTTTGTCCTGGTATATCACGCACATTTTTTATTTCCACTCCACTGTGGTTGTCTTTCCCTCCTTATCAGTATTTTCTTGCTGTAGATTTTTGATCTGATTCATTACGTCTGGTACATCGACAACCACCCCACTGTGCCGCCCGCAGAGTAACTGAGACAGGCTGCCTTTCTGATCAACACAGCACCTTTACTCAGACGATAAACCCCTTTTCTTTTTTCTTACCTCTTCAAAGGGCCTGGACTCACTGAGATACGGTCAGGTGACGTAGCGTTTTAATTCTATACCCTCCTGTTTCATCGTAACTCAGATGTAGAAGCGTTTATATATTTATTTTATTTTTATTTAATTCATTCACTTGCGTTGCCTTCATTACCACTGTCTATGTAACTATATCCCCCCTTTTTTCCCTCTGTTTTTTTTCTGGGTGTGTGTTTGCTAGTATCTTTGTTTGTTTTTGCTTTGGGGTTTCTCTTCCATACATTTTCCATACCTTTCTGCTGTGCTGTTTACACTAACAGAGCGCACTGTCAGCCTTACCCTTTGTTTTGTTTTTCTTCTCTTTTTGTCTAGAGGGAAGTCACTCTTCATTCTTGATTAAGGTTTCAAGTATATTTTCCAGACTTGAGTGAGAGCCGAGTTAGTAGTTCTGATCTGGAAGCTGTTTCCTTTTGGAGGAATGCATGTAGTATGGGGGAGCTTGCTGCTGCGTTCTCCAGTAGCTGTCCTTTGGTCAGGGCGAGGGAGGGGGGTTCAGGGGGTTACTTTTGTGTGTTGTTGGAGGGTCTCTTTTTTTAACCCACAGAACTCGTATGGGGTGTTATTCCATGTTCTGTTCTGATCCATCACGTCTGGTAACAGGTTCTGTTGTTCCCGCAGCTTTCCCAGACATATAGTTGAGCTTTTTTACCTCCTCCGCTTCCTCTACTATGACCACAATGTTTTTTAGTGGTATTCTGTCTGACAGCCTGATAACAACAATGATGTGCACCAGAGTGACCAACTGAGTGTCAGTTAGTTGGTCACTGTGACCATAATGACAGTTGTACAGTTATTCATACTGGCTAACAGAAACAGATTTGTCTTTGCATACAGTTTATGAATGCAGATTACTAAACATCCAAAGATGGTCACTTCTAGCTCAGAAAAAAAAAATCAAAAGATAAAGAAAGAAAAGTGTTGACAGCCAAGACATGAATGCTAAGGCAACAAATGATGAGTTCAAAACCATATGGTGACACCAGGGTGGCTACATCCATCTTATACATCCAGCCTATGATACATATACGTTGTGAAATGAGAGTAAAGTACCCAAGACATAATTAAAAGACAGCCAGTGGTGTTAAGAGAGCACTTCAACAGATGTAGTTCCTCTTTGCTCTCAACTCAGACAGTTTACCTGCATGCAACAAAAGCTTGCTCAAATGTGATGACTTATAATGATTTCAGGATTCATCTCCTGCCCTGCCAACCTGCTCTAAAGACTCAGTGGTCCCCCTGTAGTTTGAGTAGTCAGCGTTAATCGCTAATGCTCTTTTAACGACAATAATTTACACATATTATGTAAATTGGAGCAATTACCAAGTGGTTAGCTTTATTCCTAATAGCTGCCTGGCTTCATGCCATGCTAATGACTGTTAAGTGCTGCAAGGACCCTGACGGGGTAAATTTCTCTTCAGAACTTCTTGGATAAATAGCAGCAGAACAGCAGGGATGACAAAATGAATCTACGCATAGTAAGAAGAAACAGATTATTTGTGTGTCTTGCCTTCTACAAAGGCTTTGGATTGAAGAAGATGAGACACAGGAGTGAGTATTGAATTACCAAAGACATAAGGCGCTTTCATCAAAGGTCCTTCTGATGTGAGTGTGTATGTGTGTCTTTAGATGGGGTGGTAACAGATCCTGTGACGCACATAATTCAAACAGAAACAATATAACAGGCATCTTGTGGCCGCCTAAATCGCACAAGTCTGATGATGGATCAGTTGTACCACAGGTGGGCGATGACTCAAGGGTTTGGAGGACTTAATTACCTCGGTGGTGGTGCATGTGCTGACTGCATGTTGCAGTGGTTATTCTATCTGCAGCTCTGCTAATGCTCGCAGCTTTTTACAATCGTCAGTTCAATAATAAGGAGCTTTACTTCACAATGAGACTGATTTGTCTATTTTTTAGAGAGCCGCTTTGACAATATGACGATAAAGCAAATATAGAGCTTGTGTGAGCAGATTAGAAATGTAGTCTTTGACTTTCATGAGCTGGGACAGCTTTGGTAATTATTTCCTGCGCAATATTTTGTTTGTTTGTTTTTTCTTTTTTTTTTGCAAAATGCTTTTTTTCTTTTGTATTTAAAATCCAGGCTGATTTACTGTATTATAAACCAAATACATGAGCAATTGTACTGTAATTAAACTTAAGAGACCTTTTTTCCTCTGCAGAATTGCATTTTTACAATAGCTTGCAGTCAGTTGCAGTTAAAAAAACTAGGTCACATTAGCTACAATCAGAGTCACAAGTTTACTTATGTTACTCTTGAGGTGACGACCTGGTGTTGTGGTGGTGGTGGAGGGGCTTGAGGGGGGACGGTTGTTGACCTGTTATATTTTTTACCCTCTGGTCATATCTATGATTAGGTCAAAGTCTGTTTTACATGCTGGTTGGAAGGAGGTCAATATAAAGGATTGTGCAGATTAACAACAGATAGATAAGGTGATGCTAAAGTTGTAAAGAATGCTGCAGCTAGCACTTTTCTGCCAGAAAATAAACATGCATTGCATGATAAATTAGCTTTGACCTAAAACAGATATTTAAGTCACATGTTGCATACCAATGTGGTCACCTCCGTGTTTAATGTCCCCTATGTACCTGTTATCTGGGACAAACCAACCCTTTAGCTATTAATACAGACAAAAACAAATATCTGCTTGTTTGGTTGATTCCTGATTAATTGCAACTGCAACACAGTTATGTAATGCTAAAGATGCTTTGATAAGCTTGACATCATGCGCTACCACAATATGATATAATTTTCTGCTAAATTCATGGGATATAAAAGGTTCACGAGTTCAAAGCACAATGAAGCACTGTTACATTTGTGACATACCAAAATTCAAGATAAGGGTGTAATGCCAGTAAAGCGGTATTTTAATTCAGTTAAGCAGCCTATATAAAATATAGTATATGCTTAAGCACTGTTGGGTTTAAACGGGTATTTCGCTTAGTTGTAATGGAAAAACCCACTAAATGGAAGAGCTGTCATTTTGTTTAGCATGCCATTAGTTATGCAGCCCAACCTCGAAGCCTTAGGTCATGTTTGGAACAGCCATGGTTTACTTTAACAGCACATGTGTTTTTTTTCCAGAAAACCCACTGATATCATTAGTGCTGTGAGCGAGTGCAACTTCATCTTTTAATAATTCTGCTGGCATTACTTACCCTGTGTCACAATGCTAAACGTTAGTCTTAGCTTAACTATGAAAATTAGCTTGAACAGTAAAAGACTCAGTACTTAGTTTCTAATCTTTATATGTTTATTTAGGCTGTGCTCTAACAGTTAGACTATAAACACTTGTAGCTGTTGGCATGATGACATTTTTTATATAATTTGGATTATTTCTTTATCTTGTCCAAGGTCCATGTCATCATTGTAAATTGTTTAAGCTGTACATTATTTTGTGTTATGTTATTTTATGTAGTTAAAGTTTTGGTGCTTTTATTTTGAAAGTCAAGCATGCTTACAAGTCACACTAGTTTCCTTTTTGGGAAAAAGAAAAGGAGAAAAAAGGGGAAAACACCTGTAAGCCCGCAGCAAGAATGGTCTTTATTGAATGTCATGTTAAGTGGGATGGACTTTAACTACACACGGTTAAAGGAAACCTTAGAAGAACGGCAGCTAATTCCCTTTTTGCAGCATGCAGCCAACGAGGTATTTATCGGTTTATCGTGTTTTGTTGTACAGTGTTATTTTTGGTGCTGTGTTATTGGAGTGTCCCCAAGACGGTCATGGACCCCCTATTGATCACAAGAGCCAAGGTGTGAAAACGGGTGTAGGTCACAACCAGCCAAGGTTTCGGGTGAGCTCATTGTGAAACCTAGCCCCACCCTATCATGTGATTTCCTGAGGTCAGAAGGCCCAGGATGTGAGTGGGCATTAAGGCGTCTGGGAAGGGATCTCAAAACTGGATTATAGATGGCAGACAGTTGGTGTCGTCACCCACCGCCTCTGTTCAAAGATGGTCATTCACAGTGGACATAAATGGCTTCTTTCACTCCTCTTTCAAACCATCTGTCTTCACTCTCCAAAATGTGAACATTGGCATCCTCGAAAGAGTGACCTTTGTCCTTTAGATGCAGATAGACAGCCGAGTCTTGTCTTGAGAGACCAAACAACCACTTTATAAACGCATGACTCAACATAGAAGAGCCACCTTGATGGAAGAAGAAGCTTCTCTGATGAGAGGTGCAACTTCTTCAAGGAAACTTAAAGAAGTTCAGACGCTTTTCTTTCCAAGCTCCTTTGACTACGATGACCTGGATGACTGAGAACCTTTACAGATATAATCAATCAATCAATCAATCAATCAATCAATCAATCTTTATTTATAAAGCACTTTTCATACAAAAAATGTAGCACAAAGTGCTTTACATAGTTAAACTTAACATAGTTAATGCTGACATCAGCAAAAATCATCTATGAAAACAATGCCAATGTCATTGTTGGGGATTTCCATACTATCATTGCCGACGTTAGCTGACTGCTGATTTCATCAGGATAACATCAGCTCACATGACCTATGAAAACTGCTCATGTCATCGTGCTAAACATGACGTTTCAGTATCGCCCTCAACCTCCGGGAGGAGTTTAATTCTTGTTAGAAAAGTAGTTTTACTTATAATGGAGAATGCTCACATTTTCATATTACCTGTTTCTAAATAATAATAAAAAACTGAATGATACATATAAATGCATTCTTCTTAAATGCAATATCTGCAATGTTATGGGATTCGCTGGCAGCACGTGTAACAGCTTAAAAAACAACAAGTATTCAGTTCACTAGGTCAAGTCTCCACCTGTTTGTTTTTCTGGTTCTCTCTGCATGTTTTGGTAATTCTTGAATATTCCATCTAAATGATTGTTTGTGATTAATCAGTAACTTTTAGTTTGGCACTCAGCCATCAGTAAATAACTGCAGACGGAGTGTTTTGCAGGCGGGGCCAGGATATCCTACAACCCACATGCTGCATGTTTACATGTGCAGAGAAAGGTTGACCGTGACTGTTGTAGCACATTCTTGTGTAAATCAGCATATTGCCATGCTGTGCATCACTGGTAGTAAAAATGCACAATCATTGAAGTTTACTACAGGTCAGGCTGACACCGACACGTGGTCTTGAAGTGTCACCTCTCCTCCTGACAGCTCCAGCCTTGTCTTCTTTCAGCGCGCTGGCTTTCACGATGACTGAGCGTCTCTTCAGTATCTACTCTCAGCTGTTGTTAGTGACTTGACAGTTATTAACTATAAAAGCTGCTGTCCTTGAATAGACACACAAGTCTCTGCTTGCTGCTGCCAGGGGCAACCAGAAAAGAGACACTACAGAACTTACATAAGCTTGAGTTCAGTGATTATACTTTGCAAGGCAGGCTTTGTGTTGCATAGGTATTATTTGAAATACTGTATTATAATAGCTCGAGTGCTCCCTGTTACACTTGGGTATTATAATATAGACTCTCTAAAGTGCTCTTTACTTTAACTTGTCTCTGGTTTTTGATCCTGAAATTGAAACTGTAACAAGATTGCTATTTTGAAAATGGCGTCCTTTTGCCGACGGCAGTTTTACACCATGCAGATCATTAAACGTTTAATTATTTTTCTTCCCCATAATCTATCATTGCTTTACTCCAGTTTGCTACCTCATCTTGAGCCACCCCTCACTTCTTGAGCCAGACTTTCTTGATCTTGTGGATTATGTCTTCGAGTTTTCTGAGGATCTTTTAAAGTTGAGTATTGGTAATTAGTGTACTTCTTCTGTTAGGGTTGTTTTTTTTTTGCATTATTCTTTTGCTTATTTTGTATTGTGCATTTTGAATCCCTATCAGGTGAGTTGTATTGTGTTGTGAGTTTATGTTACATGTCCATATCATCTGATAAAATACAGCTAACAAGTTAACAAACTGTTCCTTTTCTTATTAGAAACAGTACTTCAGCTGGGCCTTTGATTGACCCTTCAAATCAGACCTCAAGCCTGTTTCTCTAATCTCTATGCATCTACTTCCCATCATATGCTCCGTTCACTTATGCAAGTCACAAGATACCAATGAAATAATGTTGCCTGCTTAACATGAAGGAGTGGTCTGTGAAAAAGGAAATTTTTAATTGTCTGAATTTTAAGGATGGTCCACATAATTTTACAATGCTTTGCGGTTTGACTAATGCTGCACCGCCTTCTTCTGCAATGAAACTAACTTAGAGATTTAGTGCAGATACTCACATTAATATGCATCAAGTACAGATTAGATATATATAAGGAGATATATCTTATAAGGATTTCTTGTGATATTGAAATCTGTATCTGAATGCAATGTTTTCACCCACAATGCAGAGATAACACTGAATAGACCAATAACAAGCATCAGCTCTGTAGCCACTATAAACTGAACGCAAGTTTTTTTCTGCAAAGTTTTCTCTAAGCTAATCTTTATCATTCTCAGTGGGAAACCAATAAAGTTGTACAGAAGTGTGTCTTTCAGGTGCAAGTTTAATGATGTTTCACAGCAGTTCTGAGAGTGTGAGTACGGAGAAATGTGTGAAATTAATCAAATGTTCAGCATTTCACATTAACGTGTTCGTGCTAATGCTTCGGTTCTACCTGCTCCTGTCACTGCATGCATCAGCGACCTCGTCAGCAGTCCACTTTAATGGTGCACTGAAACAGGCTGCAGAGAAATGGAGGCACGCTGAATTCTGTGAAGCAAAATAGGGAGAAAAGTTCTTGGAAAATAATATCCTGAATGCAGTTAAGACCAGATCTGGCCGGACAAAGACCAACCTGCTGGAAGGCTTTGGAAAATGTACCTAGATTTTGTACTTTCTGAACTTTTAACTCCTGTTTCATATGTTTTTCAGCTTTTTCTGTTGATAAAGAGTCCATCTGCATTGCCATTCACACTACACCAAAGTAGTTAAGCAATAGATAAACAATTAAATGACAGAAAAGTTCCTGTTTTACACTAGAAATTCGTGTTTTTATAATAGTGGGTGTACAGTTTCTTTGTTTAAAAAAAACCTTATCTTTCATAAATGGAGGACAGTTTGTACTACCAGATGCTTTTCTGTCTTTTTACACATTAATCATGTAAAGAAACTGAGACAAACTCACGAAACTGAACTTGTTTGTTTCATATTAAAATATACACGTTTAGTTCAATGAGGGCAGTTTCACATGTCAGGCCCACTCAAGATCAAAGTGGGCTGTATGTGGCCCACAACATAAAATGAGTCTGACATCCCTCATTTAGAGGCTAATAAAATATCCAGCTTAACTACATACAATGGAATCGCTGAGGTGCTATGATTTCTTTGTTGACAGAGTTCAGGTTTAACCTGTGAATCATCAATAAAAACAGCCAACTGGCAAACAAATCTCCTCCCTTGCAGATGGAAAACCTGGAGACGGGATGGACTGACCAGGATATGACACAAAAAGAAAATAAGAATCCTTGTGGCTTTTATTTGACGTCTGGAGAATATCTGGGGCACAGCAATTATTTATACAACATATATAAAAGATTTATACTAGAAAGGAAAATAATAAAAAGTCAAAATTACTTTGATTTCTCTGAAATAATTATGAAATAATTTATGAAGATGTAAATGACGCCAAGCTTACTCTGCATCTACTTTCAAAACAAACATGTTAAAAGCATTTTCCTCAAAATATCTGAAAAGCTAAAAAGCTTAGTTTTAGTTATTTTGTTTTTTATGGATTTAAATGATACATTTCTGACATTCATGTTTGTTCCTTTGGACTTTAACTGTTAATGAGAATGAAATAACAGTGTGAACAGAGTGGAAGAAATATAGCCTTCCCCAGTATCCTTAAACAAGTTTTAATGGGTCCTTTTGCGTCTATATTAATATCCATTTTATAACACTTAGAGCTGCCAAAAGATCCGTTTTTGACAACTTTTTAACCATTAATTAATCAGTAGTTGTGGCAATAAACCTGACTTTGGGGAGTGCCACAAAATACAAGCTAGCATGTAATTGTCAATCTGAGTTACTATAACCTGCCTGTAGTTGCTGCATGTCTACAAGTCACTTTGCAACCCATCTCATATACAGTAATTGAATCAATGACTTGTTGTAATGTTGACTGACAGGTGTCCAGATACAGGAAGCTGGAGCCAAGTGGCACCTGCTGGGCCTCGACTTTGCTACTTCAAGTTATT
>NW_005187406.1:4871851-4872864 GCF_000239375.1 Pundamilia nyererei | reverse complement strand
CACAGAAATGAAAGAGAATGAAAGAGATGTGAAGAAGAGGAAATAGTTCCAAAGGAGCCATTGTCATAGAATAGAAGCAAAAATTATGACATCAAATCGAAAACAAAATTGAACAACTCATTGGTGACTACAATGTGATAAAACTGCTTTATTAATATTAATGCTCTTATTCTTTTTTTCCCTAAAGGTCTTTTGTTGTGGTTATTGTTCTTTTTAGACTTGGATTGAAATCATTTTGTTTATTTCAATTTAAGGTTATGGAAGCCTTTTGATGGAGCACAGTGTATCACAGATTCATTTTAAATTGTCATAAATTGCGCAAGTGATGCAATTACTGGGTAAAAATCTGAGCATTTATGTGCTGAACACAGGCAGGGTTGTGTTACACTGTGGCAAATAACAAAATATGACAAAAATTTGAAAACTACAAAAAAGAACTGCTTGCATGGAGAATGTAGGAGGCTATATTTTTGTTCATTTGTGTGAACGTGCATTTCAGCCTTACAGCCATCATTGCTGCAATAAGCTGTTGTAAAACAGCTGCACATCATTATCACTTTTACAGCAATAAAGGGAGCTGTCTGAGAATGTGATGCAGCAAGCACGAGGCCAGTCCAGCATGTGGGTGTGTTCATGTTTGGTCTTTGCCTAATTGCATAGGAGTGTTCATTATCTATTGCTTTGTCCTTAAGCATGACAAACATGTACCATGTGTTGAATGATTTTATCGTGTGCATCTGGAGCTGTGACGCCAGCATCCATCGTTATCACGTACAAGTTATCTTGCAGTCATTATCGTGACTTACACACTGCAAAACAGATTGAGAAATGTATGCAAGTAGAGTTAAGATTGAAACAATCTCTTATGAGAGCCTTGTACTTTCAAAGAAATCAGCTTTGAGACTGGACAACGGAGGATTGCAGCTCTGCTGAAAGGGCAGTGTTTATGACAGGTTTCTTAGAAGTGCTGTACAATCAGACCAGTGTTGAACCTCGCTGGTCAGACCTGGTTT
>NW_005187406.1:4861900-4871538 GCF_000239375.1 Pundamilia nyererei | reverse complement strand
TGTCGTGAACTGATATCTGACTGATCAAACGGTCAGATATTAAAAGCTGGTTGCCAAAAGTGCTAGAAATATTTCCACAGTTTGCCACCAAGATGTCCACCAAGATGTGTTTCTCTTCTTGGTTACTGTTTACTGTCGACAGTCTCTCACATCAACAGTCATCAGCCTTGACGTGACATGTTTCACATCGTGTTCTCAGCTTTCAGTTTAGAAATTGACAGCATAAGCCGAGATGCTTTACACTATACGTCACGATGACTCTGGCAGGTTCTACAGTAACTGGTCAAATAACACACTACAGCACCAGTTTACTAGTGTTGTGGACATATCTACCTTGTTACTGTTACTATTTTCTTTCTGTATATGAACTGAACACTTAACACAACAGAAATAAAAGGATATGATGAGGGGGGAAAAGCTTTTCTACTTTAGAGTCTGTACCACTGTGACAGACTACAAAACATAGCCTGGGAGTTGTGAATTCTTCATGAGAAGTAGGGAGTGTTTTGGGAGGTGGCAGAATTATACTGCTTCCACTGAAAAGACAGAAGTCTGAGTGCCATCTGGGAACTTCTCCATTTGTTTTACTGTCATTTGTTTGCTTAGGATTAGAGACTGAAACTATTTGTTTGGGTTTAGTGCACAGTCACAGTCTAGGTAAAGAAGCAAAGTCCTGTTAACTTGAAGTTAGATGACTAATGTCTTCAACTAGCAGCAAGCTTATTCAAAAAATTTTGTTACCACAGTTGCCATAGTTATGCACATTTCAACAGCAGAACACTTGTTTCTTTTTGTTGTTTACTCTATTTAATTTTTTTTATACAGTGTCAGCTGACAGCAACAATCATTGCAAGGCAGAGGCCCTAAAATATTTGAGAGGACTTCTATGAGCAAGCACTTGGCAACAGTGGGGAAGAAGAACTCACTTTTAACAGGAAGAGACAGAACATGAATGCGGGAGGTGAAACCATCTGCTGTGACAGGTTGGAGGGTAATGGAAGAGCATGTTTACCATGTCATATGTTTCTTTAAGCCTATCGAGCATCTGAGACTGGGCTGAATTAAGATGGCACCAGTTTATGTTCATTAGCTTTACCAGCTTCTGAAATCATAAAGTGACACCACCAATGTAATGTTTTGGGTTTGTTTGGTTTTTTCATTTTATATACAGGGAGTGCAGAATTATTAGGCAAATGAGTATTTTGTCCACATCATCCTCTTCATGCATGTTGTCTTACTCCAAGCTGTATAGGCTCGAAAGCCTACTACCAATTAAGCATATTAGGTGATGTGCATCTCTGTAATGAGAAGGGGTGTGGTCTAATGACATCAACACCCTATATCAGGTGTGCATAATTATTAGGCAACGTCCTTTCCTTTGGCAAAATGGGTCAAAAGAAGGACTTGACAGGCACAGAAAAGTCAAAAATAGTGAGATATCTTGCAGAGGGATGCAGCAGTCTCAAAATTGCAAAGCTTCTGAAGCGTGATCATCGAACAATCAAGCGTTTCATTCAAAATAGTCAACAGGGTCGCAAGAAGCGTGTGGAAAAACCAAGGCGCAAAATAACTGCCCATGAACTGAGAAAAGTCAAGCGTGCAGCTGCCAAGATGCCACTTGCCACCAGTTTGGCCATATTTCAGAGCTGCAACATCACTGGAGTGCCCAAAAGCACAAGGTGTGCAATACTCAGAGACATGGCCAAGGTAAGAAAGGCTGAAAGACGACCACCACTGAACAAGACACACAAGCTGAAACGTCAAGACTGGGCCAAGAAATATCTCAAGACTGGTTTTTCTAAGGTTTTATGGACTGATGAAATGAGAGTGAGTCTTGATGGGCCAGATGGATGGGCCCGTGGCTGGATTGGTAAAGGGCAGAGAGCTCCAGTCCGACTCAGACGCCAGCAAGGTGGAGGTGGAGTACTGGTTTGGGCTGGTATCATCAAAGATGAGCTTGTGGGGCCTTTTCGTGTTGAGGATGGAGTCAAGCTCAACTCCCAGTCCTACTGCCAGTTTCTGGAAGACACCTTCTTCAAGCAGTGGTACAGGAAGAAGTCTGCATCCTTCAAGAAAAACATGATTTTCATGCAGGACATTGCTCCATCACACGCGTCCAAGTCCTCCACAGCGTGGCTGGCAAGAAAGGGTATAAAAGAAGAAGAACTAATGACATGGCCTCCTTGTTCACCTGATCTGAACCCCATTGAGAACCTGTGGTCCATCATCAAATGTGAGATTTACAAGGAGGGAAAACAGTACACCTCTCTGAACAGTGTCTGGGAGGCTGTGGTTGCTGCTGCACGCAATGTTGATGGTGAACAGATCAAAACACTGACAGAATCCATGGATGGCAGGCTTTTGAGTGTCCTTGCAAAGAAAGGTGGCTATATTGGTCGCTGATTTGTTTTTGTTTTGTTTTTGAATGTCAGAAATGTATATTTGTGAATGTGGAGATGTTATATTGGTTTCACTGGTAAAAATCAGTAATTGAAATGGGTATATATTTGTTTTTTGTTGAGTTGCCTAATAATTATGCACAGTAATAGTCACCTGCACACACAGATATCCCCCTAAAATAGCTCAAACTAAAAACAAACTAAAAACTACTTCCAAAAACATTCAGCTTTGATATTAATGAGTTTTTTGGGTTCATTGAGAACATGGTTGTTGTTCAATAATAACATTATTCCTCAAAAATACAACTTGCCTAATAATTCTGCACTCCCTGTATATCAACATCAGCTATTGTGAAGAAAGTGTAGGAATCACGGCTTCATAATCACAACTGCTGGCAGATCAGTAAGAAGAGAGTGGCTCAGGCTGTGAATCAGAAGAAATCAGACAAATAGAAACCTGAACTCTGGTTTCATAACCACATTCTTCATCTGCTCGCTTTGTGTTTGGGAGACTCAGAAAAGGTGAAGGCATGTGTGATTTCCTGTGACTGTGTATGTGTGTGTGTGTGAGGTTTGTTTTTTGTAGAGGAGAGGAAAGGGGTCATCACGTCTATCCCAACATCCCATCTTATCTTGTTTGTGCGTAGAGCAACAACAACAGGACGATGAGCCAACAAACACACCACTGGGCTCCTCAGAGGCTGCCTGACCAAGAAAGGCAGAATGTTACATCGACAGTCTCTTCATCAACACTGGTTATTGGTTGTTGCATGTTGGGAACTAGGGATGGACCACTCTAATACTTGATCAGTTATCATGACACAAAAAGCTAGATCAGATATTGGTGACACTATGGATGTGGAGCAACTGCACCAATATGAAACAAAGTCTTTGAAGAATGCTTTCAGTCGAAATGTGCCACAACGATAATAACCATAATAATTCAATTTAGTTTATTACTATTAGTTTTGATGTTTTAAGTATTCTTTTACAGGGTAGGAACTGATCACAATATAAAGAAATTTAAGAAAGATTTAGGAAAAAATGTAAGAAAAACAGAAAACGAAAAAGCAAATTTTCACAACAGCTTCTGAAGCCGTTGGTGTCATGTGTTTATAGGAGAACAACACAAGATTTTCCAACAAGTGTGTTATTATCGAAAGGTTGCCTGAACATCATGTGTCATTTCATCGGTCTGTTACAAAAGCCAATGCTATGCTCAAAACAAACTGCCAACTGTTATTTTAATGCTCAGTTGGATCTTTGTGGAGCCCTTCTCTGTATGTATTGTAAGAAAGGAAGTTTATTTGCCATTTGCCTGGAAGGAAATTATATTTTCCTTTTCCTTTTCTAACACATATCCCACAGAACTGTCTCATTTTTATCTGTTTAGTTATTTAACTGCCACAGTATACTATTGCTCCTCTAAGAATTGTAGTGTAGTTCCTGCAGGTAGGGTTTTTTTTATATATCTATAACACGAATTTGTCCAGTGTTCTGGTGTAATGAGCCAAAACCCTTGATCATGTCTGGATTAAAGCTATAGGAGATGTAATGTTACATAGTAGAAGGAAATCTGTGACATTTAAAACAATTTTAAACCTTTGGGACAAAAACATGTGTTTCTGGTGATTCTACATACATGTATGCAGGTTTATGTAACATGATGGCCCCCAAGTAGCAAGACTGTTTCAATAATGACTTTGATTGTATTACTTCTTCGAAAATTCCAAATTTCTAAGAAGCGAGGATCTAAGGACGACTTCATCAGCAGATCTAATTAACATTTGTCACAGTAAAGCAGCCGTCCCAGTCAGAGGGTCAGCAACAAGCTCAATTTATTTATTTATTTCCATGAGAGTCTTTTACTCAACAGTTACTAAATTTGTTCCAATTCTAAGTATGTTTGTCCCACGATCATTTCACCATATCAAATTAAGCATCCGTGATATAGAAAACATTGAATGGGTTTAAAAAAAAAAGTAGCTATAACAATGCTAACAGCAGAATTCTGTGGTTCAGAAACTGTATTTCATGGTGTTTTGGAAGATACAGTTAAGTTCTCTGACAATTGTTGTTTGATGGAAAGAGATGTTATACCATGAGTGAGTTTATGTGCGGGGTTATTGACCCTCTGAAGCACAGTGTAGTACATTGAACTGGTTAACAAAGAGTGCGCCCTGTCTGCTTGGGCTATAACAGCATTCTCAATCTTTGTGTGAGTCCTTTGTTGCAAAGGTTTCGCAGCTTGCCACAATATATTTACATACATCAACTCCAAATCTAAAAATGTTGTGATTCTGTGTAGTTTATAGAAAAAATGCAATCTGTAATCAATCTCATGGCAGCAACATGTGTCAGAAAAGTTGGGACAGGTAGCCACCCCTCTACTTTCAGTCTAGTCTTCAAACATAAGAGAAGTGAAGAGTTACAGTTACTGAACTTTAGCCAAAGGAATGTTACATGTTTCTTTATTGTCTGATAGAAAAGTCTATAGAGTCATATGATCCTGACAAAGAAGACAAAGAAGACTAATAGTCTTGGTTCTTCCTTGTCATTTTATTTTGATTTCATGATCCTTAAAATGTTTTCAGTTAGTGAAAGGTCTGGACTACGGCAGGACATTTTAGCACCTGGACTCTTCTGCTACAAAACTGTGCTGTTGTAATAAATGGTAAATGGCCACCGGGCCCTCTGACCACCATCAGCAGGCAACGGGTGAAGTGTCTTGCCCAAAGACACAAACGAGTCTGTCCAAGCCGGGGCTTGAACCGGCAACCGTCCGATTACAAGGTGAACTCCCAACTCTTGAGCCATGATCGATTATCTTAACTTATCTAATAAGATAAGATGTTTTTGTCACTTTTTACGGAATCTAACTCAAAGTAACGTCAGTACTTCCACGCTTTAAACGCTGCACGCTCATACTCTCTCCCGCACCCTACATGTGATCCATCCATTTATCTGCACACAGCTGTTGCCACGAACGTCGCACTCGCTTACGTCATTGTCATGAGACACTCTCGCAAAAAAATCACAGTTTTAGTAACGCAGTAACGCAGCGTGCTTACAGGAAAGTAACAGTAATCTAATTACCTTTTTTGCAATAGTAATGCCTTACTTTACTCGTTACTTGAAAAAAGTAATTTTTTATATAGCGCTTTTCTACTCTCCCAGAGTACTCCAAGCTCTACAACATGCCACATTCACTTTCTTCTATGATTTTAAGTGCTTATTAACTAACATTCATACTCCGATGGATGCATCGGAGAGAAACTTAGGGTTAATATCTAGCCCAGGGATGTTCGGCATGCAGAATAGCGGGAGCCAGGGATCGAACCACTGACCTTCTGATCAGTAGACCTGCTCTACCTCCTGAGCTGCAGCCAGCCTGAAAAAAAAACCATTCCTGTTTGTTTTGTTTTTTTCAATATTATTTTTTGGCATTTGCCTTTATTTAATAGTGATAGTAGAGACAGACAGGAAGGCGGAGAAAGAAAGAATGGGGAAGACAGGCAGCATTGGGCCACAGGTCAGATTCAAACCCAGCTGCTGCCTTCTGGCCATGGGCCACCTACTCACCCACTGGTGCTAAACTGATGTCTAGCATTCCTGTTTTTAATGCAGTGTTGTCTCAAGGGCTGAAGACAAGCAACCAATATAGATTTTTAGCTTTGTCCCTGATTGGATTTCTCCAAATTCTCACAATCATTTGATAATATATATAAGATTTTCAAAGTCTTGGGAATATTATTCTGAACAATTTGTAGATGCAGTTTTTTTGCAGATTGGCGTACCTCTGCTCATCTTCTGAGAAGTTTTTTTTATACCCAATCATATTACTGACCTATTGTCAGTCAACTTTATTAGTTGCACAACATTCCTCCAGTTTTCTTTTTAGTACCAGTTACTTTTCCAACTTATTTTTGGGATGTGCTGCCATCAAATTCAACATTAACTAATATTTTTCATGTGATATTAACATGCCCGAGTTTAAACATTCGATATGTTTTCTATGCTTTATTGTGTATAAAATGTGGGTCTATGAGATTTGCAGGTCATTGCATTCAACAAAATAAACAATCTTTGCTAAGCAACACAGAAGAATTATCATTGTGCTGAAGTAACGTAGAGCTGTGTGTGTGCTTAAGTAATTAATCGTTTATGCATGTGCATGCACGCTCATGAGTGCGTGCATGTGAATGACGGTACATTAGTGATTAAAGGTCACAGTCTTTATCTGTGTAACCTTGCTCATCCAAGCACAGGATGATCCCTCCCAACATTCTCTCTCATCACTGTGACCTTCCCACAGTGTTCAGCGTCTCAGCTTCTCACAGCTGTGCTTCTCACACACATTTGCAATTGTATGCTTGTGAGGACAGTAATGGGCAAAATGGATTTCCTATCTGCACCTCAATCTTTACTATAACCTAATTCTAACATGACAAATCTTTGTTTTGTTTTGTTTTTTTGCTGCATCCCATATGGCAAGATCAATTATATTACAGCTCACAACATCCTAAACACACAGTATTTGTATTCACAGCCACTGTGTAAACTCATGAACAGAGACAAGAGGTAATGATTGTCCTTTTACACGCTTAGCTTATGACCCTTTTCATGGGTAGGGACATAGACACTGGGTTTTGTGTCGTCATTTATTCCTGCTTTCATTGAAAAGGGCAATCTCAATGGACACAGTGAATAAACCAATGATGCAAGTGCAATAACAACTGGAATTTGGATGTTCTTTCCTATTTTGCATTGTAAATAGCTGGCATTTCATCTGAAAACAACAGATATCAGAAGGAGAATTTTAACACTGCAAGGATGATATAGCAAAGACTGGTTTGGTGACAGTTAACTGATCAGTTCAGTATTTCTTTTTTTTTTAACATAATTTTTTGGGGCATTTTGCCAAAGTGACGAGAGAGGGGAGATGGGCCACGGGTCAGACTTGAACCCAGTCCACAGCTTTCTAGACATGCGGCATGTGGTCACCTGCTCACTCCATGACTTAAAATGGAACCACAGAAGTTTACTTTAAAATTGTTATGTACAGCTACTTTCAGTACTATTGATATTTATTTAGACTCTTTTTTTCTCCAGTTGCACCTTCTCAGTTACCTTCAGTACTTACCTCCTCCAAATCATCAGTCTGTCTTTTAGACCCCATTCCTACAATACTGCTCAAATAAGTCCTACCTTTAATTAATATGTCCAAATTAAATATGATCCTTTTCAGTAGGTTTCAGAGCTTATCATGGTACAGAAACAGCTTTAGGTAAGGTTACAAAGGATCTTCTTATGGCCTCTGACAGTGGACTCATTTCTGTGTTTGTCTTGCTGCCTCAGGGCAGTCTTCAATTCTGTTGACCATAACATTTTATTACAGCAATTAGAGCATGCTGTAATAAAATGTATTACAGGTCCTACGCTGCAGTAGTTTGAATCATATCTATCTTAAAGACTCCAATTTGTGCATGTAAATGGAGAGTCCTCTTCACACACTGAGGTTAATTATGGAGTTCCACAGGGTTCCGTGCTGGGACCAATTCTGTTTACATTATACATGCTTCCCTATCATTAGAAGGCCTTGCATACATTTTACTGCTATGCAGATGACACCCAACTTTATCTATCCATAAAGTCAGATAACACACACCAATTAGCTTAACTGCAGGAATGTCTTAAAGATATAAAGACCTGAATGACCTCTAATTTTCTGCTACTAAATTCTGATGAAACTGTGGTTATTGTACTCGGCCCTGAAAATCTTAGAAATATGGTATCTAGATGCTTACTCTGGATGGCATTATCTTGGCCTCCAGTAACACTGTGGGGAAACTTGGAGTTGTTTGTGACTAGAATTTGTTCTTCAATACACATATTAAACTAATATGTCCAAAATTAGAAACACCCTGTCTGAGAATGATGCTGGAAAAACTAGTTAATGCATTTATTACTTCTAGGCTGGACTACTATAGTTTGTTATTATGAGGCTGTCCTCCCTGAAAAGCCTTCAGTTAATCCAAATTTCTGCTGCAAGAGTCCTGACAGGGACTTGAAAGAGAGAGCATATCTCTCCTATATTGGCTTCTCTTCATTGGCTCCCTGTTAAATCCAGAATTAAATTCAAAATCCTGCTCCTCACATACAATAATCAGACTCCATCTTATCTTAATGACCATTATAGTACCATATCACCTCATTAGAGCACTTCGCTCTTGCACTGCAGGCTTACTTGCAGTGAAGAGGGGCCTTCAGTTTTCAGGCCCCTCTTCTATGGAACCAGCTTCCAGTTTGGATTCAGGAGACAGACACTATCTCTACTTTTAAGATTACGCTTAAAACTTTCCTTTTTGATGAAGCATATAGTTAGGATTGGATTAGATTACCTTGAATGCTCCCTTAGTCATGCAGCAAAAGGTTTAGACTGCTGGGGGATTCCCATGATGCACTCAGTGCTTCTTCAGTCACCCTTTTCACTCACTAAGTGCTTATACACCTCCTAGCATGTATTTGTCCTGTCTTTGATTATAAAGGAGTCTGGCCAGGGACATGACCGGGGTTTAGAAATCAGTGAGGTCCAGAATTTTTTCCTCTTAATGTTTGATAGTAAAGATGTGCTTGTGCTCCAGTGACCTTTAAAAAAACCACGAGAGTTGAAATACAATCAAAAACAGAAATTTTGAAAACTGTAAAGGACTTTATTTTCTTCCTCTTTTGCAGAAGCAACTTGTATATATAAAATTACTAAGCTGGTTACAGCCATAAATGTGACATTAAACCGGTCAGAGCAATGGAATGTGCCTCAGGAAATTGGGATTTAGACAGCTTACTATAGTGTAGGAGAAATCCTCATGATTTCCCACAGAATCAGTTGATTGTAGCAGTCAATATGCAGTAAGAAATAATGTCTATGCATTTCCCTTTTCTTGTAAAACCAAGTGTTAGTTCACAACAGAGGCAGGTGGCAGGAAGTAAACATGGACAGTGACTGTGTAGCATTATGAGTTATTTTTCATGATTTTATGCACCAAAAGCCTCAGAATGGGTATAAAATATTCAGGTTGATATCTTTAAGGTAGTTCTAGATTTAATTTGTTTGTTTATTTCCATAGCATTAAATGAGAATAGATTTTCATGTGTCATGTCTGCAGTTAGTGTCAACAAGCAATTAGCTTAGCTTAGCTTAGCATAAAGCAGGGAAAACGTTAACTGTACATACACTAT
>NW_005187406.1:4847877-4852483 GCF_000239375.1 Pundamilia nyererei | reverse complement strand
CTTAACTCTTTGTTGTGTCCTCTGTATTGTAAATGGAGCCAATTTAATGGAGTTACAGTTATTTGGAAATATTTGTGAATTTTGGGGGGGAGGGGCTGCTACTTGGGAGGATTTCCAAGAACATGTAAGAACTAGGTAGGATGTAGTTTATTTCTTAGAGACACGAGTGCAAGAAACATATTTAATCAGAGCAGACAGACTAATCTGAACTAAATGGGCTGCAAATCTGTTAATATAAAAATATGAATTTTTGCAGCAATCAAGAAGCTGAGATACAACACATGTGAAAATACGCTGTCTTTCAATTCTAAGGTTTCACATTTACAAAAAAAATACTAAATCTGAAAATCCAAGGTGTGCTCCTTCTTAGATTATTGCTTTAAACTTCAGAAAACTTGAGGTCTTGAGGTCAAGTTCACTGATATTCTCAGTTGATGCACTGCTTCAGCCACAGAACCTGTGCACCTTGCAATCACTGAGTCATCGATAGAAGTGTGCTACAGTTAAGTTTGAGGATGTATCTGTCCAAACTCTTAAGCCTGACCTATATTGAATCATGCTGAATCATCACTATAAGACAATTCTCTGATTCCCTTATAGATGGTGCACTGGCTCATTTAAAGTCCTGATCTCAACCTGACTGAAATGCTGCAATGAGGTAATAAGAGAGCTATGCATAAACAAATTCCTGTAAACCTTAATAAATGGAAGAAATCTTGCAAAGAAGGGTTTGGTATAAATTCTCCACAAACATTTAACCCAAGAAATAACATAAAGGAATAATATGGTGAAGCCCTGATGACTAACAGTATGATTTCCATGTATTACTGCTATTTCCTCTGCATGTTGTGTTTCTTATCTAAAGACAGCAGTTGGGTGGGAGGCTTGGCAGTGCTAACATGAATTTGATGTCCCAAGTGTTCATCTAAATGGTAATTTAATTCAATACAGCTTTAAAGGCCTTTTTATCCAGCTACCAATCTAGGTCAAGGGATACATAGACAAGGGATTGTAGGAGAAAGAAAAACTATTAAACACAAATGTTTAAAGATTACAAGACAAATGCTAAAAATCAAAAAGCTGATTAAAGTAACTTTCAAAGTAGTGCATGTAATAGCTGCATTAAGCATCTACAGTCATGCTACCAGTTCGGTCACTGCCTGATCCATACCAGAAACCCAATTTGTCCTAGTTTGCAAAGTCCACGATGAACCTTACCTGTGTTTGTGCAGGGAACCATGTTCGTTCTTATTTTGATAATAAATAAAACATAGACCTGATATCCACTTCCACCAGCTCATCCAGGAGGACACCAATGGTGTCCCCAGTTCTGCCCAAAACATATACTCTCTCCAGCATGTCCTCGCCACGCTGTCCATTATGTGTAGACATTGGTTCATCCTTTGAGTTAGGTGTCTATGATTGATTATAAATCACTGATTCATAGATCAGTGTTATGTGGCTTAACAAACAAACTGAAAATTGTCAGGGACCAGGAATGGACTGAAAATGAGTGAAAAATCAGCCAATATTGAAAAACTGCCACAAAAGCTGGAAAACAGTTTCCTGAGAAAGCTTTAAAAAATATACTAGAAAATCTGTCTCTCTAAGGAAACGACAGGTGGCTTATAAATTGTTAGCAAACTTTTTCCTGCAACTGTAAGACAAACACAATAAAGCACAATGGATTCGTTTCTGTTTGTTTGTTTCTTGGACCGCATGGTGGAACAGTGGAAAGCACTGCTGCTTCACAGCCAGAAGGTCCTGGGGTTTGAATCCACCATCTGGCTGGGGCCTTTCTGTGTGGAGCCTGCATGTCCTCCATGGGTACTCCAACTTGCTCTCACAGATCAAAGACATGCAGGTAGTGGACTTCGGTTAGTTGGCGATTCTAAATTGTCCACAGACGTGAATGGCTTTCTGCTTCTCTGTGTCAGCCTAGCTGGTGACCTGTCCAGGGTGTACCCTCTAACCCTATGGGAGCTGGGATGGGCTCCAGCCCTCCCCAGACCCTGATTTAATTTAAAAGATAATTTGTTTCCATGCCAATCAGTACAAAGCTGATAAATAACTGGAAATGTTGAATTACGATACTTAAAGATATTTCCAGGCAACATTTAAACCTCAAGAGAGGTAAGGCCATGTCCAGCAGACAGAAAGGTCAATGCGGAGTCTCCAGAGAAATTGTGAATGTAGTGAAGTCAAGTCAGATATGTATTGCATAGTTTACAGAACTAGTTTTTAACCTTCTTGTTGGCCACACAGTCAAAATGTACTTTTCAAATGTCTGTTAGTTTAGGCTTGAAATTAACTCTGGCACATCAACAAATGCTACAAATGTCTTTATAAAACGAATGCCAGCTAGTTAGTAAGTAAAGGCTCCCTTTCTGGTATGTATGTAATTCATCCACATCCACACACTTTTGTTGTGGCTTCACCCATTTCCCACAGCCTGATGACGACACACAGCGTCAGTCTGTATCTAAAAACAACAAAGCACCTAGGATGGCTATGTAAGGATTAACATAATGGCTCCGATGAGACGCTCATACACACAAACACACACACACACATACACGTGCATTTGTGAGTGACAACTTGGCATCGTCTGCCAGCATCATACTGTGAGCTCTCCTCAGCGTAGCAGCCTCAATCTGTTAAGCAAAGACGTCAATGTGTGAAGTTTCCTGGCACTGAAGATCGCGCCAGCACTGAGGATGCTCATCACTCTCTCACACACACACGACATCACAGTACACTAATATGGAAAATGCAGACAGATAATGGAATGGAAGGGGTGTTATATACCCTTTATTTCTATTTTTATTAGATTTCATCATTTTAATGATAATAAATACATTTACATATATGTCAAAGTATTTATTTAAACTAACATTTCCTCATTATAATAAGGAACTACAGCGTAATATAAAAAAAATAAAGGTACATCATAGACTTTAAAGCCATCGTATGACATAAACATGAAAATACAATGTGAACTCGTAGCAGTGTAGTGTAATATTGACCCGGTGAAATGGTCCCACAGACGCTGTCAAACCACAACAGCAGTAGACAACTTACAAACTAAACCAACACAAACACTGCTAACCAGCAATTAGCAAAAGCTGCTATTTCGGTCTCACACCTCCTGTCCTGGGATTCAAAATCCACAGGACACCCCTGTGAAAATCAACCCCCTCATTACCAGCTTCTTCCGCATCCTTTCATATTTTCACACCAAAGTTGAATCATCTTCCTCAAAAGGAAAAGAATAAGCTATTTTTGTAATCAAGCCTTTGTTTTTTTCTTAATTACTTTTTTCCACTCTCACTCTAATTTTAGCACTTTTTTCCTCACTTCAGGGCTGATGAGTCAGGATAAGTGGTGGCAGCTTTTCCTCCCTCACACAAACACACACACATCACACTGGAGAGAGACGTTGTGAGTCAATCTGTGCGAGCATCGAGTGTTCCTTCTTTATCCGTGCAGCTCTCAGGACACACACACACACACTGAGCTATAGATGCGCGCTGTGTTGTTTGCGTCATCTTCTATTTTCCACTGCTCCCGCTCTGATGTACGCTCAGTCTCCTTTTGCCTCTGAGCGCACTGAATTATTTGTTCGCTTGTATTCAGTGCAGAAGTTCACTGCCTTGAACCCAGCTTTGGGAAAATGACCAGATGAGGGAAACAAACTAATATTAAAAATGCACAAGTCAGTAAGTCAGTAACATATGAGATGAATCAAGCGCTCGACAGCACAATCATCATCAGGCTTTTTACTTGGCCTTTGAAATTTAAATCTCTACTCCCTACTGTTGTTTTAACAGAATCGATGCACAATAAACAATATACTGTGCAAAAGTCTTAAAACACTCATTATATATCTACTTTTTAATATATGCGGGAAAATGAGAAAAAGGAAAATTGACTTTGTGAAACATGTGCAAACATACATAAAAATATAATATATGAAGAAAGAAAACAGTTGCAGCCTGAACTCTCCTGAGCAAGCTTTCTTGTAGATCCTTTTAAGTAGTCTTCAGGAATACTTCCTCAGGCTTCTTGAAGGACATTCAAAGCTCTTTCTTGGGATACTGGCTGTCTTTTGTTCTGTCAAGAGAGCTGCTATCTGCTGCTTAAATGATATTGAGGTTGACAGTGTGTTTTGCTGTCCAGGTTTGCTTTGCCTGGATAGATTATAGCACTGGAAATGTATTTGGCACCATTGTCATGTTGACAAATTAAGCCACTGCCAATCATATGATTGCAGATGGTATTGCATGGTGGATTAAGACCTAATTGTACTTTTCTGTGTTTATAATTCCATCTGACACAATCCCAATAGGCATTTACTGAAACACATCGCCAGATCACAACAGAATGGGGGGAAAAAACAAAGAAAAGCTGCAAAAAATGTAAAGATAGGTAAGGTGAGGATAACTTCTACATCATAGGCATCGCCATAAAAGATAAAAGAATAATTTATTAAATAAAAAACATAGCTGATAGCTGAGGGAGGGGCTGCTGAAGGATGTGCCTGGCCTTGCAGTAAATGATAGAGTAGATCCTGAAGACCAGCGTCCTGAAGTGGGTGAGTATTGCC
>NW_005187406.1:4840373-4846261 GCF_000239375.1 Pundamilia nyererei | reverse complement strand
ACAACATGCATGAAGAGGATGATGTGGACAAAATACTCATTTGCCTAATAATTCTGCACTCCCTGTATAACATCCTGCCTGTGGGCAGGGGCATCGGAGGGGCTCCTGAAGCATGGGCCTTTCAGCAGATGGGTGAATGGATCCCGCCCAAAGGCTCAGACACTGCACCACTGCGTGCACATGGAGTATGTAATGAAGTGTAGAACACCTTATAGCCCATGTGATGTCATGAGATTAAGATCTTGAAAACAGTTGTATATTTATAAACATTTATTCATTGTAAGTTTAGGCATTTCTCTGCTAAAGAGCTATTGTCCTCTGCTTCTGTATTACAGCTTTCCAATGAAGCTTCTAAAGTTGCTGTTACACAGTAAGATATTACAGCTGTTTATTCTTTTTTTTTTTCTTTGTTTTTTTTTTTTCTAAATTTCTACATTTACAGCTGTTTATTCAATATATACAAGTACGAGTCTGGCCAATCGTTTTTCCCAGTAAGCAGCGTGTGTGCTATTTTTAAAAGCTCCTCTCTTATTTGAGAGAAATACTCATGTAGACTGTGTTGTTATGACAGGAAGCTGGGGCTTTCATGGGAAACACAGTAGTACATAAACTGGTGTTTTTGATTTGCTTTGTGGTTATGCAAATACGTGCATACTGGTTGTAAGTGTCAGCTTTAATAAGATTAACATGTTACCACAGAGACGCCATTTAGTGCCAAAACTTAATTAACAATGGGAATGGGAAATGAAATGAACACGAGCTTGTGTCCACATGTGACGTCAGCAGACTAATGTGAAATGTTTCCAACTCAGTCCTGTGCCTGGAAATGAAGACACTCTATAAAGAAAGGTTGCCCCCACAGTCAGCAAGCGCAATCTGTGTTCCTTGGCGAAGACAGGTGGCAGAGCAAAGTGGTGGCGTGGTCCAGCACTGCTGTGGAAATGTACCTGTTTTTTATTTCCATTTCCCATAATTCATTCATAGTACACGAAGGCGTAAACAGCAAGCATGCCAGTGTTCTACCCAGAGGCATGTAGGGAACAAATGATAATCAGAACACCACACAAACCTGATCCACTCCAGAAGAAATTCAACTTTCTCTTTTAATTGGCAGTGTGCACGAAAGAAAAATTCCAACTGTACTTTACTGAACTTGCTTCTTACCCACATACCAATCTATTTCCCTTAAATGATTTTTCTTCTTTCTGCAGAACTCGTCAAGGCTTCCTTGGAAGTGAATTACATTTCAAGTGATGCACCCTGGAACACATCTTATTCGCAATTAGTGACGTGCGAGGAGTATGGAACGAAGTGCTTCGAATCCAGTTTTGTACTTATTTAACAGCATGTTCCACTTAGAGATTAATGGCAGTTTCATTGTCTTTCTCTCAAATAATGTCAAGTCCCACTTTTTCTAAAGCCTGACATACATTAACAGTTCCTTACCAGCAGCTTTTCACAAAAAATCTTATGAACCAGGGCTGAGCGAGAGAGACACTTGCAGGAGAAGCATGCTGTCACTGATTTGGCTTGAAGATCCCATTAACCTTAGTGATCACCTGTAAATTTGCTTTCAATTAGTGCAATCTGGAAACAAGTTAGAATGATATGCTGTTCATTATCCACAGAATTTAATGTGCTATCCTAGAATTTATTCATTTTCTTAATTTTCTTTGCGTGTTGTTGAGTGTAGTGGAGCCTATTCCAGGTAAAATAATGTATTTTTAATATGAATATTTTTAAACCCTGTTTTTATTTAAAGTGAAGTTTTGTGCTGATTGGTTTCACACTCTCCGCTCTCATCAGTATTACTCTGAGACAAACACAGTTAGCAGTTAGCTGGTAAATGCAGTCAGACATGTGCAGCTAAGAAGCCTTATATCCTTGAAAAGCTTAAAAACTGGGATCGCCACACCGGGTTACTCCATTTGGCAGGTTTTATGCCAGATGTCCTTCCTCACACAAGCCCCAAAGGAGATTTGTGTCTCCGTTTAGAAGTATTAAACATAAACTAATTAGCCACATTGTTAAAATTACCAACAAGTGAACAGCACTGATTATATTGTTATAATATAATATGAAATATCAGGCAATATATGGGGGTATCAGATTTTTCAGTTATAAAATACCATGTATCAGTCAGGCTCTAGCAGAAACTGGTATTTTTATATTGTTAAGGTTGGGCAACACATTTGATGATTTGTATTCATAGTTTGTTTGCACTGACCCCAAAACATCAGTGAATGAAGAACAAAGTTGTCACATTTCTTATTTGTATTGCTTGTAAAATATGACTCAATCTCCTAAATATTTTATGCATTGAAAGTATTATATACAACCTCATAATGCTGTTTTAGCACTGGTCATAAATCACCATCTATTCAGCTGTGTGTCTCTGCAGGCTGCATGAAAGCTGCAACTCAAACACCCACACTTTGTTTATCTGATGACAGATGAAACATCTGTGCCTCAGATCTCACCCTCGTCCTCTTCAAACAGGAGTGGGCTTACATAAACCCAGGGGCAGGCTTTTACCCTCAGGGTTAACTTCATCACACATGGAAAAATAGCTTTTAGGCTAAATATGGGTTTATGAGTTTGAATACATTAAGCTATTGTTCCCAAATCTTTGTGTTTCACCACAGCGAAAACTGAGACATAATCATCAAGTGAGCTTATCACTGTTACTGTATTGTGAGTGAGTGGAGGTGTGTGTGTTTCAGTAATTACTGCTGTGTTTGACTTCCACCCATAACACCAGCTCAGCAAAACACAGTGTACCGTTCCTTCAGCCACACAGATAGATAGAAAAACAGATGACAATAGGCCAACAACAACAAACTGACCAAATGCTGCCTGTGGATGAATCACTTAGTTTGACTCTAGCAAAACCACATGCACGAGGCTCTTTAGCACGTGAAACACACATAACCAGAGAACACACAGATGTACCATTTAAATATGCAAACATGCATACCCTGCTTTACTATACATTTTTACTCTAAATAGGACGACCAAGAGCACTGATTTCACTTTACAGAACCAGTAAATGCTGCATATACAATCATGTTTACAAACCATACAATCCACACTTTTATCTTTGATTTTGGCCTCAACGTACTCATAAAGGAACTTAGTAGAAACAGGGGACCAACTGTTACATAGTCGACTTCTTTCACAACTAGGGTTTCCAAAAAAATAAAGTAAAAAAACAATCCTTAGATTTTAATCAGTACTAAATTTAATATTTAATTACAATATTCATTTGCAACAACATCAAAACAAACATTGCCTCCTCCAGCTGGATCGAATTTCACATAATTTCACTGCAGACAGAAAGGCACACCTCATCTCCTTACTAACAACTAAAGTATGGTTAACGTTCATAACACTGAAAACTTTAGGAGGAAGTCAAAGAGGTCATCTAAAGCTCCTGTTTCAACAACAGCTATCCTAAATGCAGCTAATGTTAACATGCACACATGTTAACATTAGCTGACATTAGCTGTTTTGCTAGTAGCAATTACCAATCACTAGCATTAGCCACCTGTTATCATTAGCATAGTAGCTAGCAGACTGCAAGTATTGAACCCTTACTTCTCTTGTTGCAAGATGAGGTTAAAATCTTCTCTGTGGTATGAGAAATGGTATCAAATATTGTGTATTTTCCTGGTTATTGGTATGGATTTGGACATTTTAGTATTGCGGCAACCCTGTCACAAAGTCAGGCTGTATAACTTCTTAAAAGGACTCAGATACAAGCCGATGAGTCAGTGAAGCTCACGACTGTGAGTTGTTGACGGTATCCTGAACTTTTCTGTTGATAAGCGCTGCTGTTTCTGTGTGTTAGAGCCATGACTAGGAGATAAGGCTGAAGGTATCTCACCACCTACTTAAAAGCCAACTGGGCAGCCAATGTATTCAAGGTGGTGGGGTAACATGGTGACTTTCACAAATTGGGGCATGCATCTATGTATTTTCAATGGATTAATTATAAATGTATCAGAATACATCAATTTATTGGAAGATGTAAATACACACTAATTAGAGTATATTTGTGAGCACAATATTCTTCATTTCTATTATACAATCTCAAAAACAACTGTTTGTACCTTTAAATTAACCTCTTAGAATATTGTCATATTTCTTGAAGTAAGTTATGTCATCATGTTAAAGGTAACATGATGGGTTCTTGCACAACTACTAATGCATCACTTTAATGGTCATTTTAGTAAACAAAGGGAAAGATTATTATGAGAGCGCTGTACTGTACTGTTAAAAAAAAGGGAAGTAGCAGGCAGTAAATGTGTGAGGACTTGAGGGGGAGGTGGTCCTGGAGCTGTGATGAAAGAAACAGAAAAAGAAACGCATCAGCAAATGAAAGCTCCGCCTCACCTATTGTGATCTATGAGCTTTATCACTCGTTCTCACAGTTTTTCCCGGTCCCACATTCTTGCCGTGCCTCTCAGAGTGTACATTGTATAAATCACTGGCACATAAACAAACATACATACATAGTTCATGTTCCTTTTGGCCACCATGGACGCTTCCACAGATCATATGTCACCGCACCAACAATAACTTTCACATACAGCATCACGTGGTTGACCATAACTCTACGCTGAGTAGAGTTGTGGCAAAAACATGTTTGTACTATATCTCCTCTGCACAAACAGCACCATAAAGGGCATTTCCTTGGGATGTCCAATATGAGTGTACGCTCATAAAGTTCCTGTCTTAATGTTAAAGAGAAATTCTTGATATGCCCCAGCGTTATGACTCTGTTGGGATTTCTTTGGAACTGTGACACATTTGCCCAATAAGGACAAACGTCTGTACAGTGTAGGGCAGCCCAGACATAGAGATTCATTGGATTTTCTTTTTATTGCTGCTTCTGATAAGTGATCATATGGGTTTAAAAAAAAATAATTTTTTTTTATTGTGTTCCTGATTAGGTAGAACAATGTAGTGGTAACAGCAGAATGATTTTCAGTCTTTCAGACTGATGTACAGTCATGTGACAAAGAAAGTACACCCGCTTTTAATGCTGTGACAAGAGTAGGAACTGAAAGCTGAAGTCTAAAGCTATGGAAGAGGCTACCATCAGAAATTCACCGTCATTACCTACATCCTGTAGATTCTTATTTTCTTATATATCATAAAATCATTCACTTAAGTCAAGGTGCGGCAAACCATTCCTGCAAAGCTATGGAGAAATATTTGAATCTGTCCACATCATCAAGTGATCCTGACTTTGAGAACCATGATACAAATACATCGCCAAAAGTATTCAAGCTCCCCTCCAAATAATTTAACTCATTGTTTCAATCACTTCCATGGCAACAGATTTATAAAATCAAGTACCTTGGCCTGCGACAGACTGGCGACCTGTCCAGGGTGTACCCTGCCTCTCGCCCTATGACAGCTGGGATAGGCTCCAGCGCCCCCCGCGACCCTGAAAAGGATAAGCGGAAGCGAATGGATGGATGGATGGAAGTACCTTGGCATGCAGAAAGAATGGGTTCCTCTCAGCAGCTCAGTGAATTCCAGCATGGTGATAAGATAGGATGTCACCTGTGCAACCAGTACCATTGTGAAATTTCCTTGCTACTAAAAATTCTATAGTCAGCTGTTAGTAGCATTATAACAAACTATAAGCAACTGGGAATGACAGCAACACAGCCACAAAGTGGTAGCCCACGGAAAATCACAAAGCGGGGTTATGCTGAGCCGCATAGTGCGCAGAGGTCGCAAACTTTCTGCAGAGTCAATCCCTACAGACCTCAAAACTTCATCTGGCCTTCAGATTAGAACAAGAACAGTGTGTAGAGATTTTCATGACATGGGATTTCATTCCTGGGCAGCTGCATGCAGCTGCATGCAGCTGC
>NW_005187406.1:4839279-4840353 GCF_000239375.1 Pundamilia nyererei | reverse complement strand
ATCTGGCCTTCAGATTAGAACAAGAACAGTGTGTAGAGATTTTCATGACATGGGATTTCATTCCTGGGCAGCTGCATGCAGCTGCATGCAGCTGCAAGTCTTACATCATTGAGTGCAATGCAAAGCATCAGGTGCAGCAATAAAGATAGCTTCTCTATCTGGCAGTCTGATGGATCAGTCTATGTTTGGTTGTTGCCAAAAGAACAGTACTTGTCTGACTGCATTGTGCCATGTGTAAAGTTTGGTGGAGAGGGGATTATGGTGTGGGGTTGTTTTTCAAGAGTTGGACTGGGCCCCTTAGTTCCAGTGAAAGGAACCCTTAAAGCTTCAGCATACTTTGGACAATTTCATGTTCCCAACTTTGTAGGAACAGTTTGGGGATGGCTCCTTCCTGTTCCAACTTGACAGCAGTGCACAAAGCAAGCTCCATTAAAACATGGATGAGTGAGTTTGGTCTGGAAGAACTTGACTGGCCTGCACAGACTCCTGACTTCAACCTGACAGAAACCCTGTGGATGAATTAGAACAGAAACTGTGAGCCAGGCCTTCTTGTCCAACATCAGTGTCTAATCTCACAAATTTGCTGCTAGAAGAAGGATAAAAAATTCCCACTAACACAATCCCAAACCTTGTGGAAAGACTTTTCAGAAGAGTTGAAGCTGTTATATCAGGAAAGGGTGGGCCGACATCATATTAAACCCTATGGATTAAGAATGGGATGTCACTCAAGTTCATAAGTGGGATGGCAGAGGAGCGAATACTTTTGGCAGCATTTCGCTCCCATTTGTAACTTTAATTTCTCTTAAATTTCTAATTATTGTGAATGACTTAATTCTACATTAATTAATTGGATTTTAAACAAAAATATGTCATAAGGATGAAGAGTCGTCAAACCAGTTAGGAGGTAAACCACACCAGCATTGTTTTAAGTTCTCTTTTCAAAATTATTCTTTTTTTAATCCTCCTTAGGAAAATAAATGTAACACAACTTCACTCTAATAACATTATTCCAGCTCCTGTTCATTAAACTTCAAAGACACCACATCCCATCCGTCTATCCATCCATCCTCTGAG
>NW_005187406.1:4824976-4839259 GCF_000239375.1 Pundamilia nyererei | reverse complement strand
GTAACACAACTTCACTCTAATAACATTATTCCAGCTCCTGTTCATTAAACTTCAAAGACACCACATCCCATCCGTCTATCCATCCATCCTCTGAGCATTCAGGTCTAGGTTGCAGAAGCAGCATTGACATCAGAGATTCCCTCCCACACTTTGGCCACCTCTTCCAGCTATTCTGAGAAGACAGCCAGCCAGGAGGCATAATCTCTTCATTGTATCCTGGATCTGCCCCAGGGACATGCCCAATGCATCCTAGTCAGATGCTCCAATTTCAATGTGGAGGAATAGCAAGCTGTAGTCTGAGTCCTCCCCAAATGATCCTCCTTTTCACTGTAGCTCTAAGGGCCTAATCTGTGTCATTTATTTTACATTGCATTACCATTATTTAATAATCATACATTAAAAAACATTGTTAAACCCACTAACTCAGTGACTACAACATGGCAGAGGTTGTGAAAACACCTGCATAAATTATCACAAATTACCAATTCCAGTGTAGATCGTATTACACTGTTTGTGTAGAACATAAGCAATGTGATTATAAAGCAGTGTGGGGAAATCAGCCGTAAAAAGCAGCAGCCAGCAGATTATATGACAGCGCGAGTCAGCCTCCTGCAGAGTATCTTTATGCATCTACTTAGTATCAGGTAGAGCAATGTCAGCAAGGTTTTTTTTATTATTTACCAAGATAAAGAGCACATTGGACATCACTGGCAAATTTTGCCCTCCTTAACCTGTTAGCAGTCGGACGTACCGCCCACGGTACATTGGATGGTTTAGGGGACTAATTGTAAATTTGTAGGACTGCTAAGGGGTTAATAACTCATCTATGTTTAAAAAAATGCCCTGTCATACTTGGAGTGCAAGGTACGTAAACTTTTTATGATATTAAAAAAAAAAGACAGACAATATTGTGGTAACTGCAAAGGAAATGTGGGCCAAAGCCAATCGTCGTGAAACCTAGATCAACACACTGTTTTGCCTCCAGGTAAAATGACACATTCAGAAGAAATATGGCTGTCAGTGGACCTTGTTGTTAAGCCGGAGAGCAAACACTGGTGTCCCGTGAGCTGATATTATGGATGAAAGTGTTCTGACTGACAACCTTTCAGTTTCCATGTAGACCCAAATCCAGAGAATCTAATCGTGACTGATTTCCACTGTTGTTTGTCTTTTTTCGCTGACGTTTCATTGCATTTGAAGGCCTACCATATCATTACTGAGTGAGAAGTTACATGTGAGGCCTGATATATTTTTGGTGTGATGACGCCAACGGACGCACGCTTGTTTTGTAATCACACAGATATGTCACTCAATAACATTTTAGATTGCCAATGATTTTACACACAGTATGCTAAAACGCTAAGCTTCACCAGTCAATGTGTTCACCTTGTATTTTGTATTTTGCTGTTTTTTCTGTTGTTTTATAGCATCTTGCTGACATGAAATAAACCAGAAATGTTCCCAAAAGACTTCCAATTCACTTCCACCCCCTCCACAAACACTCTAAACACCTCCACAGGTCCTACACTTACAGTGCACTCACATTTATAGCCTCACTCAGCAAAGGACAAACAGCATCAATCTGACTGAATGAAAAGGTAAAAAATAATATTAACAGTAAAAAGTGATGAGTGGCTATAAAATGAGTATACATGAAAAGCCTGAGACACCTTAGTGGAATGAAATTTGGTTTTATGCAGCATAAATCCACACAACAGGATGAGTTTCCTGTGGACGCAGCGCTAATGCAACAAGCATTAAATGAAGTTAGGAAATGACAGAAGCTTTATAGCAATATGTCCTTGGATTTCTGGTTTCTGTGAGTCATCTATGACCTTGTGTCCTTACACACCACAGTGAGACAGACTGGATAATTGAGGGGGGAAAAAGTCACCGAAATGCGTGTGATTTTTTAAAAATTTTTATACCTCGGCCAGAAAGACAGCTACGTTTGCAAGCTCTGCCAAAAACAAAATTATGGTTAATCACCAGCCAGATTTTAAAATGAACTGCCATCATTATCCGATTATATTACATAAGCTCTAGTTTTGGAAAGCTCAAAATGTTCATCAAATACTGGCAATAAAAACAGTCCCCTGATGTAGGAAAATGCTGCGAAAACAGTTCTTTGCAAAGGGATATATTCATCCAGTCCATATCTGAAATACAAGAAAACATTTGTTTAGAGGCAATGTGGAAAATTAAATTGAATTGTGACAAAAATGATCAAATATTATACTGAAAAAACTGAAAAATACAGCACCAGTCACTGTCTGATTGAAACATCAACACAAGTGGTTAAACATCACCTTTGAGACCAACTACGATAAAACTGAAACAGAAGAAGTAAAATAGAAGATTTATTTCTAGTGCACTTTTGACACATAAAAAAGTGCTTGAAAATAAAACCAGAAATAAAAACAAAATAATAATATAGAACAACAAAATTATAGAAACGTCAATGGAGTCACAGGGATTTTTTTTCCTACTCCCATGAAATTATGAGCCTGCCAATGGGGAAAAATGTTTAGCTCCACAAACATGAAATATTCATTCACAATTAAGAAAAAAGACGCTGGCACAGATCCAACACACACAAAGCATGTATGCAAAGGCTTTTTGCTGTCACACACGTTTGTTTTAACAGCAACTTGGCCATGAAGGCAATCGCATGGAACGAAAAGCACAGAAAGGTTCCTCCAGCAGCTGGGAGACAGCTGACCTACTTGACTGTAGACGGAAGTATTGACAGGAAACACAAACAGGCTGGGGTCAATGATTTTATGCTGACACTGCTATTTCCCCCCAAAAATATAGACTTGGAAAAATAACCTTTAAAGCAATCCCAGCCCTCATTTTGAGGCCCAATATAAATAATAAATCAGTTTCCTCTTAACCCATGAATAACAGAAGCAAAATTAAAAGTTAAGTTGAATAAAATAAGTTGATGCAGGAATAGAAACAACCTATATCAATAATATTATACAAGAACAGAGGACTCATGCCATCAAGCCCAGTTTTTTTAAAAGAAGTCTTTCTTCTCTTTGCTCACAAGGCTTTTACACCGTTTCTTTGTACCATTTTCTGACCAAAACACTTCTTTCTTAGCTTGATTTTCTTACTCAAGTGTCTTTTTCATTTCCGTTGATCTCACATCAATCAGAGAAGATACGTTTTGAAAGCAGGCAATGTTTATTGAGGACCACAATGAGTACAATTCTGACATAAAAGCTGCTTTTGTTGATAATCTTCTTCTAACCGTGACGTTTTGTGGAAAAGCCAGCTGCTCATGACGCTTATGTCATCTGCTGACCCTAATGTGCTCCATTCGCTGTGGATTTATTGGAAGAACATGAAAAATCATAATGAGAAATCTGATATAAAGTATGCACTTAACAGAGACGGTGAGGCAGCCACTTTTTCAGAATGCTTTACTGATGATTTGAGCATGATGCATGAAAACAAAAACCATTGCAAATTATGCTCTTGAGCAGCAACGCTCGCCCAAGCTCCCTTCTAGTCTGCACACTGGCTTCAGGGCAATAGATTTACATAACCTGTTCACATCTAAATCTGTGAACAGAATGTCATTACACATGCTTTCTTTAGTGAAATGTGATCCCAACATCTGAGATGCCAACAGAGATGTCCAAAGCTCTTCCTGTTAAAAGGGAGTTCTTCCTTTCCACTGTCACCAAGTGCTCACTCATGTGAGATCATCTTATTGTGGGTGTTTTCTCTCTAATTTTGAAGAGTCTTTACCTTTCAATATAAAGTGAGGCGACTGAATTGGTGCTATGTGAACAAAAGTTAAATGAATTGTTGGGCTTCGTAGCAGTGAGTTTAATCAAATTAACAGCTGTCTGTGTAGGTTCTTTGTCATCCAGGTCATGACAGTCTGGGCAAGAACTGCAGAAACCTCTTAGATGCGAGGCGTAACATCTTCAAATATGGAAAGAAGTCCAGCTGCCTTCTTTTTGAGCTCAAGAAAATTAAACGCTTCCAGCTGTACAAATCATTTCATCAGCTTCTTGAGGTTTTTTCCTCAACTGATATGATCAGTGCAGAGAGCAACTACAACAAAGACCACAAAGAGGAGCGTTCTTCATGTTTAGTTAAACCTCCCCCCAAAAGTGCCAGAATGTCAAACCACGAGTGTGGGCATGTTTCCAGACTTTGGCAGGAAGTTATCTATGATTTCATGTGACTAAGCAGCAAAAATATAAAAACAACCAAAGCCAATGAAACTTTTAATGGCACTGTTAAATGAAAGAAGATGTCCAAGTCATCAAGTTATTGTTTTTTTGCATGGGTTTTAATAGACGTGGATCTAAACATTTCACTGGCAGAAACAAACATTTGCATTTGGATTGAACTGACATTTGAGTATGTATAAGCTAGTCACAAAAAACAAGCACTCAGCATTACATACATCTTTCATTACACATAATTAGCATCTACTGCGTAGTTCCCTGAAAAATATACCAGAAGAAATTAAAAATCATTTTATCCCAGCAGCTACATATCGTCTGTGTATCCTAAAGGGGACCTATTACTGCTTTGCTAGCTACAGGTGCTGTTACTCTGATGGGTGTTCATGTTAAAAGCATCAAGTTTCCAATGAGGTTAGCATCGGTGCAAGTAAGAAAAAGTGAGAATGCACTAAACACTCCATTTCAGGTACTTTTTTCCCAACTCTTTGCTCTGTATGATGTCAGAGAGTGCAAATATTGCAGGCACACAGGAAATTGGCACGTTTCCCTCAGAGAACGTATGAAATTAGGTGCCGCACCAAGGTTAGGTATTTTTAACTGTGAATCATATTCAGACATATTCTAGTAGAGTTGGTGAATAAAACTGTAAACGAGTATACAAAGGTCCCCTTTAAATGAGTGAAGCAGGACAGTGACACTGAGAAAGTGGTGATTTTATACATTTTATAAATGCTAAAAAATATAATAAAAATATAATTTCTAAAAATTGATACAAGTTAAGTTTTCAAGTAATTAATGACAAGCTGAAATAAAAACTTTATTTTTGGATTATTAAAACATTTTCTACAACTTAAATCTTGCGCGACATGCTTCTGAAAACAAGCTCTAAAACAGGGGTGTCCAACGCCAGTCCTCAAAAGGTACTGTCCTGCAGCTTTTAGATGCATCCTTGTTCTGACACACCTGAATCAAATGACTGGCTTGTTATCAGGCCTTTGCCAAACTTGATAGTGTGCTGAAGAGGTAATCCAGTCATTTGATTCAGCTGTCTTTGAGTAGGGTTGCATGTAAAAGCTGCAGGACAGTAGCTCTGAAGGACTGGAGTTGGACACCCCGGCTCTAAAAATATGAACAGAATGGTGACATACCACTTATAAAACATAGTGATTACTGTTGCCGCTCCTATAGATTTCCACTTTTCCTTATTCTGCATTCTGTCATATCCATGCTGTTGCAATTGTGGATGTTTATATTAAACATGGGCAAAGTTTCAAATAATGAGGCCAATGTGTGCACAAATAGCCCCTACAGAATTCTCCATACACCTGATGCAAACTCCTGTTTGTGAGGGATAGCCAATCAGAACAAAGTTAGCTTTGGGAGGGAAGGGGGGGGGGGTATGGCTTGTCTATGACCAACGTTGAACTTGCGAGGTGGCAGAAGGGTCCAATGTAAACGAAATAATGATTATTATGAACTGAATCATGCAAAGCTACCCTACCACAATTTTGAATAACATATGGACTTGTCAGTGATATATTAATATTGAATAATGGTTCATTATTAACCAACACTGAACCAATGTTACTCAGTCTTCAGTGCCTACAACAATCTACACTAGCAATGTTTGGCAAGATGCACGTGTGCAGCTACTTTTCTCATTTGTGTATCAGTGAAATATTGAACAATTACATATTGTAAAAAAAAAAGAGCACCCATGTAGGCTTTTAAGCTTTTTAAAAACCAGAGTGGATTTCACAGTACTTTTGCATTTACATAACAGTGACATGGCACATACCTACACAATACATGCAAAATAACGACAACCTAATAGAACAGTAATTTTGACTCCAAGTCACTGTCCTGTGTTTCTGTGTTCGCCAGTGCCCACGACTCAGGGTGTATTTTTGAGCTTTTTTGGGTGCAGCGGAGCGCCCTGTTGTGAATCACATCACACTGACTCACGAGTGCAACACGGTGCAGTTAAATATTGATAAGCCTTTTGCGATGAAGGCCACAGATAGACCACGCAGTGGCTCAGAAATCCATTTTGTCTGAATCTGAGAAACATCCAGAATGCAAACTGAGTCCATAACCGCCGAGGTCACTCAACACAATCTGTCCTTTCCACTTACCATGTATCGTTTTATGAACTCCTTTTGTTGTTCTCATTCAATGAGATTGTTCAAAATCTGGTCGCCAACACAAATTCATACAAAGTGTCAGAGTGCCCCCTTGTGGTCGAGCAAGTGAACATCCTCTTCCAACAGACTGGATCAACAGTCTGCTTGTACAGCACTTCCATTCAACCTGAAATGTAAACTGCTCATCCCGCTTAAGCCTCCACACCCTACTTAGTGGAGAACAAGGATGCCAAGGCCATAGCAGCGAACCCCAGAACTTCCACTAACCCTGATGCCAGGCTGCTGTGGGGCTGAGCCGTGCAGGAGCTCCTCACTGCCTTTTGCTGTCCAGGATGGCCCTCCAATCATCTGACCATGACAGGAGTCTTCTCTGGGGGAGGCTGAGGGGCAGGTGCTTGTTGTGGCAGGCAGTGAACAGGATGTGCTCCCACGCTGGATTTGGCTCCACACCTGTCCAAGTCACAGAAATATAAACATTATTTAAGTAGCAGCTCCCTGTATTTAAGTGTGTGAAGGATATAAATTGTCCTGACAGACCGTAGGAACGCTGCAGCAGCTGCCTCATGAGGCAATCAAAGCACTGAAAATGGATGCAAATAATTATAACACCCACACCAAGTTTCACAAACATTATTATGCAAAAGTCCTCTTTGAAGATTTTGCTTTGTTCTTCATTTGTTCTTGTTCTTTCAGTGATTTAAAAATAATAGTTATCATCCCTGATCTGCTCAGATCAGTGAACTACTGTACTTTCCTACTGAATTAACTGCGGCAGCAATAATTTACACGACTCAAGCCGACTAACTTTGAGATCTACTCATAAGTTAAATACTCAGCATTTCAAGATGTTTTTTTTTTATTCAGGCAAATGTGCACTCACAGCCAGCATCAGACAATAGTGTGTATCTGCACATTATTACGTAAAAAAATCTTTGCACTCTGGAACTCTGTTTGAAAAAATGACTAATGTACAAATGTGTTCTTTTGATAAAAAAAAAAAAAAGTAATGAAAAACTGACCGTCACACCAAAGCATGTGCACATTTGGAAAGCTGCAGCTGTTTTAGCATGATGGTTACAATTTGAATAAAAATGTAATCAGGTGTGAAAACATTTCATTCTAGCAATCTAATGCAAAATTACTGCTGCCACCTTTAGCACGACAGGGGGCAAAGCCTAAACTGTGTATAGAAAATGAACAATGGCAACATAATGTTCATTCATCACTTCGTTTTGGAGTCTACATTTTATAGCACCAGTGTTGCCATGTTTTTGGCTTCGATTTAGACTCAGCTAACACTGGTTTCTTTACCAAGCTGCATCCTCCGACACCTGCTAATTTAAACACTACATCACAGACTAATAAAATGCTTGAATTTTACTAGATCTGGAATACAAACTTCTTGGATGGGCTGTTGCACACAACCATCATTATCTGTCACCTTTATGAAATATCCTCCAAAAGGCCACAGACAACTGCCTATGTTGGCCAACCAACTTGGCTTAGCCCCGGATTTTAAGTCCCAACAAAATCTAGATGGGTAAGTACAAATTTTTTCATGGTAAACTGATGAGAGAGCAGTGCGTGAGGTAAGCTGCAGGCACTGCTTTCACGGCTCGGAGATCAGTTATGATCTGCGCTTTGTGTGGAAACCCAGCTAGCATTATCAGTGATCTTCAGTGGTATAGTCTCGGCTCACCTGTAAAAGTCAGCGCATGAAAACACCTGGGAAAGGATTTTAGGACTAGGAAAACAAGGAAGGACTGTCTTTTGAGGACATCAATGTTCACATTTTGGACGAAGAAAGGGTTTAAGAGAGGAATAAAGGAGGCCATCTAGACCCGCTGTAAACAGCTGTCATTGAACAGAGGCGGTGGCTTATGGCACCAGCCATCAGCCACATATGCTCTCGAGTTCTTTTCCCATGTGTTTCAACCACTCACACCTTGCCTTAGGTGACCTCAATCGCTCACATGACGGTGGGGTGGGGTAACGTCTAACAGAGGTTTCCTCTGTCATCTGTTGGCTCATATAATATCTCACATAACTAAGAGTGGGTTAACAATCCTCAAGACCACCTTTACTGGAAGAGTTTGCTACCAATTATTCTAGAACTGAAGACGCTGCTTGGATGAGACGTGAAATGTCTTCAAAACCTAAAGAAGTCTAGTTGGCTTCTTTTCAGCTCTCAAGACGACCAATCTTTGTGTTCCCATATTCAAGTCCAGGAAGATTATCCTGGATCCAAATCCACCATCACTCATGCTTGCGTGGATTCTCTCCAGGTACTTCAGCTTCAGACTAATTGGGGATTCTTAGTTGCCCATAGGTATGAATGTGAGTACAAATGGTTGTCTCTCTATGTTAGCCCTGAATCGGACTGGCGACCTGTCCAGTGCGTACTGTGTTTCTTATCCTATGGCAGCAGGGAAAGACTTCCCTGAGACCTTGAACTGGACAAGTGGAGGAAGATGGATGGATGGATGGATCAAATAACACTCCTTTACCTTGTTGTTTAGCATCTTGTTGTATCCTATTGTGCTGCTGATCTTCTCATAGGTCATTTAGGTGCTTTTTCAGTGGGCATTAGTGCGTTTTCCCCTCATTATTTGTTAGCATCTATCTTTATTTTTATGAACGACAACATGGCCTTGACTACCCAGAATGCACTGCGATTGCAGTGCTCTACTGAAATTTGCAAAATGAAATGAAGCAAGCTAAAAATAAGTAGTTTGAATGCTTTTTGTTTTTGTTTAGCTAAACTTATTGTTCAAAAATGTTGGTTTTATTTCATGAAAGCCATAGAGGCTGAACCGGAGCAGATCGCTTCACAGACCAAAAATAACCTAAAAAGATTGTTAGAGCATTAATATTAAAATAAAAGAATCATGATACACACAAAAGTGCACCCACACAAAGTTCCACGGAGGCCTCACCTAGAATGTCGGGTTTGTCGTCTATCAGGAGGTCGCCGGTGATTAACGTCTTGTCTCGGGTCAGAATGACTTGTTCCAGGAAGTCACGGCCCAGATGCTTCTCCACCCAGGCATACTAGACAAAAACACACACACACACACAGCAGATGAGATCTCATCAGCAAAGAGTGGAACACATTAATCATTTCCACAGAGAAATGGATATTTGTTATTGATTTGCAGTAGGCCTACCTTCTCATGTGGGCAGTGTTTGTAATGTTTTATAGGGCTGGTGCAAATAAAGACATCTGTGCTGCAGAAACAAAGGGAAACAAACAGACCAGAGTGGAAAAGTTACAAACACACAGTATTATGTTTACCTTCCAGCTGCTTAGGCCTGAACTTTTATGACAGGAATTCATGTGGGGAAGGTTCCCAGTAAACATGAAATCATGTGTATGGTGCATTACCCTGATGGGAGAACGTGCACATTCAGGCACTGGTGGCTAAAGAAAGCCATTCATTTTTAGCAGCAGAAGAAATGTAAGCGAAGTTCATAACTTTTGGTATTTTTAGATGTTATTCACGTGCATTGTCCTCTGAGAATAATCCCAGAAAAAAAAAAAAAGTAGTCACAGTCTGTGTCACGCTGATTCAGATCACACTTATTAAAATATCATCAAAAACTACACGCGACCGTCCCTGAGTAAGACTCAGGGTGATGTGTTTTAAATCATTTATTAGAAAAAGGGGAAAAAATACTGAAAATATCACAGCATGGGGCCATCTGAGTCGTGAGGCTGAGTGAACGGGAGAACAGCGTGGTGCTGGCGCGCACAAAGACAGGCTGTGTGGTGACACAACATGGAGGCCAGGTGTCTGTAATTGTCCCTATGGCCTGCTGCTGTCACTGACTGCAGAGCACAAATAGATCATACAGAGAAGACAGACAAACAGACCATCACATTCACTACTGATGCCAGGCCTAGGAGGCTTTACGGCAGCCTCGACGCTTGATGCCTTCAGGCACAGCCCTGAGTGGCAAGTTGTCTCTGTTTTGGCAGCGTTGAGGACCCAAAACACAATCACTGTTTTAATGTGTGTAAAAAATATATAAAATGTGCTCCAAACATAAATATCAAATTTACGTGTATGTTATAGAATCTAGTCTTGCTGGCTTTTGTGAGTGACTGGAATGAGCAACAGGGGCTTTCTGACTTGATTCATTTGGTCAGGTTCAGACAAAACAGAAAAAACCTCCATCAAAAGGAGGCGTTCACAATCTGTCTCAAAAATCACAGACAGAATAAAAGATGGATGTACAGTATTGTGCAAAAGTCTTGAGCCAATCCTAATTTATATTTGGTTCCATGGAAGCTAAAAAAAAGTGCAGTAAAGTCAGTTCAATCTTAGAAAAATGTCAAAGATTGCTCAGCTTAACAAGCATAAAACATTATTTTTTGTCACCAAAAGGTGATTGACAAAGAGCTATTAGCCAAAAACTTGCCTTATTTCAGCATGGTGTGGAGTGTGTTCTTAAGAACTTGAGGAAATTGAACAGGTGAATGAAAAAAGAAGAACAGGAGATGAACAGTATCTGAAAATCATATCTTTAAGAACTAGGGAAAAAAAGAATCAAGCAAAGAGCTGAAAACAGATCAGAGAGACGTATCTTGAGTTGATCTACTGTTCGATAAAGCCTTGTCAGAAATTGTGTCAGTGGAAGGATGACTGTCAAGAACCTGTGCTTAAGAAAGGGAAACAGAGAGAAAAGGCTGACGTAGCCCAAACTACATAAGAAGTAGACTGAAAGTCAGTGGCGACAGGTCTGATGGAGTGATGAGTCCAAATTTCTTTTTTTTTTTGTTCAGATCGTCAGTCTCTACAGCTGCCTATAAAACATGGTGGAGGCTCTGTCATGGTTTGGGGCTCTATTTTAACCAGTAAAGTTGGGGATGTTGTCAAAATTGGTGGAATTATGAACACAAAAAGCACACAACACTGGCTGTATTGAAGAACAAAGGCGGTCATACCAAATATTGACTTTCAAGCTCATTATATACTGTATACTGTTATATACTGTGATTCTTCCCTCAGCTCTCTTTAAGCGTTCCCTGTCTAACCCAACCCGTGGCATCCTTTTCTGTCACACCAACCCTCTACATGTCCTCCTTCACTACATTGATAAATCTGTGTGTTCCCCTTTTCCTTCTGCCCAGTAGCTCAATTTTCACCGTTCTTTTGTTGCGGCACCCATTTCCCATTTTCATAGGAGAGTGTGAAGAAATGGTGGCGCATGGCTTTTACATAACACTGTAGCTTCTGGGCCTAAAAAGGACGCCAATGCCAAGTGTCTTAAACATGCTTTCTTTTTAATGACCATCAGGGGGTGATAGGTGCAGGTGTAAAGAAAACCTGGTCTTATAAAAGTCTATGGGAAAACAGCCCTCTGACCTGTCCCAGGTAAACACTTTGCTGATGCGTTTAGGAGCACAGTCACTCATTTCAGGCTTCCCGCCTCCCAGCTTTTCTTGTAAACTGGGCTGAGCAGGCCATTGCTGCTTTGCGGGGCTTTTGTATGAAAACAGAGCCTTAAAATGCAGCCAGCTAAATGTAGAGACTGTGGAGGAAGTCAGATAAAGTGAACTAAACAGGGTGAAACTGTGTGGAAAATGATAAACAAACCACAGAGCCTGGCATTATTTTGCAAAGTTAAATACATATTAACTCAGAACACCATTTCCCCCACCTCCCTTCTGATCAAAGTGCTACATGCAAATATCTAATCATGCACATTCTTCTCCCATTATGGTGATTTAAGCCACTTGTGATACAACAAGAATTCCTCTCACTCTCTTTTGTTTATGTGAGATAAATGCACTGCAACTTCCATGACCTACTCATTCATCTCGGCCATCTCCTTGACCGCCTCCACTCCTCCTGGTAGCGGGTCCAAGTCTATGAAGAAACCTTTGGACTCCCAGATGCTGATAGCTTTTTCCTGGAGTTTAAAAAAAGGAAACAAAACACATGCATACAGCTTATCTGCAACCGTGTAAATTAATCAGGTGCATGTACAGTATGTGTATCCACGTGAGTGTTCATGAGCCCTGAAGAAGTAAAGTCCAAAAGGCCAACTTCTGTGGACATGATTACAAGGTAGCACTTTGCTTCTTGCTTGGAGTAGGTGAATTAAGACACTGAAGGAAACACATAATCAAATGGAGTAGTGAGTGAACTGCTCAACACTTCACATTACAGTGAACCACAAGGAAATCGAGGTTGAGTCATTCATCCACACAAACCAATTCAAGAATGCGCATCCATGGCTGTGTCTACACATGAAGCGGGGGTGACACCAGCCCCTTAAAAGTCCCCCAATCCTAATTAATGCTACTGAGCTAGAGCGCTGTTAATCTCACAATCCCCAGAGCCATGGGATGAGAGCAAGGATAATGCCTGATTTAGACTTCTGTGGGAAATCTACACTGTAACTGTAAACTCCTATGCCATAACCTTCCATGCCATATAGTCTGACCCGACATGTAGTTACATTTCTCGGGTTACGTGGAAGTTTGTGGAGTACGATTAAACTATTTATTGTTTCTTTTTAACCAGAAACATTTAAAGGTATTTCCAGTTTCAGTTATACTATGATGTAGATTTGCCGCAGAAGTCTAAATCATGCATGAGACCAGTAGTAGACTGCAATGTAGTACATGTGATTATTCTGCTTCCACTGTAAAAATTCCAGCATTTAATGTCCATTCATATTATGCTACTTTCTTCTAATTTTCACTGTATTCTGGATGAAAATATTGCAATGCAATAGTCCAATACTTACTAAGAAGATTAGAAGGTACTGAAAAAGTGGGGCCATCTTTTGTTTTTTGTTTTTCAGAATTCTGACAAAAAAAATACATTTTTCCCAGTGGCCATAATCCTCTTCCATAAATACTCCTGTACCACCTTATTGAAAAGGTCCCAGTCCAGAGCAGTCAGAAACTTGACTGTTAACCATATGTAAATGAGACAGACAATCTTTTGAATTAAAACTTGTAAAAAATAAAAATAAAAAACCCAAATCGAGAAAGCCTAAGTTGAATTTCAGCCACTATATTTAGTGCTGCTGTCACTCACACAAAGGTCACTCCTCAGCTGCCCGTACTGCGTTGACACCCAAAACCCTCTCCTGTCCTCCAGGGTGATGTAGGGCTCCGTCGGGTACCTGGCCCGATACTTCTTCAGGAACCCCCCCTCGAAGTCCGCCAGGACTCCGTCCATGTCCACCAGGACCCGCAGTCTCTTCCCGGAACGAGAGATGAACGACATGTTTGCGCAAATCCTCTTAATGGGATCTCGGAGCAAAGTTTTCCCTCTTCCTAGTAGGCGTGTTGCACTAAGCAGCAACATTTTTCACGCCCTCGGTCTCTGCCCTCTCCAAACAGTCAGCAGAAACAGCTTGTAAAGTCGGCATGGGACTTACACAAACAAAAATAATTCCAAGCACTGGAGCTAAACCCCTTTCAGTACTCGTTTTCGACACTGTTATTTGCCCCTTGTGGATTTTTGTCCAACTTTTCACATTCTGAGCGGCAGTTGAGCTAACAGACGCTGGCTAGCTGACAGGCTAGCACGACAGCAGCCGCAGCGGGCAGTTCAACTGTGACCTGCCTGTGGCGGTCACAGTTGCCGGGAGCTCTTTGCATCGTTTGTCAGTGTGTATTAGCCGGCCGGCATCCAAGGCATGCCTTTCTAAAATTCCACAGCATATGAGATAAACAACATATGCTGTTAGAGCTGTCTGAGGTGAAACGAGAAGTAAACAACTGGAGCTGCTGCACCAAAGGGAGTAGCGCTCAGCTGTAAGAACAAACTGTACTACGAGCCCGTGCGCAACAAAGATCTCACATGACCAAGATGGTTCACTCCTCAGCTGTTTTCAGGAACCATGTACAGTGAAAAATATAAAATTTTACAACAATACGAAGGTTTTACCACAACATTTAT
>NW_005187406.1:4822372-4823697 GCF_000239375.1 Pundamilia nyererei | reverse complement strand
CGCGGCGGTTATACACAGTTTTATGAGTCCGTGTGTCCTCTAGGTTTATAAAGAATAGCCTCTTTGGATTCGTAAACAAGAAAATTCCTATTTTATCCATAATTTGACCAATTAAACAACAAAGAAAATGTATCACTGTGCATTATTTCTCCTATCAACATACAACAACTTTACTCATAATAGTTGTAGTGGGGTTGTGGTCATACTGATTGTGTCTAGTCTTTGTAGCGTTTCCAGCTAAGTTTTTGTCCATGTGCCCTCCTTGTGTGCTTTGCAATGTAATAACAACCTTGTGAAATAGAAACATGATGACATTAAATCTCAGCATAACAACCTGATTTTATTCTACATCTGGTGGGCTGGTGTCAAAAATATAATCTGCACCTAGACCTGCAAAACAAGTTACCTTAAGCCTTTAGAAAGACACCCTAGTTTGGACTTCCCATAGATTTAAAAGGTCGGTACAAAAAGTTAAGTGTGGTTAAATTTCTCAATGTTGACCTCAATTTCCCTTCATCCCTCCAGGCCAGATGACTCAGCTATGTGAGTTGATCAACAAAAGTGGGGAGCTGCTGGCCAAAAATCTGTCCCACCTGGACACGGTGCTGGGGGCCCTGGACATCCAGGAGCACTCCCTAGGTGTGCTGGCTGTGCTGTAAGTTTCCACTATAACTTTCTTCTGTCTCAGTTACCACATGACAAGAAATTTTTCTCATAAAGTTTTTTTCCCCTCTAACTGGTCTATTATTATTATCATTATTATTAATATTAATTTTTTTTTAGTAGTTTACATTTTGGTGTTTCACTGCACTCTGCTTTCGTTCTGCTGTTCTTGGCCAAGATATTCTCCTAATGTTGTGTCTATTGAAGGTCACGTTGTACTTTTTGTGTTGGTTGAGGAAGAGGTGGTAGTTCTTTAGAGGAAGTCTCTTGGAAAAATGACAGAGCCAGCTCAGGATTTAGAGGAAAATGAGAGGAAAAGTTGACAGATAATAAGTTCCTGCATATGATGTTCTATTGAAAGGGAATAATCTCTCTCACTTCTTCAAATTGTTTCCTTTCTTTAAAATTTCCACACATTCTCTGCACTATAGCAAATCCTGCACAGACGTGACACTGCTAAAGGTTTTCTGTTGCCTTTACAACTGATAATAAATAACACAGAAATGAAAGCTATTATTTCCTGTTTACAAAATCAATTTCGCTTCTGCTTACCCAACATTGCGTCTGATCGATACATTTCCCTCCTTACTCAAAACTCAGCCCTTTAGCTCTAAATGATTTTTAAAAATCGGCAAACTAATGCTAAGTTTTGGCTAACCCCC
>NW_005187406.1:4818896-4820856 GCF_000239375.1 Pundamilia nyererei | reverse complement strand
AACTTTTGTCTTCTGTCAGAGGCCACATGTTTTTAAACAGTGTGTATTTATCTGCAGGCTGCTGATTTAGTGACATCCACACAATTGTATCTCTTGAAGCTAAAGGGGTTAGGGCCTTTCCTGTCAGCAGTTCATTTGATATCACTCACCCTACGCGCCACCATTGCAATACCCTCGTCAGCATTTCCTACTGAATTAGATTGTGTTTGTGGGATCGGGTGCTTTCTTAAGGAGTTGGTATAAGAGTAATCCTTTCTAGTTGTTTATCATTGCTCGGATGGGCGTGAAGCGAATGCAATAACAGTAGTCCTTGTTGTGGTTCTTAGCTTCAATGAACAAGCAACCTGTTGCTGGTGCTAGCTATAACCTACAAGAATTACCACCAGCAGCTACAGCTCATGAGGGTGGATGAGAGACTCTGGAGAGTAATATTAAGGACTGCCACAACAGTAAGCCAGGTTGCAGCCACTGAACACTCAAAATAATGGCGAGGAGACTGCCAGTAGACAAATGTATACTTGGGTGTTGATATATCTGGATGGCCAAATCAAGTCTGTGCGTGGGGAAACACTGCAAGTGTATTTATCCGCGCTCTCACAAGCAGCAGGAGAGTCACATGACCCTGCTGTCTAATACAGCACCCAACCCCTAAACTTCCTTCCACCTGAATGATCATGTTAGTGTTTATCTCCTAAATGCTGTGTGGCCTACATAGTGTGTGTGTGTTGCATTTACCTTGCAGCTAAAACCAATTTCCCCCCTTTGGTCAGAATGAAATGAGTCAGTCACAATCATTTTTCATCACAGGGCTCACATGAGTCATTTCATCACTAAGACAGCGCTGAGTTTCAGCACCACAGTGGAGCATGTTTTCCTTTCCCTTCTTGATCTAAATATTTTAGCGTGTTCTTCAGGCCCTGACTGTTTCCAGCACATTTGGGTGTCTCAGGACGACTTTCAGCTTAGTAACTCACAATTTCTCCTCTTCTGACAGCCATTGAGGGGTGTCGTGGTCCTAAAACAGGCAATAGACAAAATGCAGATGAACACAAACCAACTTACCTCAGTTCACGCAGACCTGTGTCAGGTAAGTTCTTAGCATCATCCCAGTTGTAATCCCAGCACATCTCCTTTTCCATATGCAGTCTAAGCCACTTGTTCACCTCTTATATGTTCTTCTGCAGCTGTGTTTGTTAGCAAAGTGCTTCAAGCCAGCCCTGCCCTTTTTGGAGGTGGACATGATGGACATCTGCAAGGAGAACGGAGCCTACGACGCAAAGCACTTTTTATGTTACTACTACTATGGTGGCATGATCTACACGGGCCTCAAAAATTTTGAAAGAGCACTGTATTTTTATGAACAGGTACTGTCTTTACAGTCTTTTTGTTGCCTCCTGAATTTAAACGTTCTTTGCGGCATCACTGCACATGCTTTTGTTTTTAATTTTCTGTGACAGGCAATAACCACTCCAGCCATGGCAGTGAGCCACATCATGTTGGAAGCCTATAAAAAATACATCCTGGTGTCACTTATTCTCCACGGCAAAGTGCAGCAGTTGCCCAAATACACTTCACAAATAGTAGGGAGGTTCATCAAGGTAAGGATGGATGACGTGTGGGTGATATTTTTTTCTTTTTAGAGGTGTAGCCAAGAAGTGTCATTTTCTAAAATCACCAAAAAGTAGTAATAATAATAGTGTATTGATGCTCAGTAATGTATAGATTAACATTTAGGTTCATGCATGAAGAATCAGTGATACAGATCGACAGACTGGCTGTTAAAATGTCGTTTTTTTGCCTGCTAGGCTGAGTCTCAGTGGGAGGGTGAGCCATTCATTCTGTTAGCTAGAATGTGGAAAAGTTATTAAGCTGAATTTGATGAAACGTTATAGAAAAGTGGAGCTCGGGCAAAGGAAGAACTCACCAACATTTGTCTTTAAAGTTAAGATAAGAGCATCAG
>NW_005187406.1:4809010-4817723 GCF_000239375.1 Pundamilia nyererei | reverse complement strand
TTGCACATGCCAGCTCAAACAGACAGGCACAAATCCAAAGCACCAGCTAGCCAGACAATCCAGAGTACTGAGAGCTTCTTTACTGAGGTTAAAGAGACGTTCGTTGAGTTGTCAAGGGATTTATTTGAAACAAACTGGAGTTTAGATGGCGGGCTTTTGCCCATTCACTAGATCTGATATCGGTTTTTCCTCTGTGCGAACCCCACAGACCTTCCTGACACTGTCTTTGCAAGATATGGCGAGTCGAGTGCAGCTTTCAGGCCCGCAGGAAGCAGAGAAATACGTCTTACACATGGTGAGTTCTCCAGAGAGACCAAAGCACAAAAAATACAATCCAGTTGATGCTGATTTAAATCACGATATCCAACTTTACGTGTTTGTGAAATGGTTTGATATTTTTTTTAGCTATAGATGTATTACACAAGTCTTTTATCTGTTGTGTTGGACCGTTTTGGACTTGAAGGCCTTAACGACCATATAACAATAGTCTTTACGCTGGATTTTCTGCATTCCCTCTTGTTTTCTTCTTTGCAGATTGAAGATGGTGAGATCTATGCTAGCATTAACCAAAAAGATGGTATGGTCTGCTTCCATGACAACCCTGAAAAATACAACAACCCAGCAATGCTCCACAAAATTGACCAAGAGGTGTGGAGGCTCACATCTGTGTTCACTGTTCTTGTGCTTTGCATGGATTGTTTGCAGTTGCAATACACAAATCCTGCATGAATTTTTGAAAATGAGCACGTGTCTTTTTTTTTCCCTCTCTTTTCAGATGTTGAAATGTATACAGCTGGATGAGAAACTAAAGTCTATGGATCAGGAAATCACAGTAAACCCACAATTTGTGCAGAAGGTGAGGGGGGGGGCTCCAGCAGCACTGGAGTTGCTTTTTCTTATTTTGGCTTATGTGTGTATTTTTGGTAGAATGAGCCAGACTAAAGATGTTCTCCTGTCGGCGTGTATGTTGTCCAAAAAGTTCAAATTTTAAACTTTTTATTGAAGCAGAGGATAAGATGCTTAGAGGTTTAGAAACAGTGTGATCACTGTTTGTTGCACATGTGGCATGCCTGAGCAGATTGTGTTGCCAAGTCACATGGTGTCTTCAGTCACTGTTTCATGAAATCCATTGCTGGGCGTTTGATAAACACTGACTCTGTAATTCTCCCTTTTCAGTGTAACTGACATGCCGCTTGTTATGCAATGTGTGATCATAAGGTTTCGCATTTCTATCCATAAAAACCAAAAACTACACCTGATTCAAATTATAGATCTCTCCCTTCAAGAACATTTCCAACTGTGCAAGTCAGAAAACGGTCCTAGCCTGGTGCTTCTTTTTCCCTTTTTAAAGATTGCCCCCTGGACGTCCTGTTTTTACACTATGGTGCTAAAACTTGCACAAATTTGCACATTGGCTTCCGTTTCAAACTAACCCAACCTTCCTTATGGAGGGTGGCGAGCCTTTGGCTGTAGACAAAAACCAAGACGCTGTTTTGGATGAAGAATCTGATCCAAGCTTATCAGGTCGGGAATGTGACGACAAGAATGCTTTCACTTTTAGTTTTTTGGGCCGTTTGTGGGGTCGTTCACCCTAAACTCAGGTGTAGGAGGCTTTCCCAGCTATAACAGCGTGAGAATTATTTTTCTTAACCAAATATTTATTAGTCCTTTATTTATCCAGGTAAAAAATCTCATTGAGATTAAAAATCTCATTTTCAAGAGAGACCTGGCATCATGGCAACAAAAGTCAAAATACACATAAGTATATAACATTTAAAACAAATACAATATCCTATACCAACATGTGTAAAATATACAATAACAGATCAAATTAAGAGTACATTAAAAACAATCACACTGAGTAAAAGAGTTATTCTCTCGTTCCTTTAAGACAGACTTAAACTCTCCCAAGGTAACCAATTCTGATTGATTCTGTTCAATTCTGTTCTGATTTTTGGGACAATCAATTGTATGATATTGTGAGAACGAAGGCTGTATTGATGGAACCAGCCCAAGGAGAGATTTATAGATAAAGATCAACCAATGGGAGAGTCTGCGAATATGCAAAGATGGACATTTAGCAGCAGCGTACAAAGAACAATAATGTGCACGATTTCCATAGCCAGTAATAAAACGTAAAGCACAATGGTAGCCAGTATCCAACCTCTTTAGGTAGTGGGCAGGTGCATTCATAAAAAGCAGGTCACCATAATCCAATAAAGGTAAAAAAAAGTTGCATGAATCAAGTGTTTTCTCACTTGGAGGGAGAAACAGAATTGATTTCTAAAAAAGTAACCTAGTTTTAGTTTTAACTTTGACACAAGCCTTTGAATGTGAGTTTTAAATGACAAATTCTGATCTATAATGATCCCTAGATACTTGTAAGATGTGACCATTTCAATTTCAGTTCCTTGAATTGTTTTAATCTTAGGAGACGTAGCTAACAACTCTTTGCCATTTGAGAATAACATGAAATTGGATTTCTCTGGATTTAACACCAACTTAAGTTGAGTTAAATGGGACTGAACTACATCAAAGGCAGACTGCAGAAATTGCAGGGTTTGTGCTACTGAAGGGGGTGAACAATAAATAATTGTATCGTCTGCATAAAGATGAAATGCTGCATTTGACAAATTATCACAAAGGTTGTTTATGTAAAGAGAAAATAGCAAAGGCCCTAATATGGAGCCCTGCGGAACTCCTTTGGATACTGGGAGAAAAGAGGAAGAAGACCCAGCAGCATGGACACACTGTTTTCTTGCTGACAAGTAATTTGAAAACCAACTTACAGCATTTACAGATAGACTAAACAATATTGGTCTATTTAATAAAATAGCATAGTCAACTGTATCAAAAGCCTTTGACAAGTCAAGAAAAAGAGCAGCACAGTATTTTTTGCAGTCCATTGAATCAACAATGTCATTAACCACTTTAATAGCAGCAGTCAGGCTCACTTTCTATCAAATTGTGAACCATTGTGCTAATAAAACACAAATTAATTTGTCAAATCTGGCTAAAGTTAGCAGCAACCTGCCTTCCTTGCAGGCCTGCGTGGTTTTATATCAGTTTAATCTTACATATTACATACAAACGCTTATTTTCTACAGAAGCTAAATGGTTTGCACAGCTGTCTTCTTGCTTATAGTTTACCTCGTTTGTTTACACCTTTCCATCATTGAGAGGCGCTGCCTGGGCTAGTCGTACATTGTGACTCATTTTGTAATTTTGGCTGTAAATTTACTAAATAATTCTCAGCTTTCAAGAACTATTTGAATTTTCTCTCTGGTCCACAATGGTTGAGGACCAACAATAATGTGAAGTGCACATGGTAACATCTGCCTGTTCAGACAGTAGTACCTTGTGAATACTTTGTGCTACCACAATACACCAGATATTGCTGTAAAGCTCGTCTTCCCTTCCTTCCAAAACAGTTTTAAATTTTGTCTCAAGAACAAACGGTGATGGAGCTATGGACATTTAAAGTTAAGTGGCTTGGATTTTCAGTGCCAACAAACAAGGACAGCAACTTTTAAACGACCAGTCAAGTAGCTGCACACTTCCTTATTGTACATATCAGACCTTCCCAAAGTGTGGGGCCCGCCCCCTAGGGGAGGCGCGTTATGAAAAGGGGGAGAAAAAAACAAAACGCTTGGACACGGTGTGAACATTTTTCTTGTAAAACAAAGGGGGCCCAGCAAAAGAAGTTTGGGAACCACTGGTATATATCAACACAAACTGGGGAAAAAGTCTAAGGAGTTAGTTCCCAGAATGGCAATACGCAATACCACCAAGTAATATTGGGCATTGAGACCTGAACAAAACAATCACTCATTGTTGGTGAAAGTGCAGCAGAAACTGGTTTGCAGCAGTGGCTCCGCCTGATGTGTTCAGATAACAGCTTTGATGTTTTGTGTTGTTTTGTTTTTTGTTTCCCCTTCAGAGTATGGGATCGCAGGAGGATGATGTCGGTAGCAAAACGTCTAGTTATTCCTGAGGGGCCTTGGATGGGGAGAGAACGCTGCAGCCACCCAACACGTTCTTCCCAGGATGAGTTGGATTTTTTTAAAAGAGGAAAAACAAACATTCTATCTCACATAAGGACATTGGTCAAGGAAAATCTAATTGTGTGGAATGATGATAAATTTGGTTATTCTTACTTCACAGTGTCTTAAGGATAACGTGAGATCCTTACAGAAAAAGGAGGAAAAAAAGAAAAAAAATTACAATTTTGTCAGTGTTTTATTTATCAATGTTCAGGTTGAAGCGCCACTGCTACATTAACAGAAATCACAATAATAAAAACTGGACTTATTTGTTCCAAACGTATGTGAAAAATCTCACTGTTTGTTTTGGTTCTGCTGCATGATGGCCGTGACTTTGAGGGCATTACGTACAAGGTCAAACATCTAAAATTGATGAAGAATGAATCTGATAAAATTCTGCATTTGTAAAGACTGCAAGCGATCGTTTCCCTCTCACTCCTGCCGGTTAGAATGTAGATATCATCAATAGTGAATCTGTACACATGGACATGCCCTTGACCAAAACTCGGCACAATGGAGGAGTCGTTCACAATCTGGTGCACTGTTTTGTTTTTCTTTTGTTTTGTTTTTCTTTTGTTTAGGGTTTTTTTGTTTTTGTTGTTGTTTTGTTTTTTTAGGTCGGATCCACTAGAGGTCGCTAGAGCACTGTACAGAAAACCGATTTGACAGCTTGTTATTACAAGAGGTGAAGTCAACAGATGAAACCAAACTGTCATGTAATTTTGGGAGCTTGAGCTTGGCGATTGTGGATCTGTTAATAATAAATTGTTTAAGAATATAGTTCTGGGTTTCATGCCTTTATGGAAAGATTCTCTTCGACACGGGCCCTCGTCTTTACGGTGTGTTTCAATTCTCATCCATTCATGGACTGTCACTTTTTTTTTCTTTTTTTTTTGTAATTGTTACGCTGAAGCTAATTTTCGCTTCAGCCAATGAACGTACGTATGCAAGCGGATGTGGTTAGCTGGAGAATTCCACCAATCAAGACGAAGCGCCCTTCTTTTTAGAGGCAGGACTTTACCCTCTGAACGAAAGTTGGCACATGTCAATCACATGCAGCACTCGGTCGTGATTGGTCCGTCGCTATGAATGAGGTGGGTCTTAACGACACTCGCCGTGTAAGCTACTTGAAATTCCAATGCTAACCAACTTTAGCCAGCTTGCTAACGTGTAACTGAGCGACTGTGAAGAACTACATGTAAAGCGGTATAGCTGGATTTAAATACATAAATGATACACATCTCCAAAAGAGGTATATTGTAAAATTCGTCTTCATGCTTGCTACTGCGCGTGTCTCTGCTACTGCAACCAGGACATGTCCAGTTAGCCAGAACGCAGCACTTGGTGGATAACGAACCCTGGCAGAGCTAGCGAGTCAGCCCGCTTGGACTGGGTCTGCTTTGAGGGATTTGAACAGGTTTCGTCGCTCAGTGGACAGTGAAGCCGGATGCTGTGACTACCATGAGTCCCGCAGGCTGCCCCCATGTCAACGGCTTCAAAGTGGACAACTGGAAGCAGAACCTGAGGGTCATTTATCAGTGTTTCGTGTGGAGTGGTTCAGCTGAGACCAGAAAACGCAAGGTAACGAGTGTTTAGTAGGGACCCTTGATGTACGACCGTGTATGCGTGTGTTTGTGTGCTGAGCTGCCGTCGTGTGCGTAGATAGTTCTCCGCCCTTCCACAACAACAGACGGTGAATGCCAAAGTACCGCTTTCCCCCTCAGCCAAATACTATCCAAGCTCAGAGACTTGTTCTAGTCTCAGTTTGGCGCTTAAATGCCACTCTGAGCACCTCACCACAGCTGCAGTGTCCTCAAACTGATGCAAACTACTAGCATGTCACCCTGTTAACCCCCTCGCCGCTGAACGTTAGCTTAGATCAAAGCTAGAGTCCGCATGATGGATCAGCAAGCTGATGATGTGCATGTGTTTGCACTGGCACTGCGCCTGCTGTGGCTCCACTTCCTCCCACCAGCAGACCGCAGGCCAGTGTTACACGGTGGTGTTTCCTCGCTTATTGGGGCACTGATGGCTCTGAAATCAGCCAAGTACTTCATATCTCTTGTCCTCATAAACCTATGATAACAGAAATATGCAGCATGGCCATGTTTGTTCAGCATTACAGGATCAACGAGGTTTAACAGGTAAAGCAACAGAATGTGTCTTCAGTTACGCTGCAAGAGGAACTATTATTTTTCTTCTCCTTTGTTTATTTTTTTTTAATAATCATGCCATTACTTAGACATAGAGCATGCTATGTTAGCATTATCTGTGTGTATACTGCACTGGCTTAAGTCCAGGAGACATGTATACAGAAATAAATGGTGCGTATGCAGATGGTATATGTACTGTATGGTCTCTTCCTGTGCCCCTGGAGGGCCAAAATCCCTTCTCATCATGAAATATGTGGGACACCTCTCCAATCAGACACATGCTTCTTATGGGGAAACTGTTACACCAGGGTTCTGCTCCACCTGTCATGCACTTGTTTTCTTTTTATCCAGCTGGAGAAGTCTGTTGACAGTCATAGATTAGATTTTCCGGTCTAGTTTCAGGTCCAAGACAGTCTTTAATTTGACCCTGAACAATATTTCAACCGCAAAGTTTATCCATACATTATTGTTATTCAGCAAGCATTGGTGTATCCAGATATTTTGGCTTGCTACTCACACTCTGCACCTACACTGGGTTGCTGCAGGGATGCAACAAAGGGAAAGGACAAGTATTGTGATTCCAGGGCCATTCAAAACAACAATGGCAAACAAATTGCATACATTTTGACAGTCAAGCAGCAACACTTGAAAGTGTTACCTGTGAAAAATACAACTCCTTAATCACCCGCTTGCCACTCTGTGTCGTCCATTACCACTGGGGTCAGCCTCAGCACTGTGTACATCAGACAGTCCACTGACCTTCAGATGTAGATTGAATACCGAGTATTGGTTCACCTTTAGAATTCAAAGGCTCAGTTCTTTGACTCACTTCACTGACAATCACACAAGTGTTTTATCTCATCTGAATTGCGCCAACATTGAATTCTATCAGTCTACTGCAGAGTAAAAGCGCATTTTCTCACCGCAATCCTAATGTGATCTTTTTACATTGTAATAAAACATTTAACATTTTATTTTCTGTATATTAAACATAGCCAAAGTTTCAAACAATGAGGTCAGCATATCCTCTGGTAGATCTTGTGTGTCAGAGGCTTCAGGCAGGTTTTTTTTTTTTTCCCCTACACTTGTCTGTATGATGTCAGTAAGAGCAGAGATTCCTAATATGGTCAGGCACACGGCTCTGGTTGTTAGCACAGAAGCTCCGCCCACCTACTCTTCAGCTCATCTGTTTATGAGGCGCAGCCAGTCAAATAACAGTGTGCTTGGGAGCGGGAGGATAGAGAACTAAAACGGATAATTTCAAACAGTGGAAGAACTCAGCAGCTGCACTTAGGCCCAGTAAGAGTTTTAAAAAAAGGATTATTTTGAACTGTGAAAAATGCAGACCCATTAGTACAGCACAGGATTGACAATAAGGACCAGGACATAGTCCTTTTTAACAGCCAGTATAGGCTGCTCAAGGGACCATAAAATAAGACCATGTTTTAAAATTGGTGAGTCACTACTAAACGTCAGAGCTTAGCAGATTTAGCAATATTTTCTGTCCTCCTAAGGCTGTCTTCTACTAGCTTGTGCCACTGCAACACAAACTAGATTTAAAGTGAAAGAGGCCCTCTGAGTATGAAACCCGGAGCTGGTGGCAAAAATAAACAAGGTCAACAAAGTATTTGCCATTACGACAGTGACAGCTGTTGCTTTAAATTTAAGTTCAGCTTCATTTTTTAGCCCTTTGTTTTGTTTTTTCTGTGTTGAACGTTTACTCTTTCCACTAGTTTCAAGGGCACACACTCCAACAACAACCAAATCTTAGTATCAGACATATCAACAAATCAGATTTACCTGGGTGTTTTCAGTGGCACAGCTGATATTTATGCTGCAAGACTAAATGTTGCAAAATAGAGTGATGACTGTAAAACGGGTCCGTTATTTCTTAGTTTGCCTGGGACAAAGGAGGAAATAATTGATTAATCTTCATAAATAAATATCAGTCTGTTGTTTGGGATGGCAGGCTACCACAACTTTTCCCTAAATGAATGAGACAGGTGTCGCTGCATGGGCGCACAGTGTAATAATCTTCTCACTTTACACTTTTCTAACCAGCAACTTTACATCCCATTACCCTTTCCAGTTCTCCCCGCCTACTGGTAGCTCGTCTCTGACATCGCAGCATTTGGAGGAATATGACACAGTTGGAGCTTGGCTGTTCTTCGGGTGTTAGAAGAACCACAAGGCCTCTTAATACACAGTACACAGTGTTCTAAACTATAACTACTGTGCAGTGTATATGTGCTCAGGCTCTTACTGACAGTTTGGGATGTGGAGATGTAGAGCAGAGAAGATGACACAAATCCTACATGAATACAGCGTCCTTGGGGGACTAGCTAAACAGACGTGCACACTGTAACAATGACAGCCAAAAGAATGAGTGATGAAAGATTGTTGCATATTGATGGGTATTTTCATAATTCATGTGCTGTCCGAGCAGTTTTGCAAGGAGGGGTGTGTGTGTGTGTGTGTGTGTGTGTGTGTGTGTGTGTGTGTGTGTGTGTGTGTGTG
>NW_005187406.1:4802369-4808990 GCF_000239375.1 Pundamilia nyererei | reverse complement strand
TTTTTTTTTTTTTTTTGTATCTGTGTCCCACATTTACACTCACAAGAGAAGCATGTTTTTAAATCATGAACAGCAGAGGTGGTACTCAATGAGGAATAAGCCCAGATGAAAAGTTTTTAATCTAGAGGGTTTTAGGCTTTTATTTTGGTAATATGGATCCCAAAAAACACTGCATGAATCAAGCAAATGTGTGACATTTGTCAGAACCCTCATCCGTTTAGTAAGACAAGGTTGGTAACCTATGGTAACAACTATGAAGCTACTGCTTAGCTGTACAGTGTAAACTGAAATGGGTGGGAGGTAACTGTGTGACCTCTCTCTCATCCGTGTGATCACAGTGTGTACTCTGTGGTTTAAATAGATTTCAAACACTTAGATTTCATACACTGTCTACAATGTCTAATAAGTCAACTTCAAATGATGTAAAGTTCTGTACAAACGCCGCCAGTATTTTAAATTTAGTTGCACACTGGGACTGTTGTCAGTCTACACAACTATGTATATTGATCTGGATAGATGTGGATAGAAACGGCACAAAACTCCAAGGCTGCTACTTACTACTTCTTACTTTCTTCCCCATTCTGAAGTTTTGTTCAGCAACTTCAGAGAGACATCTTTAGGCATGTAGAAATGTTCAGAGCACTGAGTTGCTATCAAGCAAATGGCTAATTAGGTAACGATAACAAGCATTTTAGTTGTGTCTAATAAAGAGGCTTGTGAATGTGTTTCACACATATTGTAACTTTGCTTAAATTGTTCAACTTTTTGATTCAATTCTGTTTTATTCATACAGTGCCAAATTACAGTTACCTGTATTGTAAGGTAAAGCCTCCACAATAATGGAGGGAAAACTCCCAACAATGAGACGACCGCATATCAGCAAGCGCTTGGCAACAGTGGGAAGGAAAAACTGGCTTTTAAACAGCATGAAAGCTCCAGCAGAACCAGGCTCAGGGAGGGGTAGCTGTCTGGTTGGAGGTGACAGGAGATAGCGATGGTAAAATAAACTAGAATCGGGCAGCTAGCTTACCTACAGCACTATGAACTATATGATGCCAGATGCCATGAGAATCTCTGCCTTTAGAGATGTTAGTGTTTACTCCTTTTTTCTTTTTGCAAAGCCACTCTAGTTGTTTCTTCTGATCTTTATGCAAAGCTAAGCTAACCTGATTATAGAGGAGGAACACAATAGTTTTGAGTTTTGTGAAGAAAAAGGTTTATTTCCTATAATGTGAAAATTTCCTTTAAATAAAATCTACATGCAGTTTTAACTGCATGTGGCTCAGGTGGCAGAGCAGGCCAGCCACTAATCAGGAGGCGGTGGTTCGATCCCAGGCTGCCTCCTGGCTGCATGCCAAATATCCTTGGGCAAGATACTAACCCCATGTTTGCCTTCTGGTGGTGGTCAGAGGGCCCGGTGGCGCCAGTGTCCGGCAGCCTCGCCTCTGTCGGTGCGCCCCAGGGCAGCTGTGGCTACAATGTAGCTTGCCATTGCCAGTGTGTGAATGTGTGTGTGACTGTGTGAATGACTGAATGTAGTGTGAAGCGCTTTGGGGTCCTTAGGGACTAGAAAAGCGCTATACAAATGCAGGCCATTTACCATTTACCATTCTCTTCATATTGGTTGTATTGTTTTATTTATTTATTTTTTTTACTTCTGTTGACATTGATAATTTAGGGTTTTAGACTTCTTGGTCATACACGTCAGGTAAAGACGGCATCATTTGCCACAATCCGTACATCTTCTAAACTGGGCACCAAACTGTACTGTCACTCTGCCTTTCCATTTTATGTATATTAGCTTAGCAGTCTAGATCTCTAAGGTAGAGTTTCTATAAAATGCCACTGTCTCATGATTCCAGCTCTAATTTTCTTCTACATTTTCTCCTCTTGTCTTTGTGTCTGATGCTCTCCCATATATCATTCTCTACCCGCTTTCCTTTCTTTCCTGTCTTTGCTTATTTTCCCTGCACTCCTCTTCTTAGGCATTGCTCATTTCTTCCCACCTCCTTATATTCATGCTAGCTCATTGGCATGCCAGCTTGTCATCTGCATGCTTTTGAACTGTTGCTATCTACCCTCCATCCACAGTCACGCCGCCCTTCTTTTTTTCTTTCCATGACTGCCGAAAATAACGAATAAGAAACACAATTCATATTTAAGAGGTGCATTTTAGGCTTAGGTGAATTTTATCCTGATTCTGTACTTTAAGCCATATCGCATTAAAAAGCAGAATGCATCATGCTTTGTAGCTACATTAATGCCTTGCAGGTTTTTGAGCAGTGTTTGAGAAATGTTCCGTTTACTTATTAATAGAAAACACAGAGTAGATGGGAAAAATAGCTTTTGACATCCAGAAGTGTAAACTGATGTGTTCACTGCAGCTGCTTAGAAATGCCAGGCTTGACGCCATGTACAGTAGATGACCTTGGCATGATGACGTGGTGCATTTAAATGAGCTCTTAAAGACTTTTCGTTGTTTTGTCTTAGATAAAGTCTTACAGTGATGCTGCTCACACTACTTGGTGTTCAGTTTTTCTGTTTGCGATGACCAGGCAGTCTTAGGCCCCAGTCAGAAGCTGAGAGACTAGTTGACGACCCCACTAGGGAAAAGTGGTTGCAAAGCATTGTACAGTGCTGCACCAAAAATTTCTTTGTGATTGCCTTTTTGCCACTCGCAGATTCCCACAGTTGTCCATAGCTTGCATGGAAAATGCTGACTTGTTTACAAACACTCACCAAGTGCTTGCTGAGTCGTAATGAAACTATGAAAAGTGTAAAAATGGAGAAAAGTCAGCCATTAAGATGCCTCTGTTTCGGTATTGCATCACCCTCTTTCAAGTTTCACTCTCTCTGTGGTTAGTTAGCAGGATTTTGCAGTTTACAATTAGACCTCTCTCATGGATACTATGCAAATCTGCTTGGGGCCAAAACCATCCCCAGCAGGGATGGTTTTGGATGGTTTTGTTTGTTTGTATCCGTTGTTTGAGCTACAGAGGCTGAAGCATATTCATGTTTCTATGTTCTTTCTGATGTGTTCAAGTGGCAACGGGTGGACTCCAGGAAATTCAAGGTCTGTCTCGTAGTGCAGCGTAAAGCAAAAAATGTGAATGCTTTTGTAAATAAGAGATTTCAGGTTTTGATCTGAGCACATCTGTAACAAACAAATGCGCTAAAAGCAAAATTGCCATAGTTACGGGAAATCTGCATTGTAACCTACGGCATAACTGCAAACCCATCTGAACCCTACGCTGTAACCCGGCATGCACTTCACGAAAAATGTAGCTACACGGGTTGGCGCAGCCCACAAGTATCGTGATTGGCCAGTTCAGCTCCATCAAGTTTTTGAAGTTTTAGAAAGTAACAATCGTCATCTCAGGACAATGAATAATCATCATAGCAGCAAAATAAGGAGTCACAAATGTAACAAATTCTTGGAGGGAGATTGCAGAAACTGTCAGACTGGATGTGAGGGAAGGCACAGAGGAGTAATATGTTTACACCCGTAAACAACTGACCACCACAAAGAGTGGAGACCCAGGTGGGGGAAAAGTCCCAGCAATTCATTTTTTTTCTATCAGCATGTAAAACACAGGGACTCATCCACAAGATGATTAACATGTAACACACATAAATGAGATCGGCCACTTACGTAGGTTATGTCATGGGTTCTACAAAGATTCATCCCTGAAGCTGTTTCAATTTTTATGATTTTTTTTTTTTTTTTAAGTGTGGAGTACAAGTTTGAGAAGATTCATACAATCGTTTCATCTCTCTCTCTCTATTTCTGTCTCCCTCTCTCCCTGCTGTTCCTCCTCCCGCCCACCACCCCTCCCCCGTCTCTTTCAGGCCAAGTCATGTATCTGCCACATGTGCGGCGCCCACCTCAACAGACTCCACTCCTGCCTCTACTGCGTCTTCTTCGCCTGCTTTGCCAAAAAACACATCCACGAACATGCCAAGAGCAAAAGGCATAACCTAGGTATGACACACACAAACTCACGGTCCCATACTAAGCTTCCTCATTGTAACAAACATGGACGATATGCACACCCCAGCACAACACCATCGGGGCTAATTATACAGCCAGCGGCTAATGGAGGTATAGGCTAGTGCCACTGCATTGTAAACACCATGCATTTGTGTGTTTGAGACTATATTTATAAGCAGCTTTGGCTTTCTTATATTACTTATATTAATGCTTTTATTTCAGCTGTGACGCATCTGTGGTTTTTGTGAGGCATTCGGAGCCACAGGGGTGTGAGCTGTTACGCAAGCGAGTGCAACATAAATGCAATACTGCCTAAAAGACTTTATCTCAAGGGGCTTTGGAAAGTCACCTGTGTATTTTGGCCTCACGCAGCCTATTAGAGGGAAAGCATGCAGTATTGAACTTGCTAATGAATGGGCACTGAGGTCTGTCTTGGTGGCTGATTTAAAATTAAGCACATTTCCATTTTATTGGGTACACCTCCCTGCTCTCCAAAGCCTCTCAAAATCCCTGCAATCATTCAGCGGTGTGGGTATTTATAAGCAAGAACAATGAGATCTCTCTCAGCCTTGTTGTAGACAGGATTAATATTGCAGGTCAGTGAAGGTAACACAAAATATCACGAGCCATTGTTTTCAGTGATAATCTGTATATTTTTCTCCTTTTAAAATGACTGAGCAGGCTTTTATTTTGAGGAGCCAAAGCAAGCGCGCTGTATTTCTCACCACAGCTCGCACGGAGGCTGCTTAGTTGGCCTGGGCACACACAGTAAGAAAACGGGAAATTGTTGTATTTCAGTTCAATGAGTTATATATTTACAGGAAACAGACGCGATCTGGACAGCTCCAGATCTGAAGAAAGACGTGGGTGTTTGGTGAACAGTTGGTTGTTTTCGCCCAGTGCTTCGACTCCCACTGGGGAACACAGCCTGTGATAATCAAAACATTGCTCAAAAATTTAGCAATTTGGTCAATGATATTGCCCAAACTGTCAATATCAATATATTGAGAAAGCTGCTGGTAGTACCTGAACTCATATACTCAGATAGTATAAACAGCTGCTAAAGAATTCTGCTGTGTGCAGAAATCGCTGCTATTCACATCTAATTGGGTGAAAAATAAAAAGAAACACCACTGAGTACACTATCCTTCCTCCCTTGAACTATGTGTCTTGCAGCAGGCCTGAGACTTTCTGTGAAAGTTTGATTTGTTCTGAAACTCCCATTGGTGCTTGAGTTAAGTGGCGATTGGGGCCCTGTTCCAGAAATCAGATTTAACAAACTCTGAGTTCCAGAAAGGATGATCAGAGTTTGTTTAGTCGTCAGAGTAATGAAAGAACGGCATCGTCGATGGAGCTCTGATACCAAGAGTCACCATGGCAATGGGTAACTAACGATCAGAGCCTTCATGTGGACTGAGGAATATCATGCGAGCGCCGACTGTGACATTTATCTAAAAATGATAACAAGAAAGGGGAAAACGTGCCTTCCCCAGTTAAATAACAAACCCGAAGTTATTAAACCCAGAAACATTTGCATCACATGTTACTGATTCAGTCTATTTCTACGTTGATTCTTCACCAGCTCTCTGACACTCACAAACTCGCAGACTCCCACGAGGGTCTGTCATCTGTTAGAACAAGTGCATGAAGGCTAGACGTCATGTTGAGCCTTTTTTGTGCACCATAACCCTGCACACAGGGTTCATAGCATTGCGATGCTGTTTACAGTGTTACACAGGGGTGTAATATAACTTATTCAGGACTCATGTATTTGAATTTGGGCTTAATGAAGTTGTTTCTAAAGCAAATGACAAATGAGAAGTTTGAGTGATCAGAAGTGATTCTTTACTCTATGGAAGTAGTGATCTCAGCTACTGACAAGTACATGCTCCATAAAAACATCACAAAAGACTGAAACACAGTGCATTATGTACACATTCACACTGAGCATGCTAGCACTGGACCTGGTGTTAGCAGTGTACTATTAAAGCTGAGGGAGTGTAACTTTCATCGCAGGTGTGCAGATTTTTTTGTAAGTTGTGTCATCATGAGTGTTGAACAGTTGTGTTGCACAAGGAAGGTTGGTGTTTTTTCAAATGGTTACTTGACTAGCACAGCAGTGCAACCACGTCATCGGGATCATAGTTCCTGAATATCCTTAACAAGTCTTAAAAAGCACTGAGTGCTGTGATCTAAAAAGCTGCTATTCATTGTTATGAAAATGTCTTTGATCATTTTATCAAGAGTGTTAAACTGAGCTTGGAAAGCAGCGTAATGTCTGCTGTCATTGTTCATGTTAGAATCAGGATAATTGCTGACATCCGTCCTTTTTATTCTGCTTATCCAACTCATGCAAATTCCACAGAGAGAGACCTCAGTAACCAGTGGACTCAAACCCAAGACCTTCACTGTGCTGCCCATAATTGTTAATATCAGTTCAAAACAACAGAAAATAACTGCTCATATTTAGTTTTGTAGCTAGATGCTCACAGCAGACATGCTGCCTACTAGGTGGTAGATTAGCAGATTTGGATGCTAACAATCCATCCATCCATCCATTTTCATCCGCTTTGTCCGGGGCCGGGTCGCGGGGGCAGCAGCCTAAGCAAAGAGGCCCAGACCTCCCTCTC
>NW_005187406.1:4792707-4795319 GCF_000239375.1 Pundamilia nyererei | reverse complement strand
TGGAGTGCGTTACACTGCAGCGTTGTGCAGGAGAGCGCCGCCGTAGCAGAGGCACCGAGGGTGTCGCTGACAAAAGGCTGGATTTGGCAGATGTTGGAGAATCTGTGCTTTGGTTTTTATCAAGCCTGCTTTGCTTTATCACTCGGCTTCAGGAAGACCCCCTGCGGTGTGTGTGTGTGTGTGTGTGTGTGTGTGTGTGTGAGAGAGAGAGAGAGAGGCCCACATAAACTGTTAGCTGCTGAATTAAATTCTGCAAAAATTGTAAGAAATCGTCTAATAGAAGGGGAGGATAAGGTTTTTTGGGGGGGGTTTTAAAGAGAGAGATGCTCTCAGCAGGCTGATGAGGAGGTAATTAAGTCGTTTTTAATACACCCTGTGGAATTAGCCTCCATTAAACCCGGCCCCTCCTCCTCACCCTCCTTCTTTCTGTTCCACCTCCTGTTTTGCCTTTGCATCTCTTTCATCTGCTCATTTTACGGACGTCCACCGTTCTCTTTGCCTCCTCATGTCGGACTCCTCCCGCTCTCTCACCACTGTCCTCTTCTCTTTCTGCCCTCTTCTTGTTCCCATGGTTACCCGATGACCCTTTCGATATTCCGAATTGTTCAAGGATTTCATTTAATTTCACTTGGCACCGTTACAACCCCACCCCCCCTTCAGTCTGTCAAATTTTCTTCCTTCACTTTTATATTTGCCTTTGCTTTTCCTCACCTCCCTCCATTCTTTCCTCTGTACCTGCAGAAGATGACAGCCAAGAGAGAGGCCGTCAGGCAGGTTGTTATGGCAACAGCAAACAGGTTGCCGCAGGGTACAGAGCAGGTGAGGAGAGAGAGGTAAGACGGAGTGGAAGCACTGTTTTGGGCCGTGAGTGAGCATTTAAGTGAGTCTGCGATGGTGGGAAATTACCCAGAAAGGCGGCGTCCTCACCTTTTGACTTCCCATTGCTCTCTCTATCGTTTCTGGCTGCTGTGAACACATGGCTGATCTGTCAGCAGATGAACCCTGCTGCCTGCCATCGCAGCGTGACATAAATAGAATAAAACTGAGAGGTGAAGCAGTTAGCCTTTTACACAGTTTGCAGCAACACGCAACTCTTTACAGTCTCGTGAGTGTCCCTGCATTTGAATAAAATGCCGTCTTCTTCTTTTCTTTGTGTGTCTGTCCAGCTATCGACCTGCTGTACGGGGGAATTTACTGCTTTATGTGCCAAGACTACATTTACGACAAAGAGATGGAACAGATCGCCAAAGAGGAACAAAGGAAGGCCTGGAAGATGCAAGGTACAGCAACTTTAAACAACGCACCAAGTGACTTTGACCTCAGTGGGACATTTCTACACCAGAGCTCACCAAGCAATGGCACTTCTGTGCTCAATCACTGCATTTTGAGATGGCAGCACATATGCAATATTAAAATCCACACTGCTCTGCAAATTCTTTAAACTCCTGGTCTTCATTATCCAGCTTATTAACCTGATTAGATATAAATTAGCATTTTGCAGTTAAAAGTTTTTATAGAGTTCAGTTTTGATGTGCTAATATTCATATGAATGATAATGCTGTATTGCAACATTGTTTCTAATCCTCTGTAAATGTGGATTTTTATAGAGCAGCTGCAGTGGGTTCATGCATATGTAGCAGTGGTCAAATGTGTTTATGGCAGCCCTCTAAGCTTGAACAGAAAGATTCAAGTCCTCAACCTTTAACGGCAAGTGTATTTTGAGAGTGTTTGAGAATTAATCAGTGTGATTTTTATTCATTTTCCCCCCCGAAAAACCCAAATAGACAACACAAAAATGCAGAAAGCAGCAAAAATGATAGAAATTTTAACTGATATATGCAAATGCATATTTAATGTCTTTTTTTCTCATTTGTAAGAAGCTTCAGTAACGACGCCAGTTTCAAAATTATTATTTCATGGTTCAGGCTACACAGGTTTGTGTGTCCGTGTAAATGTGTTCCAGGTATCGGGGAAAAGTACTCGACGTGGGAGCCGACGAAGAGGGAGCTGGAGCTGCTGCGTCACAACCCCAAAAGAAGGAGGATCACCTCCAACTGTACAATTGGTTAGTCTCTCTCTCTCTCACACACGCACATTGACATCACATCAAAGATGAAGCAACACCATCATCCATCATGTTTTCACACGTACTCTGCAGCCCGGATCTTGTGAGAATGTCTGACACACTTTGGACATCGGCCGCTCTTTAACCTGCCAGCTTCTTACTGCAAAGCCTGTGTGATGGCAGCTGGCCCGTGTGCTAATTGCAGAGCTAACTTTCTGCTTTACCCATTCCTTTAATAATATGAAAAGCTATAAGTCACAGGGTGATGCAGAGAGGAGATCTTTGTTGTAGTGATGATGAATATTGGAGTGAGGCAGTGGTGGGACCTTCAGTATGTCGGAGTGAGGAGAGCTGGCATACGTTTAACACCTTGCAGCAGCCTGCAGGGACGTGCTCCAGCGCCAGCAACATCCCTGGCTCTGTCTAAGACGAGGGGAATTACAGGGCTGGCTGCTCATCCATGAAAAACACTACAGCCTTCTTTCTTTTCTGCTTCCTGTCTTTCCTTCCACCTTTTCTCCTTCCTCCTCCTTTCTCTCTCTCTCTC
>NW_005187406.1:4787395-4792576 GCF_000239375.1 Pundamilia nyererei | reverse complement strand
GTGTGTGTGTGTGTGTGTGTGTCTATAACAGCATTGCAGCCTAGCTGCCACACTGCAGCAGCCACGAAGCCTCTTTTTCTGTTTATCCTGTCCACACACTTTTGTTTCCTTGAACTGCGTTTATGTCTGTTTTCCTTTGCTGTCCCTCTTCCACCTGCAGGCCTGCGCGGGCTGATAAATCTGGGCAACACGTGTTTTATGAACTGCATCGTCCAGGCGCTGACGCACACCCCACTGCTGCGAGACTTCTTCCTCTCGGACCGGCACAAATGCGAGATGCAGAGCAACTCCTGCTTGGTGTGCGAGATGTCGCAACTGTTCCAGGAGGTACTACGTCTTTGATTTTATTTTAGTAGTTTAGAGAGGACAAGGAGATGATTCAGAAAGTGTCATTTGAAAACACAAACTCCTCCCACCCCCTTACCGCAGTTCTACTCAGGCCACCGCTCACCTCACATCCCGTTCCGCCTCCTCCACCTCGTGTGGACCCACGCCCGTCACCTGGCTGGCTACGAGCAGCAGGATGCCCACGAGTTCCTCATCGCAGCGCTGGACGTCCTGCACAGACACTGCAAAGGTCAGACGCACAGAGACGATATCATAAACAAGCTGAGACGACCATCAAAGCTGAGACATGTGACTTTCAGTCAGACATGTTTGACACGGAGAGTTAAGAGGCTGAAAACACACGAGAGGCAGTATTGATTCTTTTGGATCTCTTGTCAGTTTATAAGCACAGTGGGGATTTGTGAAGTTACACAGTAAGGCTTTTAGTGACAGTGTGCTTTAAAGTTTTTGGTGTGTGTGTGTGTGTGTTTTCTTTGTGTCCCTACAGATGACAATGGGAAGAAGGCAAACAACCCGAACCACTGTAACTGCATCATTGACCAAATCTTCACAGGGGGCCTGCAGTCTGACGTCACCTGTCAAGCCTGCCAGTGAGTGTGTGTGTCTATGAGGCTGTGAGTGTGTGTGCAGGGAAAAAACAACTTAAAACTCTACTGATGCCTCACTGGAGTCTGTATAAAGAGATTAAAGTGTACAGTTTCATCATGAAGACACAAAACAGCCACAAAACAGGCCTCACTTGGCTGCATCAGAATGTCTAATGGCCTGCCTCGAGGTGACCCTCCTCCCCCTCCCTCCCTAATGCCTCCGTTCTCCTCTATCATTCACATACTGCACCATCAATCACACACTTGGTGAACTGCTACACTGCAGCAACAGGAACATCCTTTCATGGCATGTAAAGTTGAACTCTAGCTCCACCTGGTGGTTTGTGGAGGCAGTTGAAGCTCTGAGTGGACTAGCCCGCCTTTTTTATTTATTTATTTTTTAAACTGATCTGTTATGTGATTAGCTCCTATTTCCATATAAGAGATATTTTCACACACTGGGGCATTTTTGCCTTTATTTGGCGTGGCTGAAGTGACGAGTAGACGGGAGAGAGCAGGGGAAACGCTGCAGAGGCCACGGGTCAGACTTGAACCCAGGCAGCGGCATTTCTGGGTCACTGCACTAAGTGTAGCAGTTTGTTTGTTACTGTCAGAAGAAGTTTTGAGCTTATTGTCAAGTCATGCTTAGCTGAGGAACACAGCTGGTGCCTCTCCAGTGGAAAAAAGAAATCAGCAGTAAATACAGTGAGCCACAATTTTGTGATTCCATCCATCCGTTTTCTTCCACTTATCTGGGGCCTTTTTTAAAATTCATAACCCTTTTCTCTGTGTGTGTCAGTAAGAACAGATAACCTTAATATGGTTGTCACTGTTTGCACCTCCTGTATTTTTGCAAGAAAATAAATGATCCTTTAAAGCAAACTGTGAAAAAAATGAGTTGACATGAAGTGATAATGAGCTTGTGCTGATGTTTCTAATAAAGAAGGGGAAGAAAGTGAGATTCTGGGTTCATCCCGTTCTCATAGCTGGTCATAAAATGACTCGGAGGTAAAATGGTTCTGTTTTACCATTTCTGGATCATTGTACATTGGGTATGATAATGATTCTTTTGAGCTGTGACTTCTCAAGAGTAACACTTGACCGTGTCACGTGACATCCTGGCCTCTGTTTGGTTCCCAGTGGTGTTTCAACAACTATAGACCCATTTTGGGACATCAGCCTGGACCTGCCAGGCTCTTCCACACCATTCTGGCCCCTCAGCCCCGGAGGAGATGGATCAGCACTTAACGGAGAGAGTCACACCACTGGAGCCACAACACTGACGGACTGTCTGCGCAGGTAACTGACATATGAAGAATAGATCAGAGAGACATGATCTGAAACGTCAGGATTGAGCTGTAGTCATCAGCATTAAAAGATAAACAGGTGGGGAGTTTTTGTCTGTTTTGTGGTCGTAAAATGAAAAGAATGATTTCAGCGTTTTAATCAGAACAATCCTACATGCTCTGCAAACTCAGAGACCCACCCTTTAGCCTCATCCCAGAATCATCATGAGCGTCACATAAAACTGTTCCTACCCTTCCTGACAGGGGAAGCAGCAGCACTAGTCCCTGGTACCAAATCTCACCCTCTGTTGTCCAGGTTCACCAGACCAGAACACCTCGGGAGCAGCGCAAAGATCAAGTGCAGCGGCTGCCATAGTTACCAGGAGTCTACCAAGCAACTGACGATGAAGAAGCTGCCCATCGTGGCGTGCTTTCACCTCAAAGTAAGAGAGGTTACATTTGACGGCTAATGAAGGGGGATATTTATTACCTGTTCTAACTCGTGGATATGTGCGTGTGCTCGCAGAGGTTTGAGCATTCGGCCAAACTGCGGCGGAAGATCACTACTTATGTCTCCTTTCCTCTGGAGCTGGACATGACCCCGTTCATGGCCTCTAGGTGAGCACAATCTAAAAGAAGGCTGGAAGCTGTCAAAGAAAACTCAGTAAGGTGCATAAAAACTAGAAGCTGCTGTGTGCATGCTAGGCCTCAATCACAGTAACAACTGTGTTTTATGGACTTGTGTGCGTCCAGTGTCTTTTCTTTTTAGAAAATAGATTTTTGGTCATAAACTGATTTTTGTCATTAATGAGCACAACCGTAAAGACTGATCATTGCAGCAGAGTCTGGATGACGCCTGCATTTCCTAACTCATCAGTCAGCTGGAAAAATATGGTGGCCGTGTTTTATTTCAGAGTACATTACTATGTGCTCATATCTAAATATGTTTACATCCTTACTGTGGAAACGTGTATGTGTACTGTATATAACACTCAAAAAAAATGAAAAGAACACTTTGAAAAAAATCATGCTCGATATCTGTACTGGTGTGTGTGCTGGGAACTAAAGGATACCACATCACTTGATGGAAATGAAAATTATCAACCTACAATGGGGTGAATTCAAAGAAACCCCCAAAATCAGGAGGAACCCAGGACCCACTGTACCAGGGTAGGGTCTGAGAGTGGATCCAAGGATTTCATCCTGATACCTAATATCAGGGTGTCTTTGCCTAGTCTTTAGAGATCTGTGAGTCCTTTCATGGATGTCCCTCCCCAGACACCACAGATCCATCACCAAACCGTTACCGGCAGCATAATGTTCTCCATGGCTTCTCCATACTCTTTCACGTCTGTAACGTGTTCAGAGGGAACCTGCTCTCGTCTGTGAAAAGCACAGAGCATCAGTGGTGGACCTGCCAGTTTTGGTATTATGAGGCAAATGCCAGTCAGGATCCACAGTGCCAGGCAGTCGGGAACTCAGGCCACCTTCATGAAGTCTGTTTGGTCAGAGACATTCACACCAGTGTCCTGCTGGAGCTCTGGCAGTGCTCATCCTGTTCCTCCTTCCACAAAAGGAGCAGATACCGGACTTGCTAATGGGTTAAGGACCTTCTACAGCAGTTTCCCAACCACTGTGTGCCATTAGAAATGATCAGGTGTGCCGTGGAAGATTATCTGGTTCCACCTGATTAGTAGTCTCAGCGACCGGCTTGAGTAACGAGCAGAACAATTACATTCTCTTCCACTTCGTACTCTAATTAAGTTGCCAACTGCCAGTAAAATAGAAGAAGTAGTTACATAATAGTCATGCTGACCTCTGTCCTGGAGAAAACTTTTTTGACATTAGACAAAAATGTGAAATATGTGCCGTGGCTCCAAAAGGTTGGGAAACGCTGCTCTACAGCACTGTCGGGCTCTCCTACAGTAACTGCCTGCTTCCTGGAATCTCCTCCATGCTCCTGAGACTGTGCTGGAAGACACCGCAAACCTTCTGGCAACAGCACATATTGATGTTTAAATACCTGTGCAACCTGTTTAGGGTCCAGGTATCGCCTCGTGCTCTCAATAGTGACACTGATCCGAGCCAAAACTAGTGGGGGGGAAAAAACAAGCCAGAAAAAATGTGAGAGGCCTGTAGAACTATTTTTGTTTTGGGGACTCAAGTGGATCTTTCATTAATTTTATTAACAACAAAGCAGCTGACACTGAATAACAATGTCCTCTGCTACTTAACTAACCAGATATTTCACTGGCTTGATGCTATAATCTGATCGAAAAGTGTTCTTTTCATTTCTTTGAGCAGTCACAGTCGCTTTTGCAGTGAATGTTAATTTGTGTAATACATCCGAGGAAACTATTCTGCTTGAAAGAACAACAGTTGGTATGTCGTTACTGAGTCTCTGCCGCGTGTTTCAGTAAAGAAAGCCGGATGAATGGGCAGTACCAGCAGACCGTGGATCCCTTCAACAACGACAACAAGTAAGCAAAGCGACACGTTTGCAGCATCGATTCCACAATAATCCAAAAGGACCAAACGTATAATCTCATCCTTCTGTCACCTGGCACAGTGAGCCTCGTGGAAACACACCTGACAGGTGCAGCAGGGCTTCATGAAGCGCATGTTTATAGAAATGTGCTGTTTTTAATCATCACAAACTGTCTGCTTGACTGCTTCTTCTTGTCACTGGTCTCCCAGCTACATTCATTTCACTGGGTAGAATCCACTACCTCATTTGTTTGCATGGAAATTAGCCCAACAAAGTAGGAATTATGAATTTGCAAAACTACCTGTCATAACAGCTAAGCTGATTATCTGTTAGCTTCCAGTGTCTGGAAAAGCCATTTACAATGCTGCAGTATAATAACAGTCCTTGTACAAAAACATGGTGAACTGGGAACAATAACTTTTAGTGATCCAGGCACAACATACTGAATCAATAATTGTATAATGTCCCAGTA
>NW_005187406.1:4785145-4786824 GCF_000239375.1 Pundamilia nyererei | reverse complement strand
TGCAGCTTGTTCTGCTCTCTTCCTGTCGCAGGTACAGCTTGTTTGCAGTGGTGAACCACCAGGGGACACTAGAGAGCGGTCATTACACCACTTTCATCCGACAGCACAAGGACCAGTGGTTCAAATGTGACGATGCAATCATCACCAAGGCTAGCATCAAGGATGTCCTGGATAGTGAAGGGTGAGAACGTCAAAGAGCTTGAGACACATTTTTGCTTTTGTGTTTCTGCTGCTGACTGACCTCGTGGTGCTTTCATCTCCTCAGGTACCTTCTGTTTTACCACAAACAGTTCCTGGAGTACGAATAAGTCCCTGCATCAGCACGGCCTGCAGGATGAGCTGAGGGACGACGCAAGGATTTGTTTGTAACAGAGTGATGAGAAAGGCAAAGAAACATGCAAGAAGGACACTGTCTGCTGTGCAGGAGAAATCCAACAAATCTGACTGGATGGGCCCTAAAGGAACTTTATGTACTTGAATTCAGGGGATGAAGAAGAAAGCAGCAAGTCCGTGTACAAGTCTGCTAAAAAAAAAAGAAGAAGAAAAGAAAAGGAGTGCAGAGTCCTTCTACATTTTTGTTCTCTTATCAGACACAAATGCAAGAGAAGCTTCACTTGATCACAAATGCTGTCCTTCACCAATGTCTTGCTACATGCTTCTTGCACAGCTGCATATGTAGGGGAAGAAGCAGAGCAACAGCTTTACACAGAGCTACAAGGCTCTGTTGTGATATTGTTCTTTCCCCCTCTCTTCAAGGCAATCTTCCGGACACAAGCGCACTTGTCTAACACAGCTACGCTCCTCCAAAAGACCAAATATTTCAAGGGTGGAAGTTGTCTTCGTATGCTTTTTTTTTTTTTTTTCCCAGAGTGCAGCTACTGGGGAAGGGAAAAAAGACGTTAATCATAGTATTGTGTCTGAAGTTTATTCCATTTTTATTACTTGCGAGCTTGTAGTTATCGCTCAGAAACCATTTTCCCTGCGAAGGACATGAAGGATCTGTTATTTTCTGCCTGTCTCCTCGTCAAAAATGGGGAAATAGACAACACAGTAAATATATTTTTATACATACTGCAATTTAAAAACATTTGTTTGCAGTTTTGCGTTCTCCCTAGACTCTCACGTTGTTCATTACATTCGTTACATTGTGCTGTCAATCTCATATATATCATTTTTTTTGTACACATGACTTTCATGACACTGCTGCTATAGGCTGCTTCTTTTTTTTTGTTTTTGATTTCAGTCGTGTTCTCCACATTAATGAAACATTGTAATGATGCTGTTTCAGGTAAATGGCAAAAGAAAGAAAGTAAACAAAAAAGGAGGAGAGTCTGTACAGTGGGTCACAGGCTCAGTCCTGCAGTGTTAACTGTCGGCCGCATGTTGCTCTAATTCAGTGTGTTTATATGTGTGTGAATGTGTGCACGTGAATATGCTCGAGAAAGAGGAGGATTTAAAAAAAGAAGCAAAAGAAATCCATTAAAAAAAACCTCAGCTTAGGTGCGTTTATATAAAATGTGTTATTGAGTGTAAAGAGACAAAAAAAAGAGCGCGTATGTGTCCTGTTTGTATGCACGTGTGTCGTGCGCGTGCGTATGTAGCGTATGTTCATGTACTGAATCAGTACTTGCATTTAGCATGCCGTCTGAGCTGGGTATCACAGTTTGATAGGATTTTTT
>NW_005187406.1:4782394-4785125 GCF_000239375.1 Pundamilia nyererei | reverse complement strand
GTGTGTCGTGCGCGTGCGTATGTAGCGTATGTTCATGTACTGAATCAGTACTTGCATTTAGCATGCCGTCTGAGCTGGGTATCACAGTTTGATAGGATTTTTTTTTTTTGTTCCACATGTTGATGACGTGTGTAAAAGTATATATGTACAGTTTGTATGTAGAAACAAAATGGTGAAACCTCAAAGTTGATTTGTTCTTCTATATTGCTGGATCCAGCCACGGGGTCATAATCAGAAAAAAAATAATAATAATATTAAATTTCTTGAGCCAGTCAGTCATTCCACAAAAACACATGTAACTGCTGCAAGAACTGGACACAGTGATGGAAAGACACTCAAATAAAGAAGAATCTATATCTGTAAAATCTTTGTGTGTTGCTTTTTGTCACTAATTATGTAAGATTATATTTATGTTTATTTTATTGTTTGTGTTGCTATATTTTAATGTTATATTGCTGATTGAAGGGTTTGAAAACTACTGTAAAAGATTCATGGTGACAACTAACATCAGCCCAAACACCTCATGCCAACTGTCAAGCAAGCAAGCACGGTGCTGGAGTGGTCATGCTTTTGGCTAGCTTTGCAACCACAGGACCCTACTGTGCATTCACTGAGTCAACTGTAAGTTTAAACGTTAGCTCGTCTGTGAAAACGGATAAAGCTATGTCCAAATTGGGTCATGCAGCACGGAAGTGACAGAATGGCTGAAAAAGTTAAGAATCAAGGTGTTGCAATGGTATCAAGAAGGCGATAAAATTGTCTAATAAATGTTAATAGAAAACCAACAATATTTTCTTTTGGAGAAAGAAAGCAAATTATATAACTGACAAGTAAAAACAAAAACAAACAAACACATCTTTAAATCAATGAAATTACAAATACTTTTTCCAGCTCTCATTGTTTTAATGTTTCTAAATTAAATCAGAGCGTTCTCATTCCCGACGCGTAACATACCATCGATTTGTCACGGCTCGAGGCGTGTCATAGTAACGGGAAAGGTACCCTTCCGCATCCTTATGAAACACTCCAGATTCTTAATTGAAGCGAATGCACTTCCCTTTTTATTCCCTTTTTACTCTCATGCCTCAGAATGCGTAACATACAGACGAATTGTCACATATCGTTGGTATGTAACGTGTTGGTATAGCTCGTTTGCATCTGCCGTTTACAAGCTAAAGAGACCTTCACTTGCTTGACATCTTAAAGTGTTGATTATATTTGTACCCTTTGGTATAAGGCTGTAACAGCAATTCATAGCAGAACAGTATGAAACTTTGCAAAGAAACCCACTGGGGGAAAGCAGAGTCACAAAGTCTCTTTCTGCATTGCTAAAAATATGCTCCATATCCGTTTTTCACAAAAGTCAAGTCAGGACCACCGTGTCCGAAAGTCAGACGCAGGAGCGGTGTACAGCAAGCGCTTCAAATTCTTATTAGAAGACCCAGAGCAGAGTAAATCCTCTGAAATGCTGTATAGCCGTTATGACACTACCCATAACCACATTATTATTCATCTTTGGCTCTCTTGCACAGCATGTGGGTTTTTTTGTTTTTTTTTCGGTCACCCATAAATGGTTGCAGCAGATGGCCGCCCCTCCCTGAGCCTTGTTCTGCTGGAGGTTACATCCTGCTAAAAGGGAGTTTTTCCTTCCCACTTTCACCAAAACTCTTGCTCACAGGGAGTCAAATTATTGGTGGGTTTTCTCTGTTTTCTTTGTATTATTGTAGGTTCTTTACCTTACAATAGAAAGTTCCTTGAGGCAACTGTTGCGATTTGGCACCATATAAATAAAACAAAAAAACCCTGAAAATTGAATTTGGACGTTGACTCACGTTGCCACTTGACATCTACAGTCATATTCAAAACTAGTCATGATGTCACAAAGTCACACTTGTAAGCTTGACTGGCAATATTTATTCATTGTAGCTATTGCAATATGCGGCCTGATGATTTACATTTACACATTCACAATGACATTAAGCAAAAGCAACATGACAGAAAACCTATAAGCATGTTTCATATGTGGAAATATGAAGTGAAGCATAAAGTTGTATTCATGTTAAAGTGTGTTATTTTCACACCACAGTCGAGGGAAACCTGAACATCCTGCTGTTATTTCCCTTTAATTCCCGGTTTTCCCAATTGGGTCGATACATATAGAAAAAAAAAAAAAACATTCCCACCTGATCCCTTTAGAATCAGCTGGTTTTTTTTTACAGCATAAAGATGACTAGTAGATAAGATGGCTTATCTACTATCAAAATGTAGATAATAATAAGACCTTTCATATCAATTTCATATTTGTTATATCATTTGACCCTTTAAAAAGTGCACTTTGGGTAAAATTGATTTGGTTTCATGTGCTTACTTATGAAGGTTTTTTATGAGGGTTTAAAACATGCTGGAAAAAGAACTGGAAACACAAATTTAAAGGCGACAAATTTCAACACACACGCACATGTGTATTTATATCCTTGTGGGGGCATCTCATTGACGTAATGGTTTCTCTAACCCCTTACCCTAACCCTGACCATCAAAAATGAATGCCTGACCCTGACCCTAACCCTAAACGTAACCATAACCTAATTGTAACCCCGACACTAAAACAACAATTTGAGTCTCAAAAAAGCCTTCAAACTCATTGGGACCGAGATCGGTCCCCACAAGGGCTGTCGGTCCCCACAAGTATAGTAAACATCCAATGTTTGGTCCCCACAAAGATGTTAATACC
>NW_005187406.1:4773507-4782374 GCF_000239375.1 Pundamilia nyererei | reverse complement strand
ACACACACACACACACACACACACACACACACACTTCATAAAAATCCTTAAAATCAGACAGTTTTTCCAGCAAAGATATAATTACGGTTTTTGTATTAAAAGTGAGTGTGAAGGTTTCAGTATAAATGATGAGTGAAGGAACTGAGAGGTCAAAAAACGGTTTGCGAACTGTTGTTATAAAGCTGGGAATTTTCACCCTCTCCATCTTTGTGTCTTGAGACTACGTTATCAGGGGAGCATCTGATCATTAACCAGTCATAACACTCTGGGTCTCTTTTCTGGCTCTCAGAATCACCAAATTTACATGAAATTGAGTTAATATTTGATTTCTTAAGATCTGAAATGAGTGATGGAGCTATAGGATTTTCCGGAAAGTGTTAAACAAGTGCTTAAAAGAGTAGAGTTAAGGTCAAGGCTGAGGGCTTGGTTTCGCCCCCTGGTGGTCAGTAAATTCAACCTAGACGCTATGTCCATATTATATTTATGGTGACGGACTGATTTGTCACATACTGTGATGGTGTTTGTAGCATTTCGTTTTTAGGGTTTTTTTTGTTTTTTTGTTGTTGTTTTTTTACGCCCAACAAAATATCCAGTATATCGACAACCTTCTCTGATGGATCGGAGACACGGTAACTAATTCCAGTTCACTTGCACCACTAAACTCATCCCACTGCTGCCTCCTCCTGGACCTTCATGTCGTAGGTTCGGAAGCTCTGCTCCGTCCAGCAAGCCCCTCCGTTTTGGGTCTGGGCTCTTTGGAGGACAGCTTGCTGGTAGAGCACAGGAGGGTCTCTGAGCGTCCTGCTGTGAGCCGGGCCTCGCACGTTCATGTCGGGGAAGCAGTGGACACACACGCAGGTCTCTGTTGGCAGGGAGTCGTCTGATGGCTCGAGGTTAACGGGGCAGCTCGGAGACATTAGAATATCTATAAGTGAAGAAGGCAGACCCTCGTTAAACTGCTCAGCGTTTCCAATGGTTTTTTGGTTCATTCCAGACTAACCTTTGGAGCTTTTTCCAAGTTGCCCAGCTGGAATACCAGTCTCCTGTCCCAGCCTGGCCTCGCTCTCTTTCTTCTTCTTGGATTGACTGCCCTGTGTGGATCCTTGGTTAGAAGTTTTGGCCTTGCCTCCTCTAAGAAAGGCTACAAAGGCCAGAAACAAGCTAGAAAACAGCAGCGCCAGGCACACAGCCAGCAGGGAGTAGATGAGGATATCAGAGTCTTTCAGTGTGGAGGGTCCTGCGACAACTTCAGCTAGGAAGGAAGGAGGACAGATCTTTTGACTGAATGCTTCTAGATTCATATGTCAGGTATATAAGCTCTGAACAATGTTAGTCAATCAGAACAATTTGATAAAGTTTTGATATTTTCCAATACTTCCTTCTTTAAGGTTTAAAAACACAGAAAAACCCCATCAGGACAAAGGTCACCGAGGGGTCAGCACTCACTCTGGCAGTGTGGGGCGCATTCTGGAGGATGTGTGCCGCAGATCTCTTTACACTCTATACATTTGTTTAGCAGCTTATCGTAGTAGTGGCCAGGTCGAGTCTTACAATTTACAGCCTCTGATGCAGAAGGAGACAACGTGAGAGAAGAAGCAGAAGACATGTAAGAAACTGAACTGTGTGGGTTTATTAAGAGTATCTCTGCTGTTGCTATTACCTTCAGGAAGAAAGTCAAATATCAAAAATACATGTTACATCTATATGTCTTCAAGTTTGTGTGTAATTCTAGCTGGATTTTAAGTTGCAATCTTGGAAAAGTTGCTTTAAAAAAATGCCCCTGCATGTGTCTGTGAATGCATGTGTGTGCTCTCACCACAGAAACTTCTGCATCTGCTGATTACAAGTGATTTCTGACATGTCCCCAGACAGTCCATACACCCCACCAAAGCATCCCGATACTGACCTTCAGCACAGCCTCCACCCATCAGCCTGATAACCCTCACACTGAAACACACACAAAGGGACCAAAACAAATGATTTTATTATTTTCTTTCTGTCTTTGTGACTTGATCTCTATGAAACGTTTAAAAGATGGGTGGCTGTAAACGAGCAGCTGTGGCATTGGCTAACTACACATTATGTTGGTTATTTTATGTGCGTGTTATTCTGGTATTTATATATATGACAGCAAAGCAGCTGTGATATGTAATGTATGCAGTGTAGTGGATTAGACTGCTAGCTCCATCCTTGACCCAGTGAAACTGTATTATTTTAGAAATCGAGGCTTTACTGAGAAATATCTCAGTTTTTGTCCTCTTTTTGTGTTTTCCACACGTTTTTTGGAGCAAAACTTAGCATAGCAACAACCAGCATCCTTTTAGAAATCATGTACTTTCTTCTTAAGCATATTTTTCTTTGCTCCAGTGAGCACTGAGTCATCCAAGTGCAAAAAGATGCAGATCTCTACACCTCCTCCGCCCCGCGCTGCTTTCACATAGAGCGCTAAGACTAATGCCCGGGTATATCCGTCACACCCCAGCGAGCAGCACTCTGTGTCTAATTCAGGATTCATATACACCATGTTCTCTCTTTAACTTTCAGAAACACATATAAAGTCCCCAGCGTCTGAATTCAGAGTACCTTTTAAATGCACTTAGCCATTTCTGTGCTTATTTATGGAGGGCGTTTCTTATTGTTTTCATGTTTGGAATCTACAGAAGGACGTAAACTGCGTTCAAACTGATAGAAAACATTGTTTCTCGTTATAAAAGCCTCAACGAGCCGCTTGGTTTGTTATGAAGGTCCTCTATGGGAACTTAACCAGCACTCGATAAATGGATTTGATTCTCACCTGCGTTTCAAATGCTAACGAAGCACATTTATCTTACTTGAGCCGCTGCTATAGGCTGTTAATGATGTTGGCAGAGATGACTTACCAAGCGAGATGAAGACGCGGAGGGAGAATCCTTGATTTGAAGATGAGAGTGACACAGGCCTGTATTTCAGCGTGGAAGCTAATTTAAATATACACTTAGTGCCAGACTGGGGACTTCCCCCTATGCATGAGGAGGATCCTCCCACTTAAACACACACACACACAGAGTGAGGTCAGACAAGAAAAGTGCCTATATATTGTAGTCAGTTTCCCTTGGACTGTATTTTGAGACTGAGTGTAGTCCATATAGTAAACACGATGTCTGGTACTGAGTGTCTGGCACATGGAAGTGTGAGACAGTTCACTGCACTCTAGTGACCTCCACAGTCACCTGACCGGAGCACTCTTGGGATGTGGTGCAGCAGGAGATTCACATCATGGATGTGCAGCTGATCAAATCTGCAGCTGTGTGATGCTGTCATGGCAATATGGACTAAAACATCTGAGGAATGTTTCCAGCACCTCGGTGAATCTGTGCCGTGAAGAATTAAATCTGTATATAAAGTGTCTGAAGGTTGTAGAGGGGTTGATTCACTTTTGGAGCGAGCTACAAGAGGCTGTTAGGAGAACTCGTCATTATTATTTTAGTCCTTTTCCACTTAATTACACTTGAACTACATAGAATATGAAATACCCTCTACATCTTTTTTTAAAGAATATAAAACATTCATTAAAAAAGAAAAGATATATGGCCTAGAGCTGAGACGCCACATTTATTCCAGTTTGATCTTAAGTGGGCCAGGCCACGTTTAATCCCTGAGATAGTTTAATGTCAGAAAAAAAAAGTCCAATTTTGACAAAATGTAGAAATTTTTGGGGAGGGGGATGTTTTTTATATGATAATAAAAACACTGCTGTAGTAAATGCAAGAAATCTTTTAGCACGAGTCTCTGGGCTTAATCTGCAAGAGGTAAATGTGTAAAATTATAAACAGAAATTTCTTGTTTATTCACAGAAAATGTCTGTTTTTACATTTCTATTGTAGTGAAAAAAATTGATTTAATTTTGGGGGAAATTGGACCAAGGTTGAGTTTAAATAGGAAAATCAGTCAACACTTTGTGTTACCCACAATTTTTTATGGATCGTCTTCAGAAGTGACATCGACATACTGGGCCTTGGGAGACATGAGTTTCTAGGCTGGCTACGCATGTGACCTCATTGTTAGCACCCACCAACGACACCATAACAGGCTGATGTTGTCATGAGGCGACTTTTGTTGTGATTTGGCGCTATATAAATAAAATTCAATTGAATTGAATTGAATATTGTAATAAAAACAAACTGATGTGACCATGATCATGGAGAGGTCTTCATTAGTAGGAAACTTAGAAAGAAAATACAATTAAAAATACAAAATTTATGCCCTAACTCACATTTTATAAAAACATCCAGTGGGCCAGATTGGAGTCTTTACAGGGCCAATTCTGGCACCTCGAACTAGAATATAAGCAAAGTTTGCCTTTTAGGTCATTGTGCAAAATGCTAAAATGCTGCTACTACAGATCAAAGTGTTTTACTTTGTTAAACTGGAAAAATGTGCCAATTTAATCATACTAAAAAAAACTTTTTAAATAAGAATTAAGATTTGTGCAGCTCCGTGTTCCAGTCTTCGCACACGGAGCTCCTACAGTGACTCAGTGTTGACAGATATTAATGCACTGCTGAGCGTGCCTGACACTTGTTGGGAAGATGTGAGTAAACTTTCTCGACATCAGTGTGAAACTGCCGGGCAGTTCCACACCATGTGTTTTACACTACGCTGAGCACAAACCATGACTGCAGTGTCTTATCTCTGCTTCAGTTCTCATATGAACAAGGATTTGCGTACAAAGATTTGTGTCTGTCTAAAACTGAGACCGAATACAATGAACTATTTTTAAGCAAAGCGAGAACACCTGATCTTGGTAAAAATGTGACTTTGACGTGGAGATTTAAACCTCTCAAGCCCTGCACGGCTTTATCTCAGCTCCTTTGTCACTGAAAGGTCCTTTTTGTGATTTGAGATCCCCTCCAAAAAGTTTGCTTGCAATATACTATTAAAAAGTCACTGCTGGCATTAGATTGAAACTGAGATTAGTAAAGAGGGCGATTTGGACGATTGTGGAACTAAAATGTCAGTTTGTAAGACAATGATTAATCTCCCAAACCCCGAGGGAGATCTGGAATAAAAGGTTTCAGATATGAGTCTGAGATTTTCAGGGAGGATCTGCTAAGCAGCTGTAAGAAGATAACGGAAATTATGTGGCGAGATGTCATTAAAAGGTGTTAGTTTTGTTTTAAAGCACTCTCATTTAGTTCTGCTTTCTGAGACTGTTAGTAATACAAAGAGTCCACTGCTCCCCCTCCCCGATAAAACAACTGCAGGTGCAGAAGCTTATCCCAGTGTGCATCCCTGGTCAGACCACGCAGAGAGACAAACAAGCCTTCACACTCACATTCACATCTACGGCTGATTTAGAATCACAGATCAGCCTAACATGCATGTGTTTGATCTGTGGGAGGAAGTCAGAGCACCCAGAGAAACCCCACACAGGGACAGGGAGAACATTCAAACGCCACACAGCGAAACACAGGACCTTCATCTATGGGCGGCGCTGCTGTATATCATGGTCATCTATCAAATAAATAAAGTCAAGAAATGACAACCGCAACTTTGAACGCCATCAGCCCGTAGGAGTGCTTATTTCACTTGCAGGGTCACGGTACCACACTGGCTTCCCACTCATCGAAGCCTGAGAAACTGACTCAGTCTCTGACCCTGAGGCTCTGTAGCAGACAAATCCAACAATCTAGAGCCAGTCCTGCACAGTTCTACCAGAAAAAGAGTGTATAAAGCACTTTATACAACATGTTTCATTCATCCAGTCAGACACAAGCATTCCCCACCCCTGCTATATCTAAGTGTTTTCTAACGTTCACTAATAAATGCCTTGGAGAATAATTTGGGGTTCAGTTCCTTGCCCAAGAGTACTTTAGCATGTAAACTGAAGCAGCTAGGGATTAAACCACCAACCTTTTAATTTGTAGGTGCTCTACTGCTTTACTGCTCGAGCCACAACCACATAAATCTGCTGGGCCTTGAGTTAGAACTAGTAATGTGCAGGAAATAGTGCAGGAAACCTCTAATGATTTGCAGATGCAGTTTTTCATCCAATGAAATGTGTCACAGCTTCTGTTAGTCAAAATAATTCTCAAAGGCGTTCAAAAAGTGGCCTGGTTTTCAAAAGGAAGCAGGCAGGACCTTTGCACCAAAGCCACACTGGTGGAAGGTGTTTGTTAAGAAAGACTGACAGAACAAAGCCAATCAATGGCTACATAAACAAAAGAGGAAACACGGCCATTAAAAATGCATATTAACAAACAAATTCATCACTGGGATTCAAACTACAGGAGCATGCTTGAGCAAGTGAGCCGTAAATAATCAACTTCCACTTTGGCTACATCTGTATGTAAAACACCTAAATGCAAGTCACCGTGTGAGAAAAAAAGAAGCAGAATTTGAGGAAGAGCTGCACATGGATGACTCGGCTCCATGTTGACTCACAGTGAAAGCAAAAGATTGGTCATCAGATTTGATCTAATCTGCACCAAAGTGTTAAATGCAAAATAATGGAGAGAAGATGTCAAAGATTTAAACAAAATCAAAACAAAACAAACAAAAAACAACAACAAAAAAAGAAGAAATAGTTTGATAGGAAATATTTTTGCATCACCAAAGTGGTTCCCATAGAGCTATTAGCAAAAAACGTCCCATATAAGTGATTTACAGTAGATGAGCTGAAGTATCTGAAAGTCATGTCCCTCAAAAAAAGGAAACAAAAATCCAACAAACACCTGACAGGACCATAGAGATGGACTCTTCAGCTGATCTATCTGCAGTTCACCCAAACCTCTTAATAGAGGGGGGTCTTCTTAACGAAGAGAAACAGAGGGGAAAAGCCTCCGGTGTGCTAAAATACACAAGAATTGAACTGAAAATCAGTGGCAACCGGTCTGTTGGAGAGATGAGTCCAAATTTGAAACTTGTAGCTAAAATCAGCTTCAAGGATGGAAGTCAGGAAAGATACACAGCAGTAAGTGTCATGGTTCCATTGTTTCATGGAATTATGAACACAGAAAATTATAGTTCGATTCCGCTCCACCACACAATATGATGAAAGTCTCTGATTGGCTATAGTTTCACTCTTCACCACGACAATTCAGTTCAGTTTCTTTTCAGTTTTAATTACACAATGCCAAATCACAATTTGCCTTAAGGTGCTTAATGTTGTTTTTATACAGAAAAAAACCAATGACATCTGGCTTAATGGATAGAGCTGGACATCATCTGCATAGCAGTGAAAATTTATGCTATGGCTTTGAACGATAGTACCTAAAGGAAGCATGTTTAATATCAACAGAATTGGTCCTGGTGAGGAACCCTGTGGAACATGTCAATGATCCCAAACATACTGGCCAAATAGAGAAACACACATTACACACTATTAGTCATGGACAAGCCTCTCCAGAGTCCGGACTTCAACATTATTGAAGCAGTCTGGGATCAAATGGACAGTGAATGGAACAAAAGGCAAGCAACATCCGAAAACTGTCATGGTGTGGGTCTAGGGACCCAGGGCTCATGTATTTTTGTATTTTGTATGTTTATTTTTCCATATGTAGGGTTTTGGTTGTTTTAAATAAATCGACTCTCCTTCACAATAAGAGTCCAGTGTTTGGGTCCTTCTTACCTCAACTCCACGGTCTGCCTTTGCAATCCGTGACAGTGTAATCCCGCCATAATGGACCTGGCGGACTCAAGTGTTGCCTCAGAGGAGTTGTTCTCCCAGCTCTGGGATTACTGCTGAAGACTGCGAGCAAACACCAGAGACAAATAGAGGTAGTGTTTTTTGATAACTTCCTGTCATCCTCTACCTTTTCTGTGAGCTTTTTGGACATGAGTACTCTCTCAGCTTTAAGCTGTTTAGTTTGTGCAGTCTGAGCAAGGAGGATTTGGCTGCCCTCCTGGGAGCCCTTGCTTCCTGTTTTTTTTCTGCATCGACGGACGGTTTTCCCACTGTTGCTTGCTGCTCGCTTGTTGGAACCTCGGAGGAGACGGCGCCCGTGCCATCGTCAAACCACAACTCACCTCACTCCTGTGGCTTTAGAAGAATCAGCTGATTCTGGACCAGCTGAGCAAGGCGCCGCAGAGAGTTACTCAGCCATAGTTGTAATTCTACTTGCTTTGAACAGGAAACTAAAGACTGTTTCTTCCCGCTCACTGGCAATGCTAAGCCTGCTAAATGTGGAGAGAGAGCGGTTTTGGCTAACCTGTCCACTGTGGGTTTCTCTGAGTCAGTGGGCCTAGAGACTGTCAGTGGGCCCTGTAGCTACTAACTGTGAATCTGTTATGAGTAAACCAGGCTGAGGCTGCCACACCACCATCATCACAGATGCTCATGGCAGCTTCGCCACCATCATCTCCACCACCTGTGGCTGCCACACCACCATCGCCATCGCCTCAACCATCTGCAGCTGCCGCCCTTCCTGGGGGGACCCGCTCAGCCCGAGCTGGAGGACAGCACGCCGGGGGTGTGTGGGCCGTCTGCTGCGCCTCAGGATGTCAAGGCACCTGGTCCTGCCTCGTCTGGCCATGCATGCCGGCCATCCACCAAGTTGCCTGGGCCACAGCCTGCATGACCTGAACGTCATGGAGCGTCTGCTGTGCAACGCTGCTGCCACTGGACCCGCGGACGGCCACCAGAGCTGCCATGTTACCAACACCAGGCCCGTGGCAGGCCACCTAAACTGTTTTGCCACAGTCGCCGCCCACTGGGCCAACCTCCAGAACTGTCTCACTGTCGCTGCTGGACGCGTGGCATGCCACCAGAAGGATCTCGCCAGCATCGCCACCGGTTTGGTGGGCCACCTGAACTGTTCTGCCGCCACCATGGAAATCATGGTTTGTGGAACTGTTATGCGGCCTCATCAAGAGCGTGCTATTTAAGA
>NW_005187406.1:4767247-4773469 GCF_000239375.1 Pundamilia nyererei | reverse complement strand
GCGGAGAGCGTCGTCAGGAGGGGAACTCACGGAGCTGAATTAGGTTTTGGAGTTGTCACCTTTTTACTGTTTATGGACACGTGCACGTGCACACGTGCAAAAAAACGAGCTTTTAATGTCCTCTGAGAATGTCATTTGATACTATTGGCTGATCGTGCGAATAGGTCCCTTCAACATTAAACTCTACAGAGATTCTCTACAGAGACAACTAGAGACAACTCTACAGATTGGCAAGAAATACTCATTGTGAAGAAAGGCCCAACGAAGAGAATTTGTGTTGCTATACTGAAGAAAGTTCAAAGTTAATTGAGTTTGTAGATTCTTGTATGCAGCATGTATACTACATGCAAATAACACCATTAGCCATGTTTTACTTTATTCTGACATTTACCATTATGTGGTCATCCTGTTAAATAGGTTAACAAGATTGAATATTTGTTATTTTTGCTTTGACTAAGCTGCCACATAAAAACATTAAGTGAACCCTCAATCATCGTAGTATAACACATTATTAAACATCAGGCATATCATAATAATCCACTGTGAAGGCATTTCAGCTGATTTGGTGCAAGTCAAAGGGGCAGCAGGTGCAGCAGGGAGGCAACAATAAGACCAACCTCCAAGAAAGGAAATTGTTTTGCAGGTGGTGGCCACAGACCATTGCCCCTCCCATCTGATTTTTCAGCTTTCTCTTAGTTCCTGTCACAGCTGGCAGCACGTGATGGTGCATACAAGGCATTGCACAGGTAGTCCAACTCCTCCAGGAGGGGACACCCATACATACTACGACCAGAAGTAACTTCAAGCACAGTGTGGATGAGATACCAGCAGACGGGCGGTTATATGAGCATACTTGGACAGGCTGTAGAAAAGCATCAACGCAGCAGCAGGACCAGGAGGAGTGTTATCAGAGCCCTACAGGATGACCTCCAGTGGGATACTTATGTGTGTATTTCTGACCAGACTGTCCAAAAAAAGGCTTATGTAATGTGTTCACCATGGTTTATGCTTCCTAGCTGGACAGATTGAGATCATTGATGTGTACTGACTTTGTTTTATACTTTGATATATTATTGCTTCATGTTTAAAAAGACCAAGAATAGTTTTAAGTGTAGGTTTTGATTAAATGAAAGCATGCTTTGCCATATATGTCCTGGGTGTGAATCTGTAGAGCCATGAAAAAGTATTTGTGTCGTTCCTGATTTCAGATTTTTTTTTAAAATTTTATATATATTGTCACTCTTAAATGTTACAGATCATCAAACAAATTTGAATAGTAGACAAAGATAACCTCGGTAAATACAAAATGCAGTTTTTATATGATGATGTCATCTATTATGGGAAAAGTTATCCAAGCTTACCTGAACCTGCGTAAAAAAGTAACTGCCCCACACTGGGAAATTACTGCACTGTACTTTCCCAGTGTGGCCCATTGCGAAACTGAATGTGACACTCCTCATTCAGAGAACTATGAAGCTACGTGTTTTTGGCAAGTCTGGTATTACCTGAGGATACAGCAGTGACATTATCTGAAACTCGAGCCATGTCTAATATGAGCGCTCGGTATGTGAAGGTAAAGTATTTATTAGTATCCATGAATAAAGCCAAAAGGATTTATGGATTTAAATACATGCATTTGTTTTGATAAAAAGACTCACAGCAGGCGAGAGGAGATTTCATAAAGAGCAGTTTGTTGTTGGGGGTTTGTATTGTTGCGCAAAGTGTGCCGCAGATGGCGAACAACTGGTGCGAATTCTGAGAAAGAAAAAGGAGGTTGCTGTGCATTGTGGATCACACCTTTAACCAAATAACCCCTGTCAGAAACCTGAAGTCACCCAGAATAGATTTGCTGCAGGTGGGTAGTCAAATTCTGCAAAGGGAAAAGGAAGCCAGCTCACATGATTAAAACTGAAAACAATGAAAAATAGTCCAAACAGGACTAAATCAGCCTTGGTCTGATTTGCTGAAATATTTCATGCACAACATTTGGAAGTGCAGGGTAGCAAGAAGAGTGAGTTTAGTTCTACATAGAGTGTTACTTTATTACATATTCACTTGATTTGACTGCTTTTCACTGTTGACAATGATAGAAAATGTCGAGTTGTTGCTCCTGCGAAAGCATGGTGGTGTAATATTTTGGTGGGCACGATGAAGAAGAAATATAAATAAAGCCTGCAAAAACATCTTTGTTCCCATAAACCACTGGGATGTTTGGCATTTTATAGGGAACACAAAAAGCAGCAGACTCTGACCAGCAGATGGAGTCATGCTACAGTATATGAAAGGATAATCTGCTCTGTGCACGTTCAACAGTAACTTCCAGCCTGGTCTATGTTCTGTTCAACATGGATTGCAGTGGTTTACACGCACCATCTTTTTTCTTTCTTCATGCCACTGGAACACTTTGTTCATCAGTTGTAATCCTCTTATGAAGGTGTTGAAACTCTACTTAGGCGCAGGTTTGAATAGGATGAAAGTAGGCTCAGTATGTGATGAAGATAGTATTGACAGGTGTATGAAGATATGTGATCAAAGGATGAGAGCTCATATGTCGAGCAGAGCTCCCCTGAAATGCCTCTTGGACCACCGAACACCCAAGAGGGGCGTCTTTGCTAGATCAAATAGACAGCGTTGCACAGTTGCACTCTCACATTTACTTTCTTCAGTGTCGGTGTAGCATCTGTTTTCACTTTACCCATGCTGGGAAACACGATGTTCATTACAGAATAATGGAAAATCATCCTTTGCTTTGTCTATGCAGGTGAAAATTACTGTATTTACAACCAAGTGCTGTTATGAATACTAGATGGTTAAAATGCAACTATGTTTCTCTTTTCATGCATTCTTCCTGCAGAGGCTGTTATGATGAACCGACATGTTGTATTTGCACTATTTTCTACGGTGTCTTTGAAAGGTCAAACACACTGTGAAAACCATACAAAACGCAACAGAAGTAGGAGAAAAAAAGCTAAAAAACAAAAAACAAAAACCCCAACCAAGGTAGAAAAACACTGGCTTATGATATAAATACTCATTCTCTATTTATCGCATTCTGATGATTTTCAGAAAACTTGACCTCTGACCTTAAGGTCAAGGTCAAAGTTCAAGGTCTCTGAAATTCAAACTTATCTGAAAATCATAGTGGATGCACCTTTGGTATGAATTTGAATATGTAACATGAATGCATTCACAAAGTTGGGTATTCACGCTGTCCTGCAAGGTGACAACACCACATCACCCTTTTACCACAGTGGTTGAAGGGTGATGTGGTAGTGTTTTTAAAACCCCCAGGGTAGAAAAAAGGGTAGAAATTATTGCAGTGCAGCCCAATGTAAGTAACTGACACTGTAATCAATGAAAAAATGAAAGTAAATGAAAAAAAGGGAGGAATCGTTCACGACTGCGTAACAAACAAAGTCACTTAAACTTCATTAAACTTTAATCTGCCATCAGCCATTGTCAGCCCTTATCCTTCCTGACTGATCTCCTTGTCACTCTCACCCATTCAAGTTGGCACAGGTAGTTCAACTCCTCCAGGGTGGCACAGCGTACTGAAACAACACTGTTTGCTGTGTCTCCCAGCACAGTCTCATAAGTTTGGAGGAGATGTGCCATTATACAAGGAGAGTTGGACAAGGCCTCAACCAGGGAAATGGACCGGTGTCTGCTCCTTTGTGCAGGAAAAGAGAGGAGGAATGCTGCCAGATCACCACAAAATGACACTGCAGTGCAGTGCAGTGTACATGACTGGTCGCATGTAGTGACAGGAAATTGTCAAATGCCATTTGTGTCTATTTTTCTGTTTGTTTTAGTATCTTTTGGCTCTTTGTTTTCTATTTAGGAACCCTCACTTTAGCTTCTTTTTTCCCTCTCTCTGCTCTTGTGGTGTCATCACTGTAAACTACCTACAACACCAAACAGTGAGTCTAGTTAAAGCTAACAGTTAGCTGGTAAATGCAATAACACTTTTGGCCATTAAATGCTTCCTCTCAGAGTTAAGGGAGACAAAAAAGAAAGGAACAAATGCAAAATAAGACTTACTATGGGACTTATTAATCAGAAAAAATAGACAGACACATCACTTGAAAACACAAAATCTAATGGTAATTCTATCTATTGCTAACATGACAAATACGTGATGTTGGGGTTTTAATAGTGAGGTGGAATGAGTAAAACGGCATGTCTGTTATCACAGCATACCGAATAATATTTCTTTGTTTTATGCTGATTTTATGTGTGGCCACCTCTTAAACTCATGCACCGCGGCGTTGAATATATCAGAGTACGCTGCAGGAGCCTTTGACAGCATTCTGAACAAAAATTATTTATGCATGAATTATGTAAAATGCTTGTTTGTGAGTATGATTAAAACTAAGCTGAAAGCTGGCTCTTGAATGGATGATATGGCAAACTGCAGGGGAAACTAGGGCCATAGTGTTCTTTGACTCTTCACTATGTAAACAACAAACCTTAACACAGCGATTACTTATGTATTACTCATGTAAAAGCTTCTTTTAAGAATCCTTTTATGGAGAATCTGCTTTTCTTAAGTGCTGAAGTGAAGTGATGAATGCAGTCACGACAGCTGAATCTTGGTGAAGTTACATTTGGCAGAAGAGAAAAGCACAGAGCTTTGGGTGTGTGAAAACTCAAAAACTGTGATGTAAAACGTGCGCTTTGTGATTTTACATCCCAATTTAATCTATCACAGAAACCCACCAAATTTCCATTTATTTTGTCAGTACCTAATTTTGTGGCGTTTCTTATGCTGATTGCATCTCAGCCTACTTTAAATTCACATTATGCAACAGAACTTTTCAAAAGACGTACAAGGAATGGTTTGATCGGCCATTTTTCCATCTGGTTATCGAAAAGGTCAGAGAGGCGCGATTATAGCCCTCTGAAGCTTTGGCACAGTGCTGACCTATAATAATAAAACCCGGGGAGCATGGTCAGCGCTCACTGACATTTTTTAGATTGGCATTCAAACCTAATTCTCATAAAGCTTCAGCTGACGAGATATGGACATGAAAAATCTCCCTCTACTCTGAGCATTTAATCCTCATTTCCATCCTCTCACCTGCCGCCACCACAATAAAACACCCCCGAGCACGACATTCATTATAGAATACATTACTTGTTTTTCGGAGTGGAACTGCAGCGCAGCCTGGCACGCCGTTCTGAGTCGTGAGTCATTCGGAGGCGACTCAGGCTGGAGAGAAAATGAGAAGTGATATGAGGGAATGGTGTTGCACGTAGGCTCACTGGTGTGTGGAAGGTAATAGATTGAGCTTTGACTGTTTCTTCTTGCCAGGGAATGTCCTCATAACCCCACATGAAACTAAATAAAACACACATTTTGACCTTGTCACAATAAACCTAATACGAAATAATAAATGAGAAGCTGTAACTCAAGTTTCCTAATTGCAATTATGTTCTTGTAGTTTGTTTGGGGTTTTGGGGGGGATTTTTTTTTGCAATTTTGACCTTGAACAATAGTTCTCTAGGCTTTTAAGGTCTTCTAAATTTTCTTTTGGTCAGTTTTGGGTTGAATTTCAGTCAGTGGTTTTGGAGATCTTGTCAAAAGTGATGGAATGATTATATTCGGCTTTTGGTTTTCCTGTATTACCATCTGGAACGCATCAAATTGGACACTATTTCCTTATTCTACATGAAAATGATCCCAAACACACTGTCAATACAGTAAACGCATACCTGGATAGAAACAATGGAAAACTATCAGTCATGGATTGCCCCCCCCCAGAGCCGTGACCTGAACTTTACTGAAGCAGTGCTGCATTATTTTGACAAAGAAGTGAACAAAAAGCAGCGGAGATGTCCTTCAAGAAGACTGGAGAACTATTCTGAAGTCTACATATATTCAACTTGTTTATATGTTAACAGGAAGTAGTAGGATTTTTCTATCAGGAGTAGCCCTGCTCATTTGATCTCCTTTAGAACAATAAGAAATCTTTTCGAATGTTACTCTCATGTCACAAAACCTCCCCCCGAACACACAAAAAAGACCAGATCAGCCCTGATACTGTAATTGAGTGTTAGCTCCCTCTTTACAATTAGGGCACCTTTATGATTCATAACTGGAATCAGAAGATTTTAAAGTCTTATAGAGAGCAACACCCAAATTTCCCTTTAAACAAGAGCCACACTAACAGCACTAATACTGACCAACTGCTAATGTGAATATGCACACGTGAAGAAGTT
>NW_005187406.1:4765152-4767227 GCF_000239375.1 Pundamilia nyererei | reverse complement strand
GAGAGCAACACCCAAATTTCCCTTTAAACAAGAGCCACACTAACAGCACTAATACTGACCAACTGCTAATGTGAATATGCACACGTGAAGAAGTTACAACTCAAAAAATGGAATAAATGTCAAGTTCAGAAAAGATTAACAAACAGTTACAAAACATTTCATTATTTTTAGCAGTGTAGCCAGGGGCAGACTGAAACAATGCGTGAAGCCAGGAACTGGACTCCATCCACTCTGCTCACACAAACCCCAGAGTTCCCGTAATTATATTCCTGGATGTCCACTATGTGTTTTCCCTCTTTTTTGGCAAATAAATAACATTCTAAATAAAGGCGAAAGAAAATAGAAGAGTCAATAACTCTGGAAAAGCTGTCCAGAAAGATTCATTTCATTTTTAAATATTTTCCGTGCTGAAAAGAAGGACTAATGAGCCTGTCAGGCCACATAAAACAATTAGCCTATGCCTTACAGACAGAGAATGAGATGCAGATTTTACACTAATACAATGAAAAAATCTATATATTCAGTTCAGCTAGGTATCAGCTGTTTTACACACTTTAACTGACACTGAATAAGCCCTGACAATGCAAATAAGCTTAAACGGTAAATTACATAGCTAGTATTTTTGTTTTAGTGTTTCAGCATACATTTCTTTTATTTTTCCCTCTTACCTCCACCTTTCCTTTGACTTACTCAGCAACTTATCTAATGTTCAGTAGAATTCGGTTTGATTTATATAGTGGCAGGTCACAAAAGTGACCTCAAGGAAATTCCTATTGTAAGGTAAAGACAGCTAAAATGTTAAAAACGTTGCACCTGATGTGTGGATTGCAGAAGTTCTTATTTTGCCAGAGCTCAGGTTGAATAGCTCAGGCAGGTCCCTCACAGGTAGTTTGACAATAGGACTTGTTATTTAATCTACACACATTTTTTTATGAAATAGAAGTAGAAAAGTTAGACCACACAATTGTCTAAATTATATGAATGTAAAAATCTGTTTTCATGGCTGTTGTTTGTCATGTTTTGTTTTAAATGACTTATGCAATTTTACTACAATATTTTTTCCTAGCTTTAGCTAGAAGATTTAAACCTAATAAAAGTTCTAAGGCTAACATGGACCTCAGTCGAACAGGGATAGAGACCTGTCAGCGACACCATGGCAACGTTGCTACCATCGCTCCATCGCTAGAGAAAAATGGTGTGAGTGGTCGCTGTGAAATCAGTAAAGAACCAGCCATGGTGGCCTGGAGAGCAGTCAGTGACCCTAAGCGAAAATGTGCAATACCTAATGGGTTGAAGAGATATTGTTGGGGGGGGGGGCTACCTAGAAACTACATTTCCTCAGAGATTGTATGAAAAACGCTGACTTGTCTGTGTACACATTTACCAACTACTTGCCATTTTGTAGTGAAAATGTGAAGAATGTGCTACGGTTGAGATTGTTCGTTGGTGAACTCGTTGTTGTTTGTGATTAGGTGCATTTTTTACTTTTGGCAAACCCCCCCCCCAATATCTCAGTTTTCGATTTGTGTCACCATTTTTCGAGTTTCACTTGGTGCGCAATTAGTATTTGCCAACAAGTCGGTGTCTTCCATACAAACTAGATTGATGACAGCAATCTGCTAGCAACGAAAATGTTTTTTGTTGAGTGACTTTACTCAGTGACAGCCAGGAACTTCCAGGAACATACTGCCAAGTGGTCAGTGAATCCTTTATTTTGCCTAAGTGATCGGAAATCGCCAACTGGTCTCTAGGCTCGTGTGACGGAAGCAGGATTTATGGTCCTGCGAATGTGTCGGTCTGTGTACACGTTTCCATTCAGATGGCAGGGTTTACCCACCCAGATCTCCTAAAAGTTGCTGTCACTGGAAGCAGATGATGTAAACGACTGCGACAAATGTTGGAATGTTGGCCAGATTAGAGATGGGAGTGACAGCGCGGATCTGGGAGCTGTGAAAGAAACTTCAAAGATAAAAAAATGCATCGTGCCGTCATCTGTCACATGACCCAGCCCTTGCAAGTCATGGTTATCTGTCAATTTTAAGCTCACATTGCGACATTAACATTTAGGAAGCCTT
>NW_005187406.1:4754319-4765132 GCF_000239375.1 Pundamilia nyererei | reverse complement strand
TGCCGTCATCTGTCACATGACCCAGCCCTTGCAAGTCATGGTTATCTGTCAATTTTAAGCTCACATTGCGACATTAACATTTAGGAAGCCTTATTTGCCATGACTACTATCGCAGAAGACGACGCTAAGGATGGGGTGAGATGGATGCAGGTAATCAGCTGTGGCTCCTGAAAGAAGCAGCGAGAAGATATGAGGACGCTAATTAGCTTAACATGTTACGGAGATCCTGGTAGTGCTTATTTGCACAAACACAAAGTTCAAAAACATAAAAGAGGAATCATAAATGTAATACCTAGTCAGACAAATACATATCAAAACACTATCTCTGAAATGCACTAAAATCAATGCTTAAATGTTATATCACAAATGCATTTTTTATTCTCAAATCAATGGTTTAGTGCTTTAAATGTTTATCTTTTTAGAAATACAGCTCATGTTTTACAGTTTATAACAGCACTTACAGTAAATGCTGAGTAAATGATTATGGAAATCTCAATACGGTTGGAATCAGACATCCCCCCAGACAACAGGAATGTCATGCCTGATATTAGGGAGGCTTAGGTTGCTCTGGGGTAGCTGCTACTCCCCCTGACATATCCCTTTTAATTCATTTGAATTGTGTGAGATAAATAACCTCACGTGTCGTCTCTCTCTGTTTTCTCTGAAGGAGTCAAGCTGTAACTGAACAAAAATGTGAGAGCTAAGTGGTTTTGTGTTTGGGAGTTCCTCCACAGCCTCTTGAGGGTTGTTGGCGTTCACCAAGTTCCACCGAGTATCGTCTGTAACACTGTGTATTCTGCGTGATGTGTTCAAAGATCAAGGGAAAACTTGGAGTCCCTCCAAGTTATGCATTCCAGTGGAAGGCCCTTCAAGTTGCATTTCCAGGAACTTAATAGCTAGGCAGTAGTCCACACTAACACATACTCACAGCCAAACGTGCATTCAGTAACTCACAAACACACCAGTTTAACCATGGCCCGCATTTTAATTGCAGAGACAAGGACACTGACCTGTCCATTACAATCATTGATCACGTTATATTCTACAGTATGCAACAACAGAGTCACAAATAAACATCAGCTTTTGACATTAAAGCACACAAACAGAAGCTTTGTACGCTGGGGAGATAGCAGTAAAAGTAACACACTCTACATCTCTGTTATGTTTTAGTTACCAACATCTAGAGTACAAAGGCCTTTGGTTGGTTGGTGTCTGGGGAGTAAGGGTGAGAATGAAGTTTTCTTGTACACTGATGTCTTTACATGATTGGGTTCAAGGCACATCAATAAAAGTAACAGCACAGAAATGTACATAATCACGTCTGCACATGGCCGGTATCAAGCAGTTTATTACTAGTTGGTGTAGTCAGGATTATAGTGTGATATTCACCCAGAATCTCCTGATTTTAACCTAAAATGACAGAAAAGTATGGCCTATTATGAGACTAGGGTGCATGTTTATGCATTTTCTTTCTGTGTATTACCAAAAACGAAAAAAGCATCACCTAGTAAAGTGTGTAACACTGGTTTTGGTTGGTACTGTGATGCAAAGTGGAATATTAAGCCACCATCCCCATGCAGGAACAAACAGAAGATACATACTGAATGTTTATAACGAAAGGTGCATCCTCAGGAATGCACTATTAGCCCTTCGCAAATTAACGAATGTTTCCAAGGAAAGAAACGGCATACAAGAAGCCAGAGGTCTCCCGCCTCTCGTCTGTACACTATACAGTGATGGGCACCGGCCTTGAAAGGCAGACGATTGCCCTTTTCACATTAGGTGCTGAATTGTACCCAGCAAGTAACTAACCAAGATACCTGCTAATTTATTTATTCATTTTTTAATTTTTTTGTGAATAAAATGACCTAATTCCAGGTCTTGACTTCACAAAATGACAAAGAAAGCAGCTACTACAAACAGCGTCTCATTCCCCCGGCTCTCCTTTGAGCACTACATTTACACTGGCTTTGGCACAAACTATCTTCATCAACATCTATTAAACACCACGATGGTCCCGTAAGTACATTTAGCGTGTCCGAGTAGCCAGTGGAAACGGTGTTTTGTGTGTTTTCTTCAGTATGGTTCAGTACATTTCGTCGTTCACTTTAGGTGGGTGTAAAAAGTGCGTCAGCTCACATTTCACTCCACCAGCCGTGAATGTGACTGAAAGACTGAGAAAGAAACAGACAGAAAAACACAGAGAGTTCAAGTAATTAACTCTGGATGATGGGAGATCAGTTCTCACACTGCAGGCTTGAAGACGCTAAATACCTTAACTGCAGTGGGTGAGGATCTGAAATGAGTCTTTTCACCGCGGTGCACATGTTATTTAGTAAAGCAGAAAAAGGAAAACATACTAAAATATACTGCATGTTTCATTACGGTTCCTGTTTACTGTTCACTCTTTGATTGCTGTTACATACACAGTCCGGTCGCCATCGTCATTTCATGTATTTTTCAGACTATGGTACAAGGATGTCTGTGTGACAGAGTATGAAACAGGGCTAAAGCACATTAAATCACAGCATGCCTACAAACTTCCATAAACATGATTCATCGGGTATCTTTGTAATCCTGTTCTGACCTGTTACTGAAGGTGCGACTGACCTTGCTGGAAATACTACCTGCAGCAGTGACAACACAGACAGAATGTCACGACAAATTACTGGGTGTGTTGCCTGCTACAAACTGGGACTTGCCTCTCTGTGTGTGCAGAGCCTCACATTAATATTATTAGGAGTAGCCTCTTCTACCTCATCTCTTTTGATTGCATTGATTGCGAGCTTCCGGCCTGACTGATATACTGGAACCAACTCAATCTGACAGTGGAGCGTGTACCCAGCAATCTTGTTGTTGCTGTAGAGGCTTTGACAAATAGTCTGGGAACCAGGTGTTGTGAAGGTGTCTTGTGGAAGTGGATGTGAGTAAAATCATGATAGCTAGAACAGAACGGGATGTCTTCTGTGGACGTGGTAAGGGTTTCTAAATTCAGGCTATTGTGAAGATCTTTTTGCTGAAGCCCATTTTGCTCATACAGAATAAATTATATCTATATTGGTCATGTTTTTGCTAGCCAGTTGCTGTAGGTAAGTTAAAATTAGTAATGATGGACGATATAAACACTATCTGATATATAAGAGGACTTCCAAATCAAAGAGGCTAAACATATCCTGTAGCCCTTGTGGCTCCATGGCTTTACTTAATCTAAGCCCTGACTTTAGCATGCTAACATCTTTACATTGATAGCAGTTTATTATGCAGATATTTATTGAACATTTTTACTCCTTGCTAACATGTTAGCTTGCTAATGTTTCTGACTGAGTTGCAAATTCAAGGAAAGCTAGCATGCTAACATGCTAAACACAATGTTAAAAGGTTAACACACTCGCTAAATATCTGTATAATATAATTGTCAGGATGTCAGCATCAATGAGCGCCTACTTTTCCAAGGGCTCTAGTTCCAGAAGGGAATTTCTCCAAAAAACCTTCATATTAAATGTTTGAAGCCTTGACCCAAGCTGAGCAGCTACCAGGTGAACTGTAACATGAAAATCTGTTTACATAAATACTTTGAATGGTGAAGGAACTACTACATTCCTCAGCAAATATCTTCCAAACTTCCTGAATTTAATCCTTGACATTACTGTAGTCTTTTTGAATACATTTTGTAATTTGTGTTGTGTGTGTTTGGGGTTAGGGTTTCTTACGTTTCATGCTGATTAAGTGTTAGTGGGTTTGAACATTTCCATTACAACACCAACTTTAACTAATCAGAGGCATTGCTGTTTAAATTTTGGACATCTACTTTTGACTGATTCAGTATTATGTAGGTCATGGTCAAAATCCTGATGAAGACTATGAATGGAATTGGCACTTTTCAAAACTCACTATTTTATTTTGGGCCTTATTCTGGACAGAAAAGTCATGTTTCCCTTATACCATGCTCTCTATTCAGCTCTGTATGTTCTGGAACACAGAGTATCTAAATATGTATACAGGCGTTTAAACCTGCTGAACCAATAACTTCTTTCCATTAGTTTTGCAGGTAATTGGATTTTAAACCACATTATCAAATAGTGTAAATGACAGACCTGACGATGGCAATTGATGGAATGTTAAGGGATCGCCAAAACATCTTAATTCATCAAAGAGGTCTGATCAATTTAGCAAAATAGTGAACTGACAGACCAACACTGCCGAGGCTTGAACCACCCTGCAAGCAACCTAGAGTCTCAAAATATAGATCTAAATATATATAAATGTCCAGTAATAATAGACTTGGTCGCAAATTTGAGCTATAGCTGTCTACTTATTATTTCCGCTCTTAATTCAATGCATTAAATGCAATTGAGAGATAGTGAAATACTATTCAAAATATTTTGATCGTAATGCTGTTTGCCATATACCGCAACAACAAACTCTAGCGACTGTGAAGACCAACTACATGTTGGTTTTAAATTTGTTTTGACCTGATATTTTCATATATCTAAACTTTGCTGAACTGTTCATTTGGACATAAAACTTGAATGTGTCCGGAAATGTGTGACATGTTCCCAGCAGCAGTGTCCTTGATTTTAAAAGAGGGGCTATTATGCTAATTTCCAGCTCCATGTCATGAATTATTCTTGGGGTTTACTAGAGTAGCTTTGCGCAGTCAAAGCTCAAAATTATACCATACTGAGCATTGATGCAGCACCTCATTTCACCCTCTGTCTGAAACAAGCTCTAGTGCCAGTTTTCTTCTGATTGGCTGCCCCTCGCAAGCAGAAGGTCTGAAAAGGCGGAGCTTCGTGCTCACAGCAAGAGCTATAAGCCTGAGATGATAATTTTAGGAATATTCCGTCTCACTGACATCCTAGAGAGCCGATTCTAGAAAAAACTGATCATGAAGACCAAATGTTTGGATCTTAGATGTTACCTGTACATACACAAGCCTCATTATTTCAAACTACATGTTTAATATGGACATCCATCACACAGGAAATCAACAAAAGCACTCCATTTAATATTCCTTAAAAAAGGACTTTACGGAAGTGCAAATGCATCAATTGTTACTAGACTATACTACCTCTCGTGGTCGTGTTTCTTATTACCATTTAGCAAACAAGTCCACGACAAATGACTTTTTAAATGTAATACACTGTATAAACTGCATGTTTGAGCTATCCTTACATTTATTTATGAAGAAATACATCCCGGCTCTGGAAACACTGTGTCTTTGAAGAAATAATGCATTATTTTTCAAGTTGTCACCTTGATCTCTTCCTGTCAGTCATGCTAACACAGCACACTTCAGTCTTCAAAGCATTGTCCTCATGTGTGTTGTGTTCTCAGCGCATACACTGCATCCACAAGCTTTAGTTCTTTTTTCATGTCTCTGCGTCTCCTTATCCATCCATCTCTCTCTCCTTCCCTGTTCGGTTACATGACACATTTGTCCGCCTTCTGTGAAATTTCGGCATCTTTGCAGGCACACGCTGGCTGAACCAAATGTGAGTCTGAGCAGAGTGTTACGACATTAAATTGGGAACTCTTACATTGCCAAAACACAGCACTTTACACTTATGGGGGCTCTTTACAACGGCACAAAGTAATGTAAAGATCAGGATACGGTAAAAATACTTTTGATGGGACTTTACAAACTCAGCAATACACAATGTAATAGCAGTTTTTTCCTTTAAAATTGTTTTTGATTTCAACACATCCACATTTGTGAAGTTTCCCAAGAGGTTGAGAGAAAGCCTTTTTCCTATGCACAAAGTCAAACTGTTGTAAGGGAACAAGGTTAGAGACAGACACAGTTTCCCATTCTTTCACTAAATCAATAATCCAGGATGTAATATTCAGAGGTTTGCAGATCTGTAGCTTCTTCCATCTTGATACCAGCTAGAATGGAGAGAAAATAACATCCTTTGTTTGTCGGCTTTGCCGTTTCGTTGCCCCGCTGATCATGTAAGACCAGACTAATCACCTGATATGAATAAAATATGAGCATGAACCTTCAGGTTGTAGACTCAGATTCTTATCTTCGAGGCTCTGGGGAATTACAGAGTTGGCTATTTTCAATCAAATGTTTTGCCTACTTCTCTCCATGGTACTTCCACATCCGGAGAAATCGTTGCCTAAAGTTTTTTAGCTAACACACACACACATACACATTTTAAAAAAGAGAAAAAAATCAGTCAACTAGAGCAAGGATGGCACTCGGTCCCCTCAGACTTCTCTCTGCCATTGGAGTACTATCCAAAATATTTCTTCGTCCTTTCCACCACGCTCCACTTTCACATCCTGCCTCCTCAAGATCATTTCGGGCAACTCCATAAAAGCTTGAAGCTGGCAAGCACAAATAGCATTCTTATAAATGTTTCATGTCACTTATCTCTGAAAAGTACTTGAGTAAAATACATATTCTTGCTCCGCCTTAGGGTTAATAAGCTCAAGTTGCTTCATTAACCCGATTAACAAGAGTTTTGAGCTCGAGTCAGTGCACTTCCTCTGACCTTTAAAAAGATTAAGAAATTGTTTATTTTTCAATTCGACTTTGCTCATGCATCAGTGTCCACGAGCAGTTCTTACATCATCCGTTTTCTCATTTGTGTTTTAACTTGGGGTTACCACAGTACACTGGCAGCCTGTCAGTCTGTTACTGGCACTCCTTTAAATGCTGGTCTGCAGTTCGCCATTGAGCAGGGTAGGATTGTGAGTGTACAGGTTGGCATTAATAATCGAAGCTTCGTTAATCATCTTGCTCCTGTCTGCCCTGCTGTCGCTGCGCTCTACCTCATCCAGGCCTGCCACCTTTTTCAAGCACAGAACATTCTGAAAACTCTTCTTGAAGTTGTCTGACAGGAAGGCGTACAAGATGGGGTTGGCGCAGCTGTTAGCGTAGCCGAGCACCACCACGAAGTCGAATGTGCTCTTCACAGCAGAGGTGGGCTTGATTGAGCCGGTGACAGAGGTGACATTGAAAATGTAGAAAGGCAGCCAGCAGAGGACGAACACCGCCACCACGATGGACACCATCCGGGTCACCTTGCGCTCTGAACGCTTACGCTTTGTGGAGCCCACACGCAATCCGGATGACTTCACCTGGCAAAAGGAATGGCTGTCAGTGGCTTAAAAGTTCCCAAATAAAAAAGTACAGTGTTTCCATAGAAACATCCTAGTATTATCGGGTTTTTTCCTAGCTGGGCTAGGTAGCCTTTCAGGACTAGCTAGCCAAAATCAAAGTCCTATTACCCTGTTGTAAAAACAACAGTGATCTATGGGTTGATAAAATTGTGTCTACGGACACGTTTTATTGCAAGCCAACATTAAACTAATGACAGAAAAGTGTTTAAACAGACATTATTAACATATTTACATGTTACATGTTAGCCGCCTAGCTTAATTGATTCTGACGATTGAGGACTCTGGAATGTACTAATAAAAGTGCACACTCGGTATGCACAATGGCTGCCATCTTGGCAACGAAACAGAAAGGAAGACACTACTAATCAATTTTCAGCCACTAGCAAAAGGCTGCACTGTAACTGAAAATAGCGAGTTCAGTGCTAAATATCTTGCTAACTACCAGTGAACATTTTCAGGTTTCAACACTTTATGTGTTGTGGCATTATTTGATGTTTATGCATGATAAAGTGATTTAGTAATATGTATCTTCAAAAGACTGTAAATATTCCCAAAATGCTGTAGCTGGGAAAAGAACCAGATTTCCCAAATGCAAATCATGTGGAAATTACTTCAATCACAAAGAAGTATTTAGTATGCATAGTGTCATAAGTGCAAGCATAGGATCAAAGGATCTGGATTAATGTTCTTTTCCTTTATGTATGTACTGCATATTAGTTGAAGCAAAAAAATCTATTTAGTTAAAAAAGAAAAGGAGACTGTTATTAGCTTTTTTTCATGAGACAGTGGCAGTGTTGTTGATTTCTGAGCTAACATTTCAAACTAATTGAAGTGGACCACCAAAATGTTGAATCTGCAATGTAACCAAATCTTGTTGGATTTTTGTTGTGTAATTTAGAGCGTGCAGTTGTGGACTCTTACCTTGACTATAATGAGCAGGTAGCACATACATATAACTGCCAGCGGCAGGAAGAACCCAATGAAGAAGGTGTAGAATATGAAGGCCGTGTAGTAGACATCCTGAGGCTCCGGCCACACAATGCCACACACTGGAACCTTGTTCAGTCCACTGAAGATCAGAGTTGGCAGGATGACTAACAACGACACACCCCATACTGTGAGGTTAATTAGCTTTGCTACACGGGGTTTCCGCCATTTTGTAGACTTAATAGGGTGAACCACAGCCAGGTATCGATCGATGCTCATTACCATGAGACAGAAGATGCTGGTGAACTGATTGAGAGAGTCTGGGATGGTGTAAAGAATAAGAAAGAGCAGAGGAGTGGAGAAAGGTAGAAGTTGAGTTTAGACTCAGTAACACTTGATTAAAAAATACATGTATGCTCCTGTGAGAACCGATGAAAAAAACGAACACAACCAGTTTTTGCTTATAGTACAGACTAGAAACAAGAAATCATGTAAACGCATCACATTGTATCTATTTCATTACCTTTCTTTAGCAAATGGAACACTTTAACACCAGGTCGGATGTGACTGAGCACCAACTACGTGTTGGCACGACTTCAGTTATTTAAAACAGTTTTTAATCACATTTTTCAACCGAGATTTGACATCTCAAATGGTTGTTCAAACAGCATCAAAATGTTTGCCGAGTTTCCACTGTGAACCATTAACCATATGCTTTTCACCCACCTACGCTCAAGATCATTCGGCACAGAGCCTCTCCGAAGGGCCAGTGCACCAGCGCCAGCTGCAGGGCGATGAATGGCAGGCTCATCATGCACAGAACATCTGCCACTGCCAGGTTGAGGATGTAAATGTTGGTCACCGTCTTCATTTTGGCGTAACGTAGAATAACATAGATGACCAGGGTGTTACCACACAATCCCACAGCGCATACCATGAAGTAGATGAAGGTAATGACCACTGAGCTGGTCTTGTCCTGGTGATGCTCCTTGTCTTGAGAAATGTTGAAGCCCAGGTCGGAGTCATTCCCTTGGATGTCGTACCAGAAGGGCTCAGGGATGGAATTGTTAGGGGAATTTGGGAGGAAGGGCAACTGATCCAAGGCCATGACTGCTGAGAGCAAAGTGGTCTAATTTCCTAAAGGGTTATGGGTTTCTCTAATCCAGGGTACAGTGATGATGGGAAATATTAATGAGTCAAGGGTTCAAATGACATGTTTCAAAGAACTGCTTTTACTAATAAAAGTTACAGAAATACATTTAAAAGAGGCTTTGAGTGATGGATTCAAGGATAAAGGTAAGAGCCTGGGGTCCTGGGAATATAAGACTTTGACTTCCAAGGGTGTGGGGCTCTAGGGATGAGGATGACTCAGAAATTTTCACATAGGAGGAGCATCAATTATCACATCTCAGCTGCAGAGAGACAGTAAAAGAGAAGGGTGGGTGGGGAGAGAGACAGCAGAATAGAAAGCAATAAGTTGGGTTGAAGAACAGGGACCATTTCGTTTGACAAAAAATAATAACAGTCCTCCAAGATCCATGGCAACAGTTGCAAGGTTACTTTACATAACTGCTTTCACACCTCACCAGAGCATCATGTACAATATTCTCTCTAGAGAATCCTCTAAATAGTACCTCTATATGTTGTGTGTGATTATCCTTAATGCTGCTTATTTCGCTCACAGCAACATTTTTGGCACGCAGCAGTGGAGAGGAGATAGCCAGCACTAAATTGTACATGATGTGCAGTTTCATAAATATAACATTTTTGCCACTTTCTCCTTAATTTGACACAAAAGGAAAAACAGTAAGTAAACCAACTATGGGACTGGGAATTACCTCAAACATCAAGCTGTTTACTTATTGAATTGCCAACATTTGCATTTGCACATTTTTGCTCATATGTCAGGCAAAGGTAGCACAGCCGACAGGAAGAGATCAAGGTGACTGTGTGTTTGAAGGTGAGCGATACAGAGAGACAGTCTGGTTATCACTATAGGTTATTACGCCTGTTTCCACTGTTGTACGTTTAAATGCAGATGCTGAATTTGATGCCTTTTTTTCTTCCTTTCTCACTCAGACCATAAATCCTGTGATGCTACAGGTCGGGGGAGTGTGCTAATATGTGTTTACGCCTCCCCCACCTATGCATACATGCAAGAAAGAAAAAAAAAGGACGCCTGAGCAAGAGAACGCCAAGGGCATCGGGGAGCTGAAGACAAATGTTTATTCAATTGATCTCGAGGACAAACAGCTCTGACACTGGAGCGAGATCACTTACTCTTCCCCATCCAGTGACAGGTCTGGCTCAGCAAGGACAATAGTCCACTTCTTGCTTTCATTATTTACACGAGATGAGCCTGTGTAAAGCTGTTTAGATAATCCACTTTGAGTAAACAAGGTCATAAAAGATCACAAGTATTCAGGAGATGGCAAGTGAAATGCTTACATCTCTGGATCACACTAGACATCATTCCACAAACTGATTTTCTTGCAATTAACTGTTTAAGCCCTTAAAACCTTGCCTCGCCTTCCTCTCATGGACAGTTTAACATGTAAAACTTACTAATTTCAGATTAGTTTCAGTGTAGACCTTCAGTGGAATCCTTTGTTAGACTAATTATTGGTGTCTACACTGTTGTTTCATGAACATGGACTGTGCTAGGAATCAAAATTTGGAATTTATTCCTGCTTAGTGGTCCTTGTTTTAGCGACACCTGTGGTTACTGGTGGTAACTGCAAGCGCCGGAACG
>NW_005187406.1:4722917-4754299 GCF_000239375.1 Pundamilia nyererei | reverse complement strand
AAACTACTGAACAATAAAAAAAAATGTGTTTTACAAAAATCATGTTTGAAATTAAACACGCAAAACTGAGATATTCAGTTGAGAAAAAAATAAATAAAACAGCAATTCTCTAAAATTAATATTAGCATTTGTTAATAGATGAAGCTCTGCTCGCCACAGTTGTCTGTGAGGATGGAGTGTCAGAGAGAGAGAGATTTTATAGTGTTATTTGCTAGCAGGAGGAGGGATGCGCAATTAGTAGCTTTTTTTGTAATTTAATTATAAAGCAGGATAATCACATTTTTAACTTAAGCAGGGGGATTTGGTTTATTAAAATAATTGCAAAAGAAAAAACATCCAATAAGCTTTGCTTCCCACAAAAAATGCTGGATGGGTGTCAGGAGCTGCGTCTTGGCTCAGCTCTGGCTGTGCGAACAGTGATGCCGAGGAATCGGCAGTGGCACGGCTCAGCCTCACAGCTTACCTGCAAACTGCGCGCCCAACAGGAAACTTTCCATCACATCGGCGCGGAAAACAGCGGCTGAATAATGAGCAGGTTTGGTTTGTCTTTCATCTCAGTGACACGGGGATGAAACACGGCACCGAACCTTTGACTTATTAACCGACAGATAGAGATATTTATTTGCCAAGCAGCTGCTGTCTCTGGATTGCACGTGTTCCAATGATTTTTGCAAGATTGCCCTAATCATTAAAGAAAATCAGAAACTATATCAGAAAGAGACGCGCGGCAATTTTTTTCATTTTATTTGAACATTTTCTCTTGCCAAAGACTAAGCAAGTAGAAGTAAGTGAAATTCCTCCATTATGTGTATGCGCAACTTCATCATAGCCTGAACCTCGCCAAAATATAACTTACATCAGACTCCCACTAAAGTGCGCACAAGCAAAGCAAAGTGCGCACATGAATGAACATGATTTTTTTTAAAGACCATTCTTAAAAATCGGATCAGTCTCATTGCCCCCACCAATTTCATCACTTACTTTTCCACAGAAAAATACCATCCTCATATCACGTCCAGAGTGGCAAAAGTGTCCCGAGAACCCGAGAATGCGAAGTCCTGCCGCCCCCGAAGCGGCTCTGACCTACTGGAAAGCTGCATCCCGCCAGCCTCTCCATCCACCTGCTCCTAACTTACGCACGGCGCCGGCATTCAGTCGCCCTAATCAGAGCTGCTGATCGCGCTACATCTCTCAGGCCATTGTTACCTCCGAGAAATAGTCCACGTTTGTAAAAGGAAAGACTAAAACAAAAACAAAAAACACAAGAGAATGAAAAATAAAATAAGGTGGCGTGCGCTCGCGAGTGTGTGTCCAACAGGAAAGTCTTGGCGAGGAGTCAGACAGAGCGGCAGGACGCGCGCAGCACCGAATGGAGAGAGAGTGTTTCTGACAGAGAGAGAGAGAGAGAGAGAGAGACGGGTTGAGTGATTGATCAGCAGCAACGTGTCACTGTGCGTCGGTGTCCTACAATTTGCTGATTTTCATGCACATGAGCTGGCTCTGCTTCTGCTGTCCTTTTGAAAAACCCTGCACAACTCCCCAGCTGCATGCTGGCTTCTGTATCAGTGTGTCTAAGAGGTATATTTAAAAAAAGAAAAATTAATAAACATTTGGAATATGGAAAATTGCACATACCATTTTGCAGGGAGCTTTTGTTCTCCAGCTGTGTTTCCTTTTGTGATGTGATGTACTCAAGGAAAAGGAAAAATCAACCGCAAGCTGCTCAGGAAAAAAGGAGGTAATCACGCTGTCCCTCCAAATTCATCAGGTTCAAATGAAGTGATCTCAAGAGCTTCACTGTCCCTTTCAGGCGCCCATCACAGGCACCGGTGCACCCCTCTTGTCAGCCAACAGCGATGGCACTCGGATTTGAGCACTGAAGCCAATCCAAGAGCCAATCTTATGTCTTTATATAAAGGGAGCGTTTTCGAGAGAGTGCAGATGGCGGGTATCTTCTGTGACCTCTCTCAGTGGAGAGCTCCGTGAGAAAATGTCCCGCCACTTGTCTCAACATAGCAACACAAAAGTGCAGCTATTATTACTGCTGTCCTATCAAAGATTAATAGTTCTATTTATGTCCAAATTGAGGGACTGGGGCTCCTCAAGGAGGTCACAATGTAAGAAAGTAAGTGGAAGGGGGATTTTTGAGGGGTTCCTGAGGCAGAGATAACCCATCAGTGTATCAGTATACTTTCAGACAGGCTACTGGTTCAAGTGCATGTACTTCAAAGAGTGTTGTATTCTGCTTCACCAAGGATAGCAACAACTCAGCAATATTTACAGTTCATTTTTATATCATTTGTAAGGTTGGAGTGGTTCAAGTATCCCTGTATCCTTCTAGTATGAATAGCCACAAGATACATAAAAAAAAAAGATTGATACTGGTTCCACATGTAAATATTAAGCTAATAACATAAAGTTATAGTCAGCACTTGGAACAATAACAGAAACTTGTACTTGTCTTCAAACTGAATGGAAGCCAGTCTAGCACCGTGGCCAGTTGTTACTTATACACTTTTTTAGCAACACCCATTCAGCTGCCTCTTTATGCAAATATATGATCAGGCACTCACATGACAGCAATTCAACACATTTAGATGTGTAGACATGGTCAAAGTGACCTGCTGAAGTTCAAAGTGAGCATCAGAATGGGGAAGGAAGGCAATTTAAGTGACTTTGAAGTGGGCCAGCTGGGCTGGTGCAAGCTCTTCAGAAACTAACAATGTACTGGGATTTTCTTTACACAAATATCTCTCAGGTTTACAGAGAATGGTGTGAGAAAGAGAAAATATCTAGCGAGTGGTAGTTTTCTTGGTGAACATACGTCACTGTTATCACAGGTTGTAGGAAAAAAATGCCCAGGCGACATTGAGCTGATAGGAAGGTAAAGGCAAGTCAAATAAACACTTGTTACAACCAACAAGAACAAACTCAGTCTGCAGTTGACACGACTCATTAGAGCTGGACTACAGAAGATTGGAAAAAACGTTCCCTGGTTTGATGAGTCCAATCAAACCAATCCAGTACTAAGAAGGTCATAAGGAATCGAGTGAGGGTATGTCCATATCTTAGCTATAAGCTAAGCTAGCAAATGAGTGCACATCCATAGCTTAGGTAAACCTTCTTTGGTTAAAAATTCACATTTTGTTTGATCTATCTTGTCAACAGTTTTACAGATATGGATGACCCCTGCGGAAAATGCTTTTCTGGGGTTTTAGGGGATATTTTCTTTTGTTTTTGTTTGTTCTGTTTTCTGCTAAGGTTAGCTAACAAGCTCCTAGATGTGGCCTTACTGAAGAAACAGAAAAGCATGATTGTGCGGGGTTTTCTCTCTCTTAAACTTGTGACATTATAATCTCAGAATATCTCAGAATATTATTTATTTTCTCCGTAAATCCAGACTTTATTCCAAGGATTCCTTTTCTTTATAAGAATATTTCCACATTCTGTCGTAAGCAACACTTTTAGAGCTATTGGTAGCTTTTTTCCTCTTCTTCTTTTTTCTTCTCCTTCTTTTGAGTGAGTGAATACTGTTATATTTTTGTGTACAGCATATAAATAGAAGAGTAGAAACAGTTGACATTTTGGTGGCAGACAGTGAGATCCTAACGGGAATATAACTTTCTCTGCATCTTTGTCAACAGCGAATGGTGCCAGGCACAAGAGTGACGAGCTGAAGTCATTCACTCTACAGCTTGAATCAAGAGGGTGATTCTGAGACACAGCATCACTCAGAGCAACGCAATTATTTCCATTTCTGAGCTCTGTGTTACCACACTTTATTTAAAACTGTGCAAATTAATCTAGCTATTGTTACCGATTTCCACTGCACGGCAAAAGCTAATTAGTCTGTTTGCTGTGTGTGTGATCTGCAAACCAATGCTTCTTAAAAAAAGGAGAAGAAGTTTGTTTTTAAAATTGATTGTCAGCTGCTCAATAACGCCGCCCCGAGAGGATCCTGCTGTCAGAAAATGATCAAAAGGAGTGAAAATAGTCGAAGCTGAAACTTTATTGAATGCTGTGCTGTTTGTTGAGCCATGATCTTATCTGCTAATGTCACACACAAACACACGTATGGCCTTGAACGTTCATTGGTTAACCCCTCTCTGCTCGGCCTCAAGCCCCCCGTCCAACACACGTTTGAGTCAACACGAAGCCTCGTTTGAAGTCCACTCATGATAAGGCCTAGAGATCAAATGCTGAGATCAGCTGACTTGCACAGACAGGAGAATCCACTTCTGTTCACAAAGCAGTTGCAGACAGTTTGGACTAAAATCTGTGTTTTTTCATTAGAGTCCAGGATCGTCTACTTTTGGGCTGTGAGAGAATCTGAACAGATTCCAGGGCAGACACTGATGGAGGACTGCAGCTGCTGTTGTTGTGTTGCTGATGCTTTGTTTTTGCTGTTCGTACAAGGTGTTGCTGGATACACTGACGCAGCTAAAGAAAAGTATCAAAACCATATACACCTCTTTTTTTCCTTCTGCAGCCCAGCAGCTCGTGCCTGTCACCCTGCCATAAGATATTCTTTCACCTTCATCCCAGGCTCGTCGAGCACACGAACACGTGTTCAAAGTGAACGAGCGACATATACGTCTTGACGCCCTCGTGAAACTCAGCCAGAGAGAACGCAAACATTCCCTGTGACACATTTTATCTGCTGTTCATCACCTTGACTCCTGGTGACATCTCAGTGCTCTGGCGCGTAATAGCATGTCGTTCATGTGACGTCACTGGTGCCAAGAGCAAGTGCCAAGGTGCTGAACATCGACCGGATCACGCGGCAGGGGCAAACAAAAAAACCCTGCTGGTTTCAAAGAGTTTTGATGATTCTGTGAAAATGTTTCTGCATGAATGAGTGAGTTTCTTTTCATCTATCATAACAGCAAAAAAACAAACAAAAAAAAGATACAGAAAAAAAGACTGCTTTAATTTGGCATTCATGCTAAAACCACTCCAGACCTTTTTTTTTGCCCCACATGAATCTTTAAACGTTATCAATATTTTGGTGCTTTAGCACTCTGCAGAGCAGATTGTCAGTGTCACCTGAGGTCAGGGGAAGTTTTTGCATCATTTCCTTTTTTTTAATATATCTTTGTGGTTTTGTTTTTTGACATATTTTCTGTTTTTAAATAGAACATTTATAAGACAGGATGATGCTATTTATCTTTTTCAACAACCCATCCATGGCTCCTCTTGAGTCCCGAGAGGCCTGTTCAAGAGATTCTAAAGCTGATTTCTCAGTGCAGACATTTTATTGTCTGAGGAGTTGGAAGTTGAATGTTCAGACTTAAGATCCTATTCATTATGAAATGGAAGGCTGAGAGCAAGGCCTTGTATAGATGTGTTTTTCAGAAGTTTCCCAGGCCAGACAAAAGTGGAGAAAAATGGAGAGATGCAAGGCCCTTACATGCTACAGTGTGCTTTTTTCTGAATTGCAGGACCCCTCCCCCTGCCTTCAGTTCCCTGGAAATAAGCATGGTGGAGGACCATGGTGGTCCGCCCCAGTATCAGTTTGAGCTGCTGGCTCTACCCCAATATTGCCTGAAGCCAGAGCTTTCAAAGCAAAGGCAGTTGAGAAGCTGTCCAACCATCTGCAGCCATTCCTGAGCCATATGAGGGCCTGAAGGGTTTGGTGGTGCTTTTACAGCTGTTAAATGTAAAATACGATAACCATTGTGCCCAAATTTTTAAAAAAGTATGTTAAAGACTAGCAAAATTTAAATAAAATACTATGAAAATGGTTTCATAAACACACAATCAAGGCTCCATGTCTATCTCTTATTATGCATTAACATGGGGGGGAAAGTAAGAGGTGTGGAGGAAAGGAACAAAACCCCCAGGCAACAACAAAGCAGCCAGATACGTTAAAAAGACAAACACAGCTCAAAAGGACGAGCTGGTGTGGAGGTGGGTTGCAAAGTGGCTTGCAGATTTCAGCAATGGCTTTGGCATCTTAAACTGGGTTTTGGTATTTAAAAAAAGTACTGAGCATTTACAAAGTGAGTGTAATGGCAAGATTGTGTTTAAGAGATGGAAGTTCAGCGAGTAAGTAAGTAAAATTTTATTTATATAGCACCTTTCAAGATAAAAATCACAAAGTGCTTCACAGAAGCTAAAAATAACAATCAACCAAAAGCAAGGATACAGGCTTTACAGCCTTGGCTTCTGAGATGCTCTGATTGAGTGGTCTAGAAATCACAATTTGGTCTTTGTTAAACTCGCTCATCCTCACATTTGCCCATTTTTCCTTTGAACGCACCAACTTTGAAAGTAAGTATTCACTTGCTTCCTAATACACCCATCCACTAACACGTGCGATTTAATCATTGTTATTCACTTAACTGGTCAGTGGTCAGAATGTTATCCCTGATTGGTGTGACTTAAATCTGGAACAGCATTTTTTACTAAACAAAATCCAGTAGAGAAAATGTTGGTGGTAGTGTAAACACCATGAGTCACAGAGCACAGAAATAAACTGTCCATCAGGCATTTCTGGTTCATTTTATCCCTTGAAGTCATGTAAATTGCCTTTATACAAGAATGCTACACAATACAATTTCAAAATATTATTGCACGGCTTACAGTCCTACATTGGAAGCTTGTTTCCATTATAATGACTGTTTGCCAGACTGCCACTGTAGGCCTACATTTAACGTACACATGTATGACCTACAGTGTGTTTACATGCTTTTCTGATTACAAGCTGCGCCCTGTCCTGTGAGTAAATTACCTGCAGCTAAATATCATCACTTAGCCAATCTGCCAAGAGCTTGCTGTGCAGCTCTTGGCAGATTGGCTATGTCATACTGAAATGAACAGACTTCACTTGTGTTTACAAAACTGTGCTTTTTTGACAATCACCTGCAGAAATATCCACACCTATCAGCGCTATTTGGCGATTGCGCTCATCATTATTTTGCACCCATTTAGTAAATCTGGCCGTAAAGTGTTAAAAGGTATCAGCTGAATGATTAGCTCATGTGGATCAGTGGTGCAAATGGCTGTTGGGTACAGCATGTGGAGCCATCAAATTAAGACTTTTTAGAAAGAATCTAAACATAACACGTTTCATCACAGTGCCGTTATATCGTTTAAAAGTTTGGGGTTTAAAAAAAACTATCCAGGATTTCAAAATCTCTCTTTTGCTCTTTGTATTTCTGATTTCTCACTAAACATTCCCTTTTATTTCTGTTTTTGTCTAAAGTTCTAAAGCACTTTGCAATCACTGGATTTGCTTCAGAAATAGCATTTCCTTTTGTTGTTATCAGCCCTGAAAATTGGCTGTTGTACAGGTGAGTGCACACACAGATGAAATTTTAAATGCTTATCTTCCAGGTAAATGCCATGTGTCAGGTCAACACTATCATGTGCCGATTTTTTTTCTTTTTTTGAGGTGCACTGATCCACTCTTTTGTGTGAGTGTACTTCTAACAATGGCACACTGTGTCTGTTACCTGATGAAGAAGTGTGGGCAGAGTGGGGCTGGAAATTTAATAGTGAATGTCATGACACCGTCTGCCCTTTTATAGCTGAAGGTTTGAGTGCAGGTTCGGCTATTGTTCAGGTCCTACTATTTTTGGAGCTCGGACAATGCGATGGCTGAATAATGGGGTAGAATAAAACAGTTGAGAGACTCACGCAAGCAGATCGAAAAAATACAGATGACTGATGCGAGAGAGTTTGCACAGTGATGTTTACATGGCTCCTGCTTCTTTTTGTGATTAGAAGAATGTATTCCGTATCATGCTGTGTGAGTATACCCGAGGAGGAAGAAAAAAAAGGCTAAAAATGTGAGTTTTCAGCATGCGGTGCGTAATTGGCAGTCTCTCTGCTATCTCCTTTACTAGAGTGTGCTGATTCTACCTCTGTGTGCAGAATAGCGAAAGCCTTGATCAAGATCAGTGACCGGGGTTTGTGGTGTAACGGAGAAGCTGAAGCCATTGTGATGGAGTGTAGGGTTTGAATTTGGTGGCAAGTGCAGTTTTTAGGAGATAAAGGAGCTTAAAAAAGACTGGCTAAAAATGGACACTATAACACTGCCACCACCTGAAAGTGAAACACTGGAATTCACCTGCACATCCTTGCAAAATAAATATTGCTAGACGTTAATGGCTAACACTTTTATAGTGTTCAATAAAAAAAGCTCCAAAAAAATGGCAAGACCAAACTTACTCCAATAATGGAAATGATTGTGTTTGAAATAGTTTCTTCGAAGACGGGGACCTGGTCCGTGACCGCTCGCAGTCATTTGCAGTCTTTGGTTGTCATCGACATGCACAAAAATTACATTAAACAGCCAAACTATGAGTTTGGCCACAAATCATGACATAATTGCTTCAAGGTGGTAGTTTAAATGACAAACACAACCTTGCTTTGCGAGTTTGCTCTACATTGTGCAGCTTTTGGGCAGAGTCCCCTGTTCCAAACAGACTCAGGTACTCTGGAGTACCTTACATGAAGAATGTTTTAACTGGCAAGGTGAAGAAATTCTTTAAAGCTGAGAAACAATTTAAATTTTGTTGTTGTTTTTTTTCCACATTCTGATTCCAAGGTGGGCAACAGCATTTTATCCCTCCTGTTGTGTGCACCCCACCCCCTTACTTTAGTGTTCCTGCCCACAACTGACCAGTCAGTTTTAACAGCTATTAACATGAAATAACATAAGAAACATTTTTCACAACCAAATTCAGTTCAGTGGGCCATTCAGCGGGTCGTTCAGTGGGTCTTTCATTTATTTGGTCATTCAGTGGGCCGTTCAGTGGGTCGTTCAGTGGGTCTTTCATTTATTTGGTCATTCAGTGGGCCGTTCAGTGGGTCAGAGGCCAAAGGGGCTGGGGGGGGGTCGGATTCCCATTAATTTTTCACTTCACTTTTGACCTGGAACACCACAGATATGACAAAGTTGATTAAAGCACTCAAAATTCACTTTTATATGTTCAAGTGTATAGTGTGGATGCCATTAGGCCTTGAGGCAATCAGATGTAAAACAAAAATTTATGAGTTTTTAAATTTGTAAATCGGTCAGATTTGACCCGAACACCACAGGAAGGTTTTGTAGAAGCTTAAGTCGAGACTGGAAAGACTAAAATTAGCCGGTGTTGTCAAGACAGCATGTGGTGAATGCACTTTATACTATTTGCATGTCACTGGTTTGTTATGGTTTATGCAAAGCATCATTCTTCTGCATGTGTTCAATCTAATTAGAAATCCACTTGGCAAAACCACATAGGAAAGCAGTTGAATGTGGCCAATAGGAATAAACAACTGAGCGTTATCTGCATAAAAATGAATGTTTAGTTTATGTAATGATGGTGGCATGTTGTCAGGATCCTGGGTCTGCTGACCCAGCGTTTTTAGTTCTTTGTGATTCTTGTATTTTGTACTCGTGTGATTTATTCTGTGGTTTCTAGTTTTGATCCCTTGCCCTTCATGTTTCTCTGTGTCCCCTCTGTTCTGTGTGAGTCTGTGTTTCTTGGTCAGTGTCTTCGCATGTTTTGAGTTTCTTGTGTTTTCTGTCTCTCTGTATTGTGAATTATGTTCTCATGGTTGGTCTTTTGTTACTCCCTCGAGTCTAGTTTCTTGTGTTCCATGCTTAGTATTTCCCTCTGTGTATTTTGGTTCTAAGAGTCCTCTGCTTTATGGTTTGTCTCTGTGTTTCTTAGTTGCTCTGTCTCCCCTAGTCAAGTCTGCATCTGTGCGACTTCCTGTTTTACTTTGAAGGTCTGTGTCTCATGTGAGTGTATCCTACTTTGCTTCCTTGTCTCGTCAGTTCTGATTTCTCCCAGCTGTGCCCTCCTTCTGTGTCTCATTCCCCTCGTTACTTCCCATTGTATTTAAACCCTGTGTTTCTCTGAGTCAGTGTCGTGTCGTCCCTTATGCTATGTGGGTTCCCCTTTGTGTTAGTTTGTGGTTTCCCAGTTTAGTTTAGTTTAGTTTGTGTTGTATACTCATGTTCCTGTGCCAGCAATTAAAGCTGTGGTTTTGAGTTCATCCCTTGTGTCTGAGTCCTGCATTTTGGGTCCAACTCCTGCCTGCCACACAGCGCTTCATGACACATGTAGTGAGACAGCAGTAAAGTTCACATGATGAGTGTGACAACTTAACAATAAAAGTCCTTTTCTGTGCAGATATCAGGGTTAAATCTATGAGATACAGCAGAGATCAGACCCACTGTGGGAGTCAGACTCATGTTAAGTGTACACAGCCAGGAGGAACGCTCCCAGAACTTGAATTAAAGTTTAAACACTCTTGTGCTCAGTGTCTCTATAAGCAATATTTTAGAGATGCTGTGCAGAAACATTTCTCAAAATGTGAGTCATCCCTCGATACCAACTATATTGTATGCTTCTGTGGTTTTGCAGTGGCCAGCCTCTGACCTGAGTGTGTCAGTGGACACGTTTCCAGGGCCGGCACGATGCACTCATGTGAAGTGCCACTTAAATCCCTTTTATAAAGGAGCTGATGTTTTCTGCACCTGAGAGTCCCTATAGTTTTCAGTTAATTTTCACACCACTGTTATAAGTACAAATTGGGTTTTGGAATTATTTGGAACACAACAAACACAGAAACCAAAGAAACACAAATCGCTAAACCTCAGCTGAAGCAGACTGACCTGGATTATGATCAACAACAGCCAAGCATCAAGCTCCGTTTATGTTTCCTGCCCCTCTCCCACATTCAACACACGTATCGCTGTATTATATTAAGTATCATATTACAACTTACTAAATGCAAAAGTTCATTTTACTATTATGTGAAAAACTTCAAAAGGATCTTTCAGTTTGATGACATGTTTGCTGGAAGGAGTAAATCAACTAGAAAATGTGATTTGATGGAGCATGTGGGCAGAGGCAGGACAACAGCTGATCCTGAAAGATACCACCATCACCTCAGGGAAATGGTGGTATTCCTGTCCTGAGCTGAAGCTCGAGAGGAAAACATTTGCTGCAAAGAGCGGGATTGTTTCATGGCAGGCTCAGAAAATGTGGAGCTAAAACTACAGCTGATCAATCAACGGTTCGGAGAAGAACTAGCATCCTGGAGATAGTGTTTGAGTTATGGCTAGTCAGCTCTACATAATGCAAGTTAAAGCTCTTTTGTTACAGCCATGAATCACTACTGTCCTCTCTCCTTTATAGTTGTTTTGATTGTTCGGAAGGTAGAACCATTCATGCATCGGTAGGAAAAAAGTCCAATACTTGTTTTTTTTAGGGGGGGTTAAAGATGGCTGAAGCAGATTCATGGATAGACCCTGTTAAATGGTCTGTGCCTAGATTATTCTGCAGGTCACAAATACAAAAAAGTAGTAGTAGAGATTCAGCTTACTGTTTACGTTCACTGCTGTCATCTTGGACTGTTAACTTTGGTTTGGAGGGGGTGCCCAGACTATCAGAAATCCTAGCTGGAAATTATAATTAAGGGGACATTCCAGATAAAAATTCCAACTGGGAACTCAGAAGCTTACATCTTAACCTGGAACACATTATAATTATAGCATCTGTTTTAAAAGGCTGTCAAACTGTCACATGTGAACAGTCTGTTGCATGACTCTTTATGTCATGTAACGGCTGTGTGGCAGATGGAGTGTGGAGCCAGATGGAGGACTCGGGAGGCAGGAATGAAGTTAGAAACTCAGCTTTGTTGCCGGCAGCAGCAGATCAATCTAGAAACACAGAAACAGGAAGCAGGGAGACGCATGAACATGAGGGAGGATGTGACAACTAATCACAAATCTAATCACATAAGATAACACAAGGGAAGTAGACCTAAATACAAGACCCGGTGAATAACGATCACCAAAATAAAACAGGAAGAGAGGCATGACTGAAAGGCGAGACAAGATTAACTTGGCACAACTGAACTTGGAAAGAAGAAAGACAAAGGGACAAATGCAGAGACAAGAGTAGAGGAACTGAACAGAATACATAGTCTGAGGAGCTTGGAAAGAAAAGCGTCTTGACTTCTTTGAGTTGCTTGAAGACGTTTCACCTCTCATTCGAGAAGCTTCTTCAGTTCTAGGGTCAAATGGTGGAGAGTCTCAAATTTAAGTCCTAGGGGACTTTCTCCCAATAGGGTCATGAACCCCCTGTTGATCCTCTACCTAATCACACGAGCCAAGGTGTGAAAATGGGTGTAGGTCACAATCAGCCAAGGTTTCGAGTGATCCCGCTGTGAAACCTGGCCCCACCCTATCATGTTATTTCCTGAGGTCAAATGGTCCAGGATGTGAGTGGGAATTAAGGCGTCTGAGAAGGGATCTCAAAACTGGATTAAAGATTGCAGACAGTTGGTGTGGTAAGCCGCCGCCTCTGTTCAAAGATGGCCGTTCACAGTGGACATAGATGGCTTGGTGATGAGAACCTTCACAGACAACAGAATACATAATCAAGATACAGAGACCCAATTTAAACACAACCTAATAAGTTAGATTTGAAGGCAAAATAGAAACAGAGACTGGTATGAGGTATATTAAATACCATCAATGAAAACAGAAACATTATAGTTGATGATTCATAAAGGAAGCCCAAATACACAGACATTTAAAACCCTCGGTCTAAGACCTAAGTCCCTGCTAGTTCTGGGCTACCTGTCGCTGGAGATTTTGTAAAAACATTAGCAATACCCAGAAAGTTGATTTTGTTCATCTGGACGTTGTGTTTTCAATGGAGAATTTTCACCCATCCAAGTGATTTCTTTAACTGGCTGCAGGTTCTTTACAGTGTGCGCTGTTGTAACTCACTCGTCTTATTCATAAATTGTATAAAACCAGGGCAGTGGGCCAGTAAAGGTTCTTTTCATCTGCACTCAACTCACTGATAGGTGCAGTCTTTTTGTAGTATTGCAGGTATCAGTCTCTTGTTTCATTTTTATTTTGTTTCTGGCTAACTGACGCTCCAAAGTTGGCGTTGTAATGATTTACACAATTCTCACTGGCGCTTGTGCCGACTAAACCCACTTAGTGCGAGGCAGGTATTCCTTGTAGAGTAGTAATGAAAGCGCCGACCATTCTCCCTATGACAGCATTCACCTCAAAATGATTTCTGAAGCTGTAAAATTGTTTTTTTTCTTCCCTGATTCCATCTCAGCTGGGGAGTCGTTCAGTTTGGCATTGGTGCATGCACTGAAAATAATTTCACCTTTGTGGATTTAGGGAGTAATTACTGAACAGTTTTAATGCATTTTACATCTTTTCATCTTGAAGATGTGAAAGTGTAATGACTTGAGTGTCTTAATGGATTTAAATGGATGTTTGTCATTTTATGTTTTTTAACTCAGTGTTATTTATTTATCTGCAAGTTAATGCACACAGAAGAAAACAAAGTATAGCCAGCATGTAGAATTAAGCATCGACTTTGGAACAGCTGGAACTCCGTTGGACGTTCTAAGGTTTGTATGGGGCCAGCATTTGCACTATGTAGCTCGGGGCTATATCCACAGAAGTGATCATTAAAATCTTAAAATCAATTCTGAAACATACCGGGAGCCATTGGAGAGAAGCTAGTATTGGGGCTATGTGATGCTCTATGTTGAAACCAGCGAGAAGCCCAGATGCTACATTCTGAGCTAAAGACGTTAGAGTCATTTTTTATTTATGCCCAAAAGCTGGAAGCCAGATCTCAAGAAAATAAAAGCATAAATGATTTTTTCTACGTTAGGGTGAGACAGCATTGATTTAACCCTGCAGATGTGACTTATTTAAAGGAAAGAAGAATGGAAAACATTTTCTGTGCGTGTCCTGCAAAAATTAGAGCCAAATCAAACTCCTATATTTTCAGCAACAGGCTTTAAATTAAGAGACAAGAGACTCATAATAATCTAAAGAACTGTGATGCATTTTAAGTGCTTGGAAGAAGTGCAAAGAAAAAGGCTTGGTCTGATAGATAGATAGATACATCTATGAGTATATTGTACAGTCTGACTAACGTTGGGATGAAGGACCTGCGATAGTGCAGTAACAGTCAGGGCTCCCACTGTCTCATGCAGGGGGTCCATAATGGACATCAGCCTTTTTTCACCCACGTCCTCTATAGAGCCCAGAGGAATGCACCAGACAAAGCTGGCTCTCTTCACCAGACTATTAAGAAATTTCCTGTCCCTCTCCATGCTGCCACCTCCACTGCAGACAATGGCATAAAAGATTGCAGAAGCCATCACAGTGTCATAAAAGCTCCCCAGTAATGTCCCGAACACCCCAAAAGACCTCAGCCTGCCCAGCAGATGGAGCCGACTTTAGCCCAAAGATGTCATTGGTTACCATGGGGCGTTTCTGTGCCGTATAAACTTCTGAAAATGGACTAAAGTCTCTTGAAGATGCACATGAGAGTTCACAGTGAAACTAGGAAAAATGGAAGTCTGAAATCAACCTGGAATCATTTTCAGTGGGCTTTTTTTACTTTAACAGACTGAACTAAAGCACATTTGAATCTTTTAGGATATTAGCGGAGAGTGGAAAGGCTTCTCAGGTATCTTTTCACATCTGATAGATGCACTTGATTTCTCAGCTGTCTTAAGTCATAAATCTCATGAGTAAGACACAAGTTTTGATTAAAATGTGTGAGCAGGAGGGGTCATAGATCCCTTATACACATGTCACAGATTGTAATATTTGGTAATAAATGGAGTTTAGTTTAAAAGTTACATTTAGTTGAAAGACTCTCAATAAAGTATTTGTTCACGCAAGAGATTTTCTTTAAGGTGAAGAATGTGAACCCCAAACACAAAACTATACAAACTGAATATCAAAAACAGCTACTGTCCATATACCAGTTATCCAATATTAAAAATTAAGTGAAATTAAGCTGATGACATTTGTGCCGGTCAGGCAATATTCCTTTATGACTGCAGATGACCTTTTTCAGTGGAGTCCATGCCGTGGTATGTGTCATTCTCAGGATGACGCCAGCAGCGTGACAGTGACTTTGATTCGGCCCCCATGCCCCAGAGAGCTTTTCAATGGGAGAGAAGAGCAAATATCTGCTTGAACCGAGTGACATTATCAAGGCCAACATGAGATGTTAACAGTATGTCTTTATGTTCAATTCTCAGAAAAGTTTGACAATGCAGTGGAATTAGGGTCAAGGTCAGCACTGCTTGTAATATATAACAATGTTATAATAAAGAACGACGAGACACACGAAGATTTAGAATCACATAAAAAATTCATCGAAAAAATTCAAGTATTCTGAGAACTATGTTTCGCCTAAATTAAACTTATCTCTGTTTAAAAGCTGAGCTTGGACATTCATCAGCAGATGCTTTAGAAAAATATTTCAAAGGAAAATACATTTTAGCCGGATAAAGAGAGCCCAGGGAGGACAATAGAAAAATACACTGAAAATAGATATAAATTTATTGGGCTGGATTTTGGAAGTTGGAACAAGTTTTGGAAATGAGGCATAAAATAGGTGAAACCTCATAATGGAAAGAAACAGCTGAGGTTCAACGTACCCTGTTTGACCCAGAAGTCCACCAGACACTGCTGACCTCAAAAGACAAGGAAATCATTGACAGCCTATTGATCACGTGAATGGTACCCGCAGAGAGAGCAGAAAGGCCAGGCTTTGTTCAGTTTGAAATACTACCTTTGAGTGCACAGTTACAGATACAAAGAAAAGTAAGAGCAAATGATTTCGACAAAACAATTTTCCGCATCTTCAAAAAAATTCCCCTGCGGGAACAACTTAACCTTCGGTGGTGGTGGAGTCCTGTCATGTAACAATTGACCAACAACCCTCCAAATAGTCTGGCTGAGAGCTTTTTTTCTTTGGTGAACATACGAGTCTTTGTCCTGCTATGCTGCATTTATGTCGCTGCAATTTCAAGTTAATGAAGCTTCCAAGCTGGACTGAGTTAACAGAGAGGGGCAGGTAGGAGTTTTGGTCTCTGTCAAATCCAACTAAAGATTAAAAGATCTTGTTATTTATTTATTTATTTATTTTTTAAATAAAATTGAGAATCAAACCTTAAAACCATTAAATTAGATGTTATAAGTAAGCATTAAGAAATAGGTGGGTAACCATGAACTGTAAATAAAAGATGGACATTGGCAACATGCGTACCATTTTGAAGCCTTGAGTTTGGCATAAAGCAGAATTTTGTTGTAGGCATTATTTCAGTGTTTGGCACTGAGCATGCCTGACATTTACGGGTATTTTTGCTGATGTAATTATCATTACAGCAACCTGTAAGCTAGCAACGCCAAGCTTAGCAGTTATCATGACTGAGCTACCTTCTTCTTCATTTTGATCTCAAATGACAAGCTGTATGACGTGGATGTGCAGATCCTGATTACTGGCTGTTGTTACCTTGGATTTTGGAGCTCAGAGTGACCATATATGAAGAAGATGGTGGTGTAAAATAGCTAATGTAAGCTATCTCTCTTAGCAAGGTTCATTTATTATATGGGCGCATTGCACAGATACCTAACAAATAGTGTTTAGACCTGAAAAAAAAATAACACCAGTGTTTTCCATAATATAAAATTACAAGAAAGGAGTTTAAAAAAAATCTTCCATGATTGTTATCAGAAGAGAAATTAAATTGAGAAACTGAAATTGTTTTTCTAGTACCTTATAAACATGTAGTAACTCTAAAATGAAAGCCTTTAGGGACTCATTGGCTTCTGAAACCAGCCTCAAGTGGCCATTTTTAGAACTGAGGAGGTTTTTGGCATTTTCACACTGACTTCACCTTGAGTTTTGTTAACTTGTAGTTGAATTAATTGGAATTATTACTCTGGTTGCCTATCAATCCTGTTTATCGGTTTTTGCGCATGCGCTACAATCAGCTGATTTTAGTTGCCGAAGCAGGGCATTTTACAGTGTGGATATGGGCATTACTTTTAATTTTATTGCATAAAAAGACAAGAGCACAATAGTAAAATGCAAACTGCATCCAGGACAGAAACAATTGTATTATGCTGCTAAGACAATTTCACCTCTTTGCAAGCACCTGCACAGACAGCAAGCTAATGCTAAGCTAGCCAAAGCCCAGAGTTACGCTAAATCTGAGTGAATGTTGAACCCAGCCCAGGACTGTGGCCAAGAGAGTCTTCATTTGTGAGCAGTGTTGAAGCCATCTGCTGCTGAACTTTATCAGGTAACAAACACATAAGCAGTCAGGCTGCAGCCTTCGTTTCTACAGAAGAATCACTGCTGCAGTGACTTTGAAATGTCTTTGCGCTGGTTTTCATCTTTGACTTGTGCTTTTGGCTTTGTGTTCATACATAAATACTAAGAGAAAGATCATATGTGTGTCTTCATCAGGATAGGGATTTGTGTTGGCGTGTGAGATTGTAGCCTCGGGTTTATATTGTTATATTGTAATGGTAATTATGAGACAGTGTGTGTCAGGTCATTTTACACAGTACGGTGAAAACAATGTTATGAGGCGTATAATGAATTCTTTTCTCCCTGGAGTAATTAAGTAACATACTGCATTACTTTTAATAAATTAGCTTTTTGTAATTTGAATAAAATATTACTTTTTTGAGTAATGACCCAACACTGATTACAACAAAGAGGAAATACATCCTACATGCACACAAATTTGACCACACAACATGCAGTTAATTTGCACAAATGTACTGTCTTTGATATGCTGCTTAATGATGGTGGTAACTGTCAAAGCAGAGCGTGTGAGACCCCAATGAGAATCGATAAGGGAATTGATAAGAAATTCAATCGATGAGTAATATTACTAATGGAATCTGAATCGCTAAATTCTTAATGTATCCTGTCACATTTTTTTGCAACATTAATCTTTAAACCATCTCAAAAATGTCCCTCTGTCTGTATATTTTTATTCAGATCATGAACTTTCAGCAAGACAATCTGATTAAATACCAACCTTTACCACTGGGAGCTTTAAAGCCAACACTTGCTTTTAGGATATAAAACACTTGTCTCGATGAGTATGGAACGCCAGGACTGCCATAATGAATTAATTAAATACACCATTAAATAATTAATTAAATGTGTCAATAATTAATTAAAATTGGAATTAATTAATTAAATAAATAGTTATGACACATGTAATTAATTAATTATTGACACATTTAATTAATTAATTATTGACACATTTAATTAATTATTTAATGGTGTATTTAATTAATTCATTATGGCAGTCCTGGCGTTCCATAGATGAGAAGGGTTCCCTGTGACAAATACAAGATGAGAGTTCTTATCAGTGATGCTTTTGCTTTCTCATAAGAATGAAGTAATAGGTGAAAAACTATATACTCAGTCAGACAATTAGCACTAGGACTTTCTTGGATGAATACCAGTAATTCTTGGCTGTCTGACAGATTTTCTCTCAGGTACACATAAGCAATAAAGATGTCAAGTGACATTATGTAATCATGAATATATTGCCTCCAATGAGCCCTCAACAACACTTGCGCAAAGCACTCTCTGAGCCAAATCACTATAAACACCTCTGCAGTTATGTAATGTCTAGTACTACAGCATAAAGTAAAACAACTCCCTGAACTGTCAGTGAAACTTTTGTCCCTAACTTTGATTTCTGGCAATTTATCACAAATAAAACCTGTCATCAGGTATCTTTTAAATATACTATTGTATTTTTATGCAATTGCAGACAGTGGTTTATTTTAAAGGTTGGGTAAAGACAGACAAATGTTTGTTTAATTTCTTCCAGTTGTTGGCTGGTAAAGAGCAAACCATTTAACCTGAAAACATTTAACAATAGTATCATTCACCAACAGTCAACCTGCAGTCATTGTAAAAAGAAGGTAAACCTTCTGCCTGGTTGTTAGCAGGTCTTAAAATGAAATGTTGGTACTTAACAAAAAGTTCAGGTGTGTGTTAATACAATGCCAATCAGGAAAGACATCAGCAATGCCCACAGGGAAGCCATTATTGCTGCTTAGAGTTATGAAATCTTTTCCAAGCAATCTGAGGTCCATCATTATGCAGCAAGAAAGATCATTCACAAGTACACATTCAAGGGAGTTCCCAGTCTTCCCAGAAGTGGATGTCTAAGGTCAGAATGTGCAATCCTCAGAGAAAGTGCAAAAAAAACCAAGATCAACATTTCAGCTACAGGCCTCAGTTTGCATCTTAAATGTTAAAGTTACTACAGTGCATTTAGAAAAAGACTGAACAAGTATGGCTTGCTTGCAGATGTTGCCAGGATAGAGATTCTTGCCTCTAAAAGCAACATGGCAACACAGCTTCAGTTCATAAAATTGTATCTGTATCTGGTCTTATGAGATCTCTGACTGTAATGCACAGTGCCACATTTGGCAAAAACCAAACACGGCACATCAGCACCTCATTCAATCAGTGATGATTCGGGCTTGTTTTGCAGCCACGAGAAGTGGGCACATTGTAGTCATTGAGCCGACCACGAACTGACCCGAAATATTCTAGAATCAAATGTAAGTTCATCTATCCGACACGCCGAAATTGGGTCATGCAATAGGAGAATGATTCGAAGCACACCAGCAAACCAATCACCTTGAAAAGAATCAAGGTGTTGCAATGGCCCAGTCAAAGTCCAGACCTTGGTGGGACCTGAAGTGGTAAATGGACTGGTTCTGATATAGCATTTTCTAGTCAACTTGAGCACTCAAAGCACTTTACACAGAATCTGTCATTCACCAAATCACTTTTTTTTACAACAATTTTGCACTTTGATCAACACCTCACGATCAACTTGAGGTAAAGTGGACGACCCAGGGATCAAACCATCAACCTTCTGATAAAAACATGTCCTAGTCTACCTCCACAGCCACAGCCATCCCACGTCAGCTAAAGAGTTAATGCACACAAACTTCAATGAACTGAAGCATAAAGTAGAGTGAACGAAATTCTTTATATTATGCCCGGATAGATAAAAAAATTTCAGCTGGATACATTATTTCTAATAATGATTACAGAAAGTAGAGTAAACGAGGCTAACCACAGCTGCTTTTTATTTTACCTTTATCAATATTTCATTTGATTTAAGAAAATAAAATATCTTATTAGTTGTGTTGCATCAACCGCCTAGAACATCATAGTGGTGCCTTAGCTTACTGGGAAGAGATAGTAACTTACTATATTTATCATATCTGGACATCCTTATACCTTATCACTGTGGGAGTCGGAGCATGATGGGATCCCCAGCACCTAAAAACAGCTCATTGATAAGGCTCGTTTCTTCCTATGCACTGCCCTTTGCATGAGCCTGGGAGTCCTTCCAGTGGGAATTCAGATTATGTTGTTTCCCTCCTGACAAGCACAGGAGCCTAATTGAGATGGATGGTTCTAGATACAGAATAGCGTGGAAAACATGTTTTTTTAGATTACTGAAACAGAAAACAAAAACATTCATGGAGGGGATGGAGAGCGGAGTACGTGCTTTCACGTAGATGCCACACACATTGTAAAATAAAAAACAGAGCCTCATTATTCTTTGAGTCTTTGTGCTGCTTTTGAAAAAAAAAAGCCGATTAGTTATTTTGCGAGCGTTTTACACCAGAAAAATAATTTTAAGCCCAGGCTTTTACCTACTTCATACAGTCTCGTAGAAACGTGTTAACTCATTTGCTTGGTCGACGGTAAAATTCACTATGGAAATGTCTACAGTGGACTTGTTTTTGCTTTCAGAGATGAAAAACAAAAGTCAGGAGTAAATTGCAGCGAGCCTTTTTCTTTCAGTTACTACAACCCGTACACTCAAGCAAAATGTCTGTATTGTTTGTAGCCTTGCCTATACATGACAGGGCACTAATATATGCGTATTCTTTTAGGTGTACACACAGCACTGACTCTCTGTGACCTTGGACCGCTGCGAGCTTGAATCCATTTCATGAGACAAGCCTCATTCATTGAAATCCATTCATTTGAATTATTATTCATATACAACTCAAGTCGAGGGACAAAACTGGCCTAGAGAGGAGATATGTGTGTGGCGAGTCCTGCTTATGGGTCTCTCTAGAGACGCGCTTCATTTTCAAGGTATATTCAACAACATTTTTTATGTATAAAAAAATAATCTCAGATCCTTTATATGATCTACGCTCATTCTGCCATGACCTTACACACGTGAAAAAACAACACTTGTCTTTTTGTCAGAATTAAAGGAGGCGCCTGTTCAGTATTCCCATTTAAACTTTAAATGTGAGGATCTTATCCTTTTTCTTGTTGTTTTTTTTATCACAGTCGCACATATTTTCCCATGTAGGTCTTCACCTTTAACACTCACAACCTTAACATTCATCCAAGACCGTGCAATGTTCTCAATCTGGTTCAAATGCGTTAAAAATGTTAACTGAGAAACTAGAGACGTCAGGATAATTTACGCATTTGTAAAAAGTGTTTTTGTAGCAGGAAATTGTTAAAGCACTTTTTACGTAAATCCCATTTTTGTGCTTTCCAAGAACACGGGAAAGTCATCATAATTCTTGGCAATATCTGTTCGCTGTCTGTTCCACGAAGTACTCAAACCCTGGATCAGCAGTGTCTTGTTAACATGCAAATTCTGGACAATTGTCAGTCCTGTTGCACAATCTGAATGGAATAAGAAAAAAAAAGTAAGAGGAGATTTAAAAAGATAAATCCATTGTTGAGAAATGAGATGAGGGATCAACAGGAAACCGGGGAGGTGGCCGAGGATAAAGAATAACGAGGAGGCGGCAATCAAGACAAAGACATAGGAAAGTGATGAGTAAATGCCTGACAGAAATGTAAATTGCCTGATGGAACCTCTCATCGTGTCATGGAAAAATGCACACACACACACACACACACACACACACACACACACACACACACACATATATATATATTCATTTAGTATCTCTCAGGGGTCCCATCAATATTCTTTATTGAGAAACTGCTCTGGCAGTTTGCATCTGGTCTTAATTACACTTACAGGGTGATGGCTGGATCAGGCAGAGTGAAGAGAGCCAGTGAAAATAACTGCGGTCTGCCACTGTCTTAATCAGGACCAACACGCACATGCCGAACATGCACAAACACACACCAAACACCGCAGACCTATTAATTAGCGTGACCTTTGGTTGTGGTGAACGATGCATTGTAAATCTTGTTTCCTTCAGCACATTCAGTTTGAATGATAGGCCGATTGAACATTTCATTACATTTTGTCTGACCAATAAAAGCGTCCGGTTCTTTGGTTTGGGTCCATTGTTTTTGTTCTTCTTGCTTTTCACCATGAATGGTAAATATGAAAGTTTCAGGTTTAGTCTTGCAGAAAAACAGGAGTCTGTCTTTGTCCATAATTTGAAGCTCCCTGATTAACACTTTAATTCTGGCTTGTTTTCTGTGTCAGCTGCCATTGTATAGGCTGCTGTGGGCCAGGCTGTTACTGGCTGTGAGCGATTGCTTGGTTTCATATTCAAGATTTAGCATGTTAATTAGTCATATTTTAGAGTTCCAACATAACGGATGGATGTGTTGGTTTCCCCATATACATCTTCTGTTATAGTCCAGATTCCCCTCTGTTCTTTAGCAGGCTGTTTACACTGAGTCTGCATTATTCATGGCCAACTGCTCCAACTGGCTGGAAGAATGCCACTGGGTTCACTGCCAGCCAATCAGACTACTACCTGGTAAATTTCCTTATGTCGTATCTTTACTTGGTGTAAGGGCAGCACCTGGAGATGTCAGCTTGTATATATGAACCAGACTCTGACTTGACTGGGAAGGCTACCTTCTGTTACACTCCTGAGACTGAAGCAGGATGTTTGAGAACCGGAGGGTCATGAGTGCAGTCAAATAGTCACGTTTGGGCAGGGATGCTCCAAAGTAAGTGAACTGACCCAGAAGGATCTCTATGGTAACCAGTATAAGAGTTGTTTGAATTCTGTAAATACCAAGGAAAGGTGCATCAAGTGCTTCCTTTATCATCTTTACCTTTACGATTGGATACAGAAAAACAATGCGGTCCATTAATTCATAGCAACACTCTATCCAACTATCATTTTAAACAATTAACATAACAGAAGCTGTTCCCATATAAAATATTGATAATTGCTAAAAAAGTGTTTTTAGACGGCGTCATGGTTCTGGGTCTAGGACCCAGGTTTCACATTTTGAGTCTTACAGTGAACACCAGTGAGTACTGGTTATTATTTTGTGTTCCAAGGTAAGGCAGTGATTTTGAAATTTAACATAATCTCAATAAACAAACAAACAAATTATTATTAACAACAACAACAACAACAACAATAATAATGTTAATAATAATTCTCAAAATCCATGTCACAAAGTGCTTCCTTTTTTTCACCATCTGCAGCAATTTAGTGATTTTCTCTGCAATTTGGAGCCATGACAGCTTTCACAATAACAGGTTGACCAGAGGGAGATATTTCTGGCACAGCTGAACTGTGTGCTATAAGTATATAAAAAACGAGAATAAAATAAAAAGATAGCATATCATGCTGTGTTGTTAGAGAGGAAACCATTTTCAGGTTGCTTTTTTGTCTTTCTTAACCAACGTTTGGCGAAGTCACAAAAAGATGAAGCTTTGCCTAAAAGTTGCTTTGCTACTGCAGCAAAACATATTGTATATTGTATATATATATATATATATATATATATACATGTATAAGGCTGGGATTATATTCCCATTACAGGTGCAAAGAGACTGTGGGCACAGTTATTCACATCATAGTACTTTGTTATCTGCTCGTGGGAAGCAGGTTAAATGGAAACCTCTGGAAAATTGTGGGTGAGCTTAAAAGTCTTCCTGGTCAGCACAAACTGGAGGATACACAGATACCCACATGGAGCCTTGCCTATACTGCAGGATGATGAAATGTACTCACTGACGTAGAAAACTTAATGCTGGCATAAGGAGGTTTTTGTAACATTTTTAGGAAACAATCACAAAATGACCCAGTGGAAAAGGAAGCAGACATTAAAAAGATCAGGAAAAAGAACGAGGGAAATAAAAACCCAAGAGCCACATGGAGAAGAGTGGAACAAAGATGGTGACATAGGCGGTGCAGAAACAGGAAATTCATTCAGAGACAGAAAGGAAAAGAAACAATGTTTGTGTGATTAGAAGCTTTTGTGAAATTATTTGAGTAATATCAAAGCTTACTGTGTTTTTACTTCGGTTTTGGCAAGTTAAAATATATTATTAGTTTCTTAGCGCTAAATTAGCCTGAGTGTTCATACAGTTTATGGAAGCAGCTTGTTAGCCAAACTTGCCAGCTTCAGTTGATGACTTAGCATTCCACCTTCTAGAGTAATGCAGAAAAGCTATAATGCTCTTTTATATGACCATTATTTTAATTATTATTATTTCATAAGTAGTGTTTTTTTAACTGCCTTATTGTCATCTTATGTATAAAAGTTTGTATTTTGATTTATTAAGAGACAGGATTGATTTCCTATCAAAAAAGTTCATCTTACATTAGATGAAGTGCCAGCATCTAGTGGTTACTCGAAAGAACTGTAACTCAGTCTACATGGTCAGCTGTGTGACTGTTTGTGTTACAGAAATGTGTAGTGCAAACTTTTCCCCTTCATGAACTCCACCACCCCAACCCACTCCTGCCTCGGTGTTCAGTGACTCATATAACCGATCCCTCAGTGACCTCCTCAGGACCAACCTGCAGCTACTTTCCCATCCAGCAACCCTAACGGATACAATCCACAAGAAACAGACGTCTCATTTATTTAGAACTTTATTTATATTTAACAATGTTGACAGGAGAAAAATATTCTTTATTTATTGACCTATTTATTGACTATTCTAGAAATCATGTTAGCACATTTGAATATTTTATTTAAACAACAAAACATCCATTTCAGAACAAAAAAAGCCATCAGCTGTTTATAATATTGCATTAAAACATTCTCTCTCTCTCTCTCTATATATATATATATACACATTTACGGTAGCCATGCCACCAAACTAATTAAGGACTGTTTTATGCCTTTAGGCCAACTCTGACACACCACTGCTGGTCAAGTCTTTCTTTGCCTTCAGCATTTCAAACATTTTGGCAGAGGTTCATTAGTTCTTAAAACTAAGCCGGCAGATACAAGTGGGTCTCAACAAGCAGGCCTGACATTTACAGGATGCCCTTCGAGGGACGGTTTCGGAGCAGACGGTCAAGTCAAGACGCTCAGTTTGCTTCACCTTAGAGGAGATGGATGAGGCAGAGATGGTGTTTTCGGAAGTGTTTGGAAAAAGATTAATGCTGCTTTTAAAATGAAACCTCGGCGGGGTTTGAAAAATGGTTACATTAACTGGTAAGATGATCGTTACAGAAAAATGTAACAAAACTTGGTGGTGATTATTTTCTTGGCACATAAATATAGTTAAGATACAGACACTGAAATAAGCTTAGAATCAAGAAAGTTTCAGGCTAATTTTTTTTATTCATATAGTTTATTCATTTATAAAACATCAGAAACAGAATGTGTGATTTTCGTGTGGTGTGACTGACATATTAATCTCATTCATACATACTGTATCATTGATCATTTTAAAATGTCTCTTTCCTTATATGTGCAAAAATGCTGCTTCTATGAATGAAGTGGTTGGCTCCTTCTGTGTATCTTCCACAATTTGTGTTTTCATGTTTTCTGGTTAAAGTTGAAGTAAAAGAGGGGGGGGGAAGCACTGTGAGCAAGAGGCGTTATTGTTGTTAACACGTGTTTTTGTTAACTCATAAAATGCATTTCACTAAATATTCTTGGGATTGCCCAGCGGGAGTGCTTATGGAAAGATGTAGGGAGACAGTTAGCAGCTGGACGGCTTGAAATCTCCTCAGCCTTTCGTGAGCTGATTTGAATCTTTCTGCGGTGTGTTGGTGGCCGCTCTAATCTAACCGCTCTGATGACACGGCCGAGCTGGATTCCTGCACTCGAGTGCCGGGGTAACACATGTAAGCAATGTCTCAGTGTGTCACAGCTGGTGGAGGTTAATGTTAAGAATAGCTGTCAAAAAAATGAACGTTTAAAGACGCATGAAGTTTAAAAGCGGTCAAAGTGAAAGAGAGGTAAAGGGAGGGGGTGTGTGGTTAATCAAAGAATTACTGAGTGAAAGAAGCAATCAGGAAATATCACTGGTGTTCAAAGAAAATCCCCTGTTTTCATGTGTATGCATTTGCAGGATTGATTGGGATTGATAGATTATGCTGGTTTAAAAAATCCTGTTTTAGGATTACATCATAATTCAGACTGAGATGAAGAAACTCTGGAGGTTCCAGGTTTCCACCCAGGAGCGGGGTAAAGCATACATTTCCAGAATGACAAAACACAGAACAAACATTGGAAGTTTTCATATACTACACAGGCGTAATGTTGACTTTATGTAGTGATTTATGCATCTTTCACCTAGTTAAGGGTGTCTTTTTGTATGTCACCATCAAACAGAATAACATAGGTGCTTGCACACAAAAATGCAAGTGCGTGCTCGTGGCCAGCCGAGTAGAAATACATTCATCCGATGCCTTCCTGCATGCACAGCCACTGGGACATAATCCAGCTGTGGGAGATGTGGAGATGCTATTTGCTGAGTGTGTACATGCGTGTATGAGTTGGTGCTGTCAAAAGCATGTGACCCGTGTTATTCTGTTTACACTCCACCTGTCTACACTTCATCCCTGTTGTGCTACATTTTATTAGCTCTGCTGAAAAGCGCTATAGCAGGATGTGCATTAGAGCATTTCGTCTGAATTTTCTGAGCTCTCGGCTGACAAATTATACAACAGGTCTGAGTCAGACAGACACGTGATATTTAAACCAAGAGAGTGGTATGGAAATCATCTACTCACATTTAGTGACAGTGTCTGGTGTTTTCTGTTTTATCTTTATGCTTTTTAAGAAGTGTTTAAGCCTTTATTTGATATAGTGATGAATAGAATTAACCCTTTAAAGTCGCAGCTCAATGCACAGTCAGAAAGGCATCAAATCCACACACCCAAGGCTACAAGCTTGAGCATAAAATGTACATTTCAAGTGGAGAAGTTTGAACAAAAAAATAAAAAAGGGAAATTTGCCAAGCTAGGCCATGTTTGTGAAAAGTGTAAACCCGGTGTATTTTTTGTAGCTGCAATTTACATAAATGCGTCAGATGTAGGCAGTCATAAAGCTCTTGTTTTCCAACAAAGTGATGCTATTATAAGGATACACTCTCTGCACGTGTCTGTGACTGCTCCAGTTCAAACTTGGCTGTCCAGAATGGGCAAAATGGGTTGTTACAGCACATCCAAAAACATCAGAGTGCCTGAAAAAATTTGTCACAGAAAACCAAACACGAGAAAACTACAGTGAAACTTGTCCAGTTGTCCTTGTGACGACTAACTTTTGAGTTTTGGGCCATCAGCTTAATGGAATGTTGGAAGAATTTTAACAGTTTGGATGACTTTAAAGCTGTTTCAGGGTTACAGTTGTTACAGTTAGAGATTAGTTCAGCCCAGGGTAGCTGCATTAATGCATTAATGTCAATGAATGCCCACTCAAAGAAAAACGATTAACATATCTGTGTATGTATGTATGCCTATCCCCCCTGCACACAGAGTGGAGCAGTCAGCAGTCCGTCTAGTGCAAACACTGGTAGCAGAGAACAACTTTTAGTCAAAATATGAGAATCGCTCATCCAAATGATCTGAAAGTCAGCACTTCACTTACTCGGGCTGTCAGCAGAAAGCCAGCCAAGTTTAACTTGGATTAGGCAAACAGTTGTGGAAATAAACAAAGAATATAGTGGCTGCACATACAGTGATTTCCTAAGTCATTGTAGGTACCTGCAATGCATTATTGGAGTAACTAAAAAGAAAGAAGTCCAAAAGTACCGTGCAGTGCATCATAATAGGAAGGGAATTAAAATGCAGCCAGTATTCGTTTGGCTTTATGGGGTACTGGTGCCATCACACACAACTGTGTCATTTAGGTTCTGCTGGTCAGTGATGCACTGCATGCTGGAAGAAGACTTGGTGATGGGGCAGAGTAGGGTGCGGAAGTGCCTCCTGAAGGTGTCAGAGAGGCAGGCGTAGAGGATGGGGTTCGCGCAGCTCCACGAGTAGGAAAGCAGGACCACAAACTCGAAAGCCCTGTAGAAGGTCACGGCGTAGCTGTTTTGGTATGGAGAACAGAAGTTGAAGGTGTAAAACGGCAGCCAGCACAAACCAAACACAACCACCACCGCGACCACCATTTTGGTGACCTGTTGCTCCAGCTGCTGGCTCTCCAGGGTCACCGCTGAGGTTCGGAGTTTCTGACCCCACAAGGCGAGCAGCATTGCCACGTAGAAACCTGTCATAACTGTAAATGGTAAAGCGAAACCCAAAATAAAGGTGTAAGAGAGGACGCCAAGCCACCGGGCGTCGGAGCCGAGATCCGGCGTACAAAAGCCGTGATCGGTCGAGAAGTGAAGCGCCATCGGGAGGATGGTGAGGAGGGAGAACAGCCAGAGGAGGGATGAAACAATCTTGGCACAGCGCGGGGTCCTCCAACGGGCAAAGCGAAGCGGCTCCACCAGCGCCATGTAGCGGTCGATGCTCATCACCGTCAGGCAGAAGACGCTGGTGAACTGATTGATGCCGTCCAGCACCATGACAGCTTTGCACGCCACATCTCCAAAAATCCAGCGGTTCATGAAATTCTGACTCGCTATAAAGGGAAGACCAACCATGAATAGTCCATCGGCCAGCGCAAGGTTGAAAATGTACACTGTGGTTGAAGAGGACAGCTTGTCAAACTTTAAAATGGCGACGATAACGAGCGCGTTTCCAGCTAGCCCCATGACCCAAACCACCAGGTAGAGAAAGGCCATCGTGATGCCGAAACCATCTAGATTTCCCTCCCAGTAAAATTCCCGATCCACTAAGGACTGATTGTAGTCATATAAAAATGAGGCATTCATTGTGACTCCAAAGGCTGATCAGAAAAGGAACACAAGGGCACAAAAGTGACACTTCGAACAGTCACTGCGGAGGGTGGATGAAAATCTCAGCTTCTGTTTAAATTCCTCTGCACGCAGTTCAAGAGTCACCTCTTGACTCTCTGCTGTGGAGGTTCTCAGAGGGCGATGAGTAAACAACTCAACCGAAAGAGAAAAAAAAAAATCAAACTTCCAGACTTGAGAAGTGCCAGGCTTCAGAAACTCATCAACTCCCTTCTTCCAGTTAGTCGTTACTTCCTTTTATCCTCTGGCACAAATAACTGCAAAAGTTTATTCCTTTGTGGTGGAGACGGCACGCGGCTCCCTCACATCACACACACACTAGCATGAAACAGTGGTGTGCAGCAGTGTGGAAACAAGCAGGACAGCAGCTCACACACTTGCCTGACCACTCTTTCTCCCTGGGAGCCCTTTTATATCTCTTCCACCCCTCACTGTGCTGGGAGTGTGCCACCTCCCCCCCTTCCTCCCCTGGTTCATCACTCTCCAAAGATTGTGATAAACTCCAGCTTGGCTCTGCCTCCCCCGGTTCCTCTGCTGTAATGCTGTTTCCAAGGTAAACCCATGCTCCCATCTGCTACAATACTTTTGTTTTAATAACTTTTTTTTCTGTCTTCACTCCCTCTTCATTTCTATTTACCTCACCAACCCCTCCCCCCTTCCACCATCTATTTTATCCACCTCTCTTTTCTGCCTGCACAGTTCAGCGTGGGGGGGTCACACGAGCAAAACCTAAACAAGCAAAGATAATAACAACCAGCTCGTTGCCTGCGGCCATCCACCTCTGCAACCCAGACCGAGTAAATCTGCCGACAGGAAACAGAAATCAGGGCTTTTGTTTTTTGACATTTGACACGGGATGCTGCAACTTCTTTTTTCCCTTTCTTTATCCTATTTCTATGCTCCTCCAACCCTTTTTCAAACTACGTAGAAGTGGGGAAAAGGTGACAATGAAAAAAAAGTAAGAAAAGGTGGTGAAGAGAAAGAGGTAGGAGGACAAGGCAGAGGTCGGCAGATGAGTGCTGACCTTTGTTCTGTTGCGGTTCAGCCACGCATAGCTGAAATAACCCTTTGAAATTCCTCCAGCACGTTGCGCCACCTACCATCAACACCAGAACCGGATTTCAATCAAAACTAGACAAGGACACTTATCAGCTCATCTATCAGCTCATTCGTCAGATTTCCCCTGAGATTTCTCCGAGACGTACCGCCTGTCTGTCGTTTAAACTGGTTCCAATTAACTGCAGAAAAAATGCTTTTGTTGTTTGAACTCATGATTAGGTTCTGGCTTAATGTCTCCCCAGAGACTGGCACTTCACAGAACAAAGCCTCCCTCTACGCCCCGACCAAAGCCTTCTGCCTTCTTAAAAAAACACCCCTTGTTTCAACGGTGCTAAATTTGGAGACGTTTGACAGGGTCGTATTTCACAAGCTGCGTTTCACTGACATGTTTAAGCGGACATGTTGACATCCGTGTCCACGTGCGACAGCGCTATCTACAGCAAAAGGATAAGTCACGAGGAAACAGATGAATTTCAGCCCTCGCACGGGTAAACTCGAGGTTAAAGGCCACTTCACCATTTTTCAGAAAAGCTTCGAAAACTCTGTTTCGTTTTATTTTCCTCCTAAATCTTTCTTTTTGCCATCTTACACAACTGTCATGCACTTACTGTAACACATGTTACTTCCACTCTCATGTCTCACATGAATCTTCCTTCTAGGACTTACCTTTTACTGTGATATTTCAAAAAAGGAACCCTTTTCCCAGTCTTGTTTGAAAATGTGTGTGAAACTATTACTCACCCCCCACTATGACAGTGGCTTCTCACTGTGTCTTTGAGTGTAGTATGGACCTGTAAACACTTTTGCCCTCCAACCAGGTTGAACAAAGCGCCCTGTTCTGCAACACGTTCTCATCAGAACGCGTAACACACCGACCAGTGTCACAAAATCGTCAGTGCGTTGCGCGTTCGGCAGCTTGAGAGCCGGTTGGAATGAATCTCTAAATGTGTTTTATGTACAGATCCTGAATCGCTTTGGAAAACACTACGTGATAGGGTTAAGGTTAGGGTTGAGGTTGGAGTGGACGACTGGAGCCTCTGCTCTGGGAGTGTGTTATCACCGTGAACGCCTATCTTTTGGATTCAATTGAGAAGCCAGAGGGTTTTATAAGGACATGGAAGAGTACCCTTTGTGTTATTATTGCGCCTAGGGTCGTGACAAATCATCGGTGCGTTACGCGTTGGGAATGATAATGCTCTGTCTTCTGGACTTTCTTCATAGTTTTGCAGAGTATTTATCACTCCAGATGCCTGATGCATAAACTCTGTGCAGAGTCACAGCTGTGTGTGTAAGCACAAACGCACACAGACACACACACATTCTTTTCATCAAATTGATAAAAGCCTTGCATACTCATGCTCTTCATTTAAAAATCTCAGCCGCTGTAGAAAGGCACGCACTGGCAAAGACGTGATTTTTTTTTT
>NW_005187406.1:4719848-4721870 GCF_000239375.1 Pundamilia nyererei | reverse complement strand
TTTATCACATGAATCAGGACTATCTGTAGTGATCAGTCAGGCTGAAGAAGTCACTTGGATGAGTGATGAAATGCTTTTCCCAAGTCCAAATGAAAAGAATCAGCTTTCTGGGATCCATCGGGCAGTTTGCCAAAGTAAAAGGTGAAGGCTGAGTAGTCACGAGACTACCAGCAGCTGCAGGAGTTAGCATGTGTGAATAGTGAATATGTCGCGCTAATCTGGCAGACATCAAAACATTTTATGCAATCTATGAACAGCCTGACCTGCTGTTAGCACAAAAATACATCCTCTGTGGGCTTTGTATATCTTCAGCAAATCTGATGGTAGCTCTCAGTCAAATTGGTGGCATCCATACTCTGAGTATCGTGGCTCTTTGCTCAAAATTCCATGTGGGTTCATTTTCTGTGCGCAAGCAACAGGCGGACAAATGTTCCACGGAGCCGTGCTGCTAGTGTTACTAAAAAAGACTCAAATAAAGCACAGAGACCATCTGCAGCGTGCATGCAAGATCTAATTATTCCAGTAAACTATGAGTCAGACAGTGTTACTGCATTTTTTACATTGTTATTTCATAAGACAATAAGTAAAAACTCTTACAGATGGAATAGCATGCTGCACCAAATACTTTCAGCATGCTTGGAAAAGAGAGGAAGCCAATAGAAAAATCTGGAAACTCCACATGATTTATTGTCTTGTTTATTGTTTGTGAGTACCAGGATATGTTCATCCTGCTTTTGTTTCCCAGAAACAATGACTAAACATCTAGCGTCATTGACGAGTTATGTAAATCTGTAGCTTTTGTAATTGCAACATAGAAATTTAAAATATTTGAGGGAATATTAGTCAGGGGCTTTATCTTGTCTAGGGCAGCATTTCGAGAGTTCTTTCCTAAAACGTGGTGATTTGAACTATTCCCGTTCCTGTTTTCACATGCAAAACTACCCTAGAAATACCTGGCATGCTGTCTCTTTGGCATGTTACCAATATGGAGTGTTTTGAAGTCATTTTAGCATAAAAACTGAAGAGATCAAACACCTCAGTAGGAAAACTGAGTATTTGATGTCAGTTCTTGAGAATCGAAGAACGAGGGCTGCTTTCTTTGACAGCCATCTTGCACAACAGACGTTTGATAATCCTACAAGAACCGAAATCAGTGGACAAGGAGTAACAAGGCCTTTAAAAAGATAACAACCCACCTGAGACACAGGACATCATGCATTTGTTTGATGAAGAGCTCATGGCCTCGACTTTCCACTACAAACCTGTTTGCAAATTAAATTATGATGTTTTGCCACATATATAGCTTTTGTAACTGGGTCTTTATTTTGTTTCTAATAATAATGGATTATTTTTGCATTAACTAAATCATTCCACAATGCAACCACATGACAGTTAATAAGTAACAGCAGAACCCTAGACATGCACACACAGTACTAAATGTAATGTAACGTACTGAAGTGAACTTTATCAGCTGATGATTTCCAACATTGCAAAGTTACTGAGTTTTATCAACTACCAGCACTGAAAGAAAAAAAATGCATCCCTCAAATAACAGGCTAATAAAACAAGATGGTTAAAGCTTTAAATGCCTGAGCCCCCACTGGGGTTGTTAAATACTGGAAAACAAAAAAAAACACATAGGGTCCTCTTAATTGTCAACTTATGTGGTATGGTGGGCATGAAACATAAAAGAGCAAGACTGATGACTGATCCGTTAATAATTCACATCACAGTGAGAAGCGTTATATGGTCAGGGATTTGGGGCTCACGGAAGATTTTAAGAAATTCTGTACTAGAAAGCACAAAAACCCCAATCAAAGGTCAGCTTACCTGGGAATTCCCAGAGGTGAGAGTGGCAACTTAAAGGAAAAGCAACATCAACATAATCTGTTTCTTTTCAGAAAAGCAAAGATCCCAACATTAATTAAGGCAGAGGTAGCAAACATGAAGCCGGGTGACCAGCATTGGCTCAACAAAGACTGCAATCACATCACGATGGACGGCATTGAAAGATGTCAGGGA
>NW_005187406.1:4717225-4718534 GCF_000239375.1 Pundamilia nyererei | reverse complement strand
GACAGACTGCATATCAGTTTGACATAAATACCATGATCTCACCAGCAGGTTTGCTTTGACTTTGGCATTTTGGATAAAAAAATCTATTTTTCTGAAGCCTGACATGACAAGACATGCAGTGGATTTGACTAAGAAGCTGACAACAACATGCATTTTATCAATCATATGATTGTAATTCCTTCCTCTAAATAGGACCGTGAGTTATGATATGAACATAATGCTTGACTGAAACTTGTCATGGAGACATCAAACTCACTTTGAAAATGGTTCCTGTGGTTAGAAATCACACAAGTTCTTTTCAAACTGTCCAACTTGCATTTGTGTAGCAACTTGTTATGCAAGTTTCACTTTTCAAGGGAGCATTAATCTAATTTTAGGGCATTTCTGAGTAAGATTAGACTCAGTTTTGAATTGCACCATTGGACTAAGACACACAAAAAGTCTTCAGTGGGCAGCAGTATATTGGCATGCCATCTTTGATTCCCTGACCAGTAATTAAACCCAAGCTGATGCACTGAGTGAGCTGCATTATAGCCATTAGCCCATCAGGGACCCACTACATCAGTGCTTTGAGTACCCTAAATGACTGACTTTTCAAAAGCACTGAATCACTTGAGGAAGTGTTAAACAAAATTTGTGACCATCAAATAATTGGTTTTCAGGGTTAACAACAAGAACAATTTTAACAGATAGTTTTATCCTTGATATGTCTTTAACTTATAGTTGTTAACCTTTTGAAGAAAACATTGAATGTTGTGGAGCTGTCCAACTCACAGAAACACATGAATCCACTGTCTTACACATACTCAAGATATGAGGACTGAGGAATATTAGTCTCAGCATTAATTTCTGCCCACTCATGAGTGGGTATCAGTATAGTGCCAAGCATCACTCTCTGACTGGGAATTGAGCCTGGGCAGCAGCGATGAGAGCACCAAATCCTATTGAGTAGAGGATCAGGGACCAACTAAATAAGTGTTTTGAATATCAGAAATTGCTGATGTTTTGAATGTACTCAATCGCTGGCTGATTCCTGGGTTCTGATGATGGTTCTGAATCCCCACTTTAGCTCTTTTGCTGCAGCTTTCTCCTCATTCTTAAATTGGAAAAATGCACATGGACCCAGTAGCAGTACACAGCCATGCCCTAAAGTATACCCTGCTTTATTATTCACTTTGCTTGAAGTAAGGCCATGGTTTAATAAATGGGCATGATTCTTTGTTCAATAAGGCTTGAAACTAAAGACTGAGACCACAAATGCACTGGGAAACAAATCAAGTAAGAAGTTGATTCATTTCCCCAAAGACTT
>NW_005187406.1:4695826-4715845 GCF_000239375.1 Pundamilia nyererei | reverse complement strand
CATCTTGAGGAGTTTGCCCCCTCACATATACTAATGTGCCACAAACAGGACTTTAATATCACCAACCATTCCCATGTTATTACGGTGTATCCATATAAATGGCCCACCCTGTACTATCGAGGTATTTTATGGCACATTCGGGGCTTTTTAGCACAAACCTAAATGCCACAGCCTACCTATTATTGCCATCTTTGAATGGTTGCTTCCAGCTGCATAATGTTGCAAAGCTCAAATCATCTCAGTGTGTTTTCTTTAACACATACGAAAGTGAGTTCATTGCACTAAAAAAACCCTCCAATAGAGAGCGTCTTCATGATGTGGTGGAATGAGTTCTCAGCAAAATCTCAGAGGAATCCAACTTCAGTGTATGCCAGGCACACACAAGGCAGTTCTGAAAACAAAAGGGGGCCAAAAGAGCGAGTGTCTATCCCACCAGTGTGAGAAAACTCCTTGCCTATATGACCTACAAAAAAGCGGATAGTTTGAATCAGTCAATTACAAACAAAAAAAATGCACAGAAGGTTAAATTTAAAATATTCTCCTGAAATATTTATATTCGTATTTTCAGCACTTAAGTCAGTGGTTTATAAATAAAGTTGGCTTAAATTTTAAATAAATTAATAAATAAATACGTAATACTACTACTAATAATAACAAAAAAAAATCATAATAAAAAATAATAATAATATTGATGATAATGAACGCTGTCTTCGATTACTACTGTTAAAGTTGATGGCCAATAGCCTGCGAGCAGAGGCGGGGCTAATAGAGTCATAGACACGTGTACTAGGAAGTAGGAAGTAAATACAGAGCACTCGGAGTGCTGCTGGAAAGAAGTGAGTAAACCTGAAAGACTTGTAAAGAAATTAGCGATACAATAGATTTATGATAAAATTGAACTGTGCCGAATTCATTACTTTCGCTTCACAATACCAGAAACAGCGTGTTTTGGAAATATGACACTGATATTTTTAAAAACAAAGCGAATATTTTAAGAGAGCCGGCTTGCTTTCATTTACCTCTGTTTTCTGTAATCTGCACTTTGTGCTCCTCACGTGTATTGGTATTTAAAACTCGATGCGCCAGAAGGTCTCCACGAAGACCGGATATATCGCAGAACAGAGCAAAGGCAAAGGAAAAGACGAGAAAATGAAAAAAAAAAATAGTTAACAGCTGTTGACAAGAGTCAGCTGTCATTTAAAGCTGATTGTATACGCACACGAAAGGAATACGTTTAACTTTACGCTCCAAAATGAGTCCACGCGTACGAGGCGAATATTTTTCCTATGTGCTCCTCTCTTGTTCATTGTAACACTACCAGGGTTTTACTGCTGCAGTCTCACATAGTCTGACAGTATTGTTGGCACACCTGCCAGTTACAGAGACCTGGGCACAAATGTTTAGGAGCTCTAGCCGACATGTTTTCATGATCAGGCTTTTTTCTTTCATCCTTTCTTCAATAGTTAGATATGACAAAAAGCAACGTGTATAACACAGAGAATAGTTTTTATAGACAGCATCATACCTTTCTGGGGAAAATTTTTAAAGTAGCCATCCCAATCATTCTTTTCATTAACTCATGGGTGTCAAAAATAAGGTCCAGGGGCCAGAATCAGCCCACCAAAGACTCCAATCTACCCACTGGATGGGTTTGGAAAATATAATGGAGGGCATATGTGTTTGACTTTTAGCTGTACAGCTTTTTCTAATGATAAAGACCTCCTCCATGACTATTCACACTACACCAACGTAAACAACTAATAGGTAAACAATTGAATAACAGAAAGTTCCTGTTTTTTCACGATCTACTATAGAAATTTACGATTTCTGTAGTGGGTTCACCTTAAAAAGGAGCAAAGCAAAATAAAACAAAACACAAAAAGACATTCAATTACAAAAAAATAAAGTTTTATAATCACAGGACAGTCTGTGCAGTGAAGTAAGAACTTTTTATCTAATTCAAATATTCATTAAAAGTTCAAAGTCAAAGTAAACTTTATTGTCATCTCTGCTATATACAGTACAGTATATAGAGAGACGAGATGACGAGGCTCCAGGTCCATTCAATGCAAAAACCCCCAACAATAAATATAGGAAGAGTAAGAAATAAATATACACTTTAAGCTAAAAAGGATCAATAACAATCTAACTTTACAATTTGAAATTGAGATTTAAAATGACCTTGAAGACCTTAAAGTGACCTGAATTTAAGCTCAAAGCAACATTTTTTTTTATTGTTGAAATGACATATAATATTAAAATATCTCAGGTATTAAACGTTTGATTAAATGTGTGCTTAAACCTATTTGCAAGAGTTTAAATTGTGTGGTCCACTTACATCTAAAGTGGGCTATATGTGGCCCACGATGTAAAACGTGTCTTATATAAAATGGAAAATGAAGAACAATTTAAAAAAATTAAGCTTTTTTTAAAAGGATAATGTGTATTATATAATTTCATTGTGTGTCCTTTCACATACACATGCACACACGGCTCCACCTGTGTACACCCAAATTATCTGGCTTGTCATTTTGCTGAATGTTGTCTTAACAACTTTAAAGTGAACTGCAGTGTCTTCATCTTGAATTGCTTGAAGAAAAAAAGAAGAAGAAAAAAGAACAAAATAGGCAGTTTCCATAAAGGTTGCATATGCCTGTTTTTTTTTTTCTTTTTTTACCCTCTGTTGTTTGATATTTCCCCTTCTACTTGTTTCATTCATTTTGGAAGTAGTGCAAATACAGCAGTTAGCTGTAGACTAATTTCTTTAGCAGTGGAGGTGAGAAAGGAGCAGGTAACAAAAAGGAGGACTGCATTCTACACTTTATATTATTTTGTTATGATAAATATATATATACATGTCTTGATGATCTGAAAGTTTAAGAGATCTCTTTTTCATCTGTGCCTTGGATGGGTCCCCAAATGTGGTGGGCCCTGACTGCACATTGGATAATGTGGTTTAAATTGTATTGGAAGGTAGAGACAGAGCAAAGTGCCTTGAGAAGATAAAACTAAATTGAATTGAATAAGTTGAATTGACCACAAGGGGCTGAACTTTTCAGGCAGATATTGGGCTTACCAAAAGTTAACAGGCTTATTATCAGACAGAGCTTATAGGCACTCATATTTAAATAAAAGTTTTACTAACAACTACTACTAACTGATTTCACTGGAATTTAAAAAGTGAATATTGTATATTAACATGAAAATCATTTGGTGTGTTGATGATTGAAACCCTAGGACGGCAGTGATAATAATCATAGTGCAGCAATAGAAAAAAGAAATCCAGGATGTTAAAATGCAAAGCAAACAGGATTTGAAACATCTTTTTGTTCCACTGTGTGCTGAAAAAACAAGGTGTGAGGCGTGAGTCAGTCACACGAGGGCTGTGCATTAGCATGTGTGTTGATTTAAGAGGAGTCTTGTAGCCTTGTAGGATTACCTGAAAGCAACCTTTTTTTTGTTTTACTCTAGTTTTCAAAGTCTTTCTGCAGTCTTTCTGTCGCCTATCTTTTTGAATATAATGTCGATGTGCCACGGGCTAACTTTTAGTGTGGCCGTGTTGTTTGTTTAGGTCTGTCACTATGCTAGAAGGCTACAGCCCTGTGACCCAGGCCCTGCTGGGGACTCTGTTCACATGGGGTCTGACTGCTGCCGGAGCTGCTCTGGTGTTCATCTTCTCCAGCCGACAGGTAATGAGTGTCACTCTGAGCTCCAGGAATCGCTCTTCTAAAGAAATACTAGCAAATTATTTGGTGAGCTAGAGTTTTCCACTCATGAACTTAGTGTGACCTGGTCAATTTACAGTTGCCTACATTTGGTGACAAATTTTAGAATTTATAATTTTTATATATATTTTTTAATCTGAAAGAACGGTGCTATCTCAAATGAATCTACTACTTTTCTCTTATTTTGAAAGTTTGGTTGCTGCAAGCCAGCTAGACAGGGCCCTTCCATGTCTCATGTTTTCTCTGTTTGCTGGCAGCTCCTACAAAAACAAAGAGTTCCTACCAGGGCCACTTGAGACTGGCTCTACAAGTGGGTAAATCACCATAGACTCCCATGTTGAAATGTCCAACTAAAGAGCATTCAAAAGCAACACAACTAAAAAGCAACATTAAAAAACCCCCAAACACTACAAAAGCTAAAAAAAGCAGAAGTGTTTCTGGGGATACAATAATGTGACAGAACAGACATATTTGTTCCTATTTTCATTGTATTTCATTTAATGTCCTTGTGTTTTATGTGATTCTGCAGCATTTTTCTATTTGCGGATATTTTCAGTCTGTTTGATCTCTCAGGGCCACCGTAACAATCTGCGTTTTTGAATACAGCTAGTTTTTAGGTTCCTTCTGTTTTTCTTTCTTGCTTCTGTTCTACATAACAGATCAAGTCGAGTGAATTCATTAGAATTCAAATTTAAAATGATAAACTAGCTGGTAGAAATAACCTTAAAAGTGACTTTTTATTTTTATACTTTCAGTACATTTCAAAGCCTGCACTTCAAATTTTTCTTTAACAAAAGGTTCTATACTTCTGTAGTTCTTAAGTTATGGACATGTGAAGTTTTGCTACTAGTCAGGCTTAACGTTTGCAGTGTTTCTGATAGGCAGCAATCACCTCAGCTAAATATGAGTCACTGCTGTCTCATCTATGCTTGTGCTGTTGGTGTCTTTTATAACATTTTCACTTAATTATCTTATTCAGTGTTGATTAGCGCTAATCAGCAGATATGTGTGTCTGTGGTTGGCGTCCATGCTGGATTTTAACTCAGCACGCCACTCTCTCATCCACGTGTAGTAATTTATGGTGGAAAATTCAATAATGTTAAGAGTTTAAAATGAATGCATTGCAGCTAGGTCAATTTTTAATTTATTAGCGGCAGATATTCGCTGTTTGCTGAGCTATCAGTGCCAGCATTTATAGTGGTCGTCAAAAGAAATAAAAAAAATTAAGACCAGATGGAGGAAGCAGTCTTAACCCATTAAATGAGTATCGATGTTGAATAGTTTGTCCATCAGAGAGAGGAAAAGCCACTCTGCTACTTCCCTGTTGACAGCACACATATTTGGAATTGCACAATTTAAAAAAAAACAGCTGATCTAAGTAAAGTCAGGCAGAGCACAAGTGAGTAAATAAATAACCACAGGTAACACATTTTAGGAGAATCTGTTTATGTTTTGTATGTCAAAAAAAAAAATGTTGGTGGATATATTCCAAGATCACATTTTTAAATCACCAAATATCTGCATGTGTATTGGTCTTAAAAACCCGATATCAGTCTTTTCTAACACACAGTCTCATACATGTGTGTTCTGCTTGGATATCAGCTGCATTCAATTACAGCACAGCTGGACTTTTTGTGACAAAAGTATTTGTAGGTGTGGAATGGATACACACAGTTGAATAATTTATTTATGTGTTGGTGTGTTCACCATCACCCGACACCTAACCACATATAGAATTTAAGTCTATGTGGACACACAGTGAGAAAATCCAGAACACTTTAGCAGCTAGTGATGTCAATATTTGTTTCTGCAACCTTTAAGTGATATGATAAACCGTAAATTTATTCAGCTAAATCGCAGAGAAATGAATCAGAAGGCATGAAAACACTGTGCAAAACCTGCACACTGTTTGATGTATTTTTACCATTTCTGACTCCGGTAACACATGCCCATTTTGCCGAGTTAAGTCGATGGTGAGGAATGCACTGAACTGCTGGCTCTTCCACTGTCAGAGTTACTACGATATCGATTTCCCTGCCTCACTCACAATCTCTCTTCTTGTCTGCCCTTTTCAGAAGCGCATCTTGGATGGAAGTTTAGGCTTTGCAGCTGGGGTGAGTAAGGTTTCATTTGAGCTGAACCACATACTCACACATACATTGCTATGAGGTGATTGGCTTTTAAACGTTCCACTGCAGCAAGGCAAGTTTCCTCCTCATAGAGGGAAACTCTGACACATCCAGCTGCCATGTTGTTTCATTAAAAATCTGAGAGAAGTGTTCCCCTGCAGGTATCACCCTACAACTGAAAATGCATCCCCTTAACAGCACTGTGTCACTCATTCAATTACGATGTTTAAATCCCTGCAGTACGAGCAGTTTATAGATATAGATCACATATATCAGCCGGCCTTGTTGGGATGAGTGGATCGATACTATCATTAGCAGTGTTGGTGTTGGTATCAGATTTATAATAGCATGATGAGATTGATACTTTGGTTTCAGTTTCTTCTCTTTACATTTAGTACTGAGAAAATAGACGTCACTCCTTGTATTGAGGTTTCTCACGTGATGTCATGCACACTTTGTCTAAAGCTGTCTGCCATATTGGACGTCATCTAACCAGTGGTTGCTAGGTAAATGACTGGTTGGCAGTGGTTCCTGGAGGCGGCACTCAGTCAAAGCTCTCACTCATCACATGAAATTCGAATCCCGGTGACCTCAACCTCAAGGTCAAAAGTCAGGTTTTCTGAAAATCTTGTGAATGCGATAACTTTAGAACAAGGTGATGTAGGATTTTGATACCAGAGGTGTGTCTACTTGGAGGCTGACAGTTTCATTATGGCCTCTGGGCCTGTGTGGCTTGGCCCTTATTCACTTGCTCTTATATTGTCACCATGATTGTTATACATCTGAAAATGGTTGAGAAGTTGATGTCACATGGCTGGTGGTCACATGTTGGCATACTTTGCTCCTCCTCCTCCCGTGCTTCACGTGAAGCAGCCGCACTGAGCAGACACATGTAGGCTGCAGTGAGAGAGAGTGATGGCAGAGAGAAAGAGGAACGTCATGTGGAGATATTTTACAGCTCTAAATGAAAACACTGCAAACTGAGATGTGTGGAGAAAGGCTATTTGCTACTGTGGCCGCACACCAGTTTACACAAACACATGAAAAACTGTGGAAAAAAGGCTACTCCAATCAGCAAATGACAAACAAAGTAAAAGGAAAATCCCTCAGACACATCCAGACCCCAGCACAGAGACAGAGGGGACAGGTACAGTCCTTTCAGAGAGGCAAAGAATATCCTCCTACAGTGATAAAGTAATGTTTCTGTAACTTTTCACCATTAGTTAATGTTCATTTTCATATTATTATTGAGAACTATAACCTACAGACAACCTATATATCCAAACAACCCCAATTCCAAAAAGTTGGGATGCTGTGTGAAATATATATATATATATATATATATATAAAGAATGTAATGATTTAAGCATCTTGTAAAGACATATTTTATTCACAATAGATCATAAAAACACACAAAATATTTAATCTAAAGACGTGTAATAACTCCATGGCAGCCCCGGTTTCACGCTTTTCAGCATCTTTATGATCACGGTTGCCGTTTTACAATCGGCTGCAGCTTTTCAGCTCGCAGTAACACACACTAACAACAACATCAGGACATATTTCAGTCTACTTAAGCGGGTGAGGCGTGATAGCTCATGTCAACCAGGTGCATCCGCCTCTCTGGCAGCCACACCACAGACCATGCCCTGCCACATACCCCCATCGCCCGACTGAGGCCGGGGAGCCATCTGGCTGAGCCTACTCCCCTCTGCACTGCCACAATGTACTTTTTAAATAAAAATATTAGCTCCTTTTGAATTTGATGCCATCACCACATCTTAAAAAAATTGGATAGTCCCATTTTTGCTAATGTGTAGCTTCCCTACTTCTTTTAACTACACTCCCTAAATGTCTGGGAACTGTGGAGACGAGTTTATGGTATTTATGGTATTGTTTATGCCATAAACTGTTATTTTTAGACCAGTGATTTTCAGTCAGTTATGTAATGTCATATTAGTATGCTTTATTTAGTAACTATATTGTTCAACTGCAACTTCTGTCTAATCACTTATGTTTTGATTAGTAACTGGCTACAGTGAATAATTTTATACATTTATTTTGCAATTTAATTAAATGGCTCTATTACGCGCACCTAGTCATATTACACAGTTGTTATATATTGATGAGTGGAACTTTAAATAAATTAGAACCTCACTGTTTGTTTCCACAAATTCCTTCTTGCACAAAAAGTAATGATTATACGCTGTTACTAATGGTGTCTGTGTAGACACACCACCGATGCTTTGAAAATCACTGCAGCTCCAGCTTGTTCTTTTTAACGCTGTGCACCGATGAACTTTTTAATTAAGTGCTCCAGCTTGAAAGTGTGAGGTAAAGTGCAGGATCAGATGGATGTGAGCCAAAAGAGCTGTAGTACTGGCTGCAAAAGATCTTTTATTCTTTTTTAAAATCGAACAAAACCAAAGTTAACCAAAACTAGTAACAACGTTTCTATTTTTCTTTGATTTACATGAATGCTGTGTTTCATCTCATAGTGTTTGGTCTCTTCTTTTCTTTTAAATATCTTTGTTTGAATTGTAGTCCGTCTGCTCCTCCTCTGCAAAAGTTACCTCATTACTCCACATTAAAAATTAAAAGCACATATACCATTTCAGTAGACAGGGAGCCTTCTTTTTATTTTTTTAGGCTTTTATTGTGAAACACGCAGGAAGATGTCATGGAAAACTGTATATAAGAACTGTATATAAGATTTACATTCGAATTCAGATTCATCTGCCATGACAACTGGTTACTATTTGGTGTCCTTTATTTTGCCACCATAGAGAGAGAGAGCAGCCATCCTACATGTAAAGAGTGGAAAAAAGGGAAGCGTTAATTTTCAGGGAGAGCAGTGAGATGTGAGGAATATGTAGTGGACAAACAGGCATGAGACAGATGGATGTGAGGCTGGGAGACAGATGACTTTATGATCTATTCATAAAGTCATTCTAACATTTGATCTTGTGCGCAGTAATAGTTGACTAATGCATGCAAACTAGCCACTGCGGTTACGTAACGAACAACAACTCATCTGTCATCAGTGTGGTCTGATACTATTTCACCCCAAACAAGGTGAAATGATAAATTTGAGTCAAGCATTGCAAATAGCCGACACATACTTGTGGAATCTCTGTTTCTTTCTTTTTTTGAATAAGACTGGGACCTTAATTGCAATCCCTCCAACTGGTTCAGAGCTTGTTGTTAATTACGAGCTCAGATGAGTGAGCTGATAAGATGAATGCCAAATGATGAGAGATTGTCCACGCTTCTTTGAGAAAGATAGATCCAATCTCTGCCCCCACCTCCTTTATCTTCATTTTGGTCTTAACAGCTTTTCAATTACTTCGCGGGCTTAGCTGTTGCTCTTATACATTCTAATGAAATGGCTCATAAGGAGAAAAGAGCCGAGGGCTGCTTCAAACATTTGCTGAACTTCTTTGCAATTATGGGAACTGAAATCTTTTTAAAATATGTTTTTCACAGCGTAACTTTTGGCTTATTGGTGAGATAGTGTTACAATCTATCCAGTCCTCTTATTTTTCTTTGCATAATTCACATTTTTTAATAATATAGTTTTGATAAGAAACACAATTTTATTCTGGATGTGCCACACTTAGCTTAGATTTGAGGCACTGTAGCTATCTGTTTGGTTCAAATGAATACATTAGACTTTGCAGTCAACAACTTACACAAGAAATATAAAAGTTTTTATCCCTGTTTGTATTATAAGATGAACGGATGGAGCAAGAAAGTATTTTTTTTCCACATCTTCGGATTTTGCCACGTGTGAGGTTTAGAGCTGCATTTGGCTTTTATCAGAACAAATTAAACTCTTCAGCCATTTAGAAAAGCAAAATGAGTGGAGATGGAAGGCAGGATGGGACTCTTCTCTTATGATTTTCAAAGAAGACAAGGCTTGGATTGCTTTTTGGCTGTGCAGAGAGGGAAGTAAGGTCAATCCATTTTAAAGTAGGGAAGCAGATACAGTGGGAGGGAATGTCACAGCATTAAGTGATGGCAGTTCAGTGGAAATGAATTGTTATCTGTCTTTAAAAGTTTTCACTGACCTTTTATCAACTTAAATGGCTTGTGCAAGCTTCTACTTTGGTATTAAACATGCTACCATGGATGCTAGTAAGGCTGACTCTTGCTAGATGCTACAGTCTTCTTGAGTTCATGTTGTGTCTTTAGCACCCTGACGGTTTCCCTCTCTGTCTTGTTTCAATGTCAGTTCCTTTGCCCTCCTGTGTTTTCTTTTCTCTGTAGTATTTTCTTTTCTTGTCTCGGTGTTTAGCATTTGTCTTTTGGTTACTTCCTGTTTTACTTTGAAATGTACATTTCTCTCTTGTGTTAGTCTTACTTTCCTTGATTATGTTCATCCATCAAACCTCGAGACATTCGTTGATATGCTCCAATGATCCAGTGTTTATCCCAGCAAACATTTTGATGCTGAACACTGTTGTCTTTTCTTGACATCTGTTGGTGAGATGATGCTGGAGTTTCAGCCGTATTTGCTGGGATGCACTTGTGCCCCTTTAGATTTAGTATTTTTTTTACACTTGTCATTTTTGCCAGGAACCCATAAATGCTCCAATTTTATTATTCCGACCTGCAGTTGGGTTATCTCTATACTGCAGTGTGACTATATTGAAAATACTGTGGGAAAAACTAAACTCATCCTTTTATTTCACATTAGCTGCTGTTGTATTGGGTTCTGGCAAATCAGTGCATCTAACTAGAAGAAGTGTTTTTGCAGAGCCTTTTTTCCACTGCAGGAGACACAAACATTATTAACGGTGCAGTGTAGCACTTCGCGTTTTTGTAAAATGTAACCCCATTTTCTATTAACTGAAATGAATATTGGCCTGGAACTGAAAATTGATTCTGATTTGAGCCTCGTGATTCAAAAAGCTTTGCGTCTCTTTAAAAAAAAAAATCGATTTAAAAGCTAAGCACATTTTTCTTGTCATCTTTCAAAAAGCACGCAGGAAAAATATAATTTTGTTACTGCTGTCAGATGTTAAAATCCCTCTTTTGTAATAAATTACTGAAACAGTTTGACATCCAGATGAATGTGCTGACGTTAAGCTCAGAACATTTTAATTTGCAGTGAAAGTTTTATACCCAAAAACTCAGTTCTTTCTGTCCTTTGCTGAAGAGGCCCTAATAAAACAAATGCTATGGCAGTTACACATCTTGAGGTGACTCGTGAACCCTCCATAAGCTGAGAGAGTGGAATGTATATAATTAATTGTAAATTGCTAATACTGATGCTGAATGACATGGTTAAGAATTGATGAGATGAAAGCAGCTAGTCATCACCACTGCAGTTACTCCACTCTCTAATAACACATAATCTTTGTGATATTTTTTCTTCCAATATCACAACACAAAAACACGTTGTGTACTCATTTTTAAATAGAAAATACATTGCCCTGCAGAAAAGCCATGTTGAGTTGTGTGCGTCTGTCTGTGTGTGAGGCTCAGTGGGTGTTTGAAGAGCATGTGTCATGCTTTTTGTGTCTCATGATTCAGATGCCACCCTGTTTCCATGCCTAACATCTGCTGTCCTAACATGCACGCACACACACTTTGTGACAGTAGACTATCACATCATGCTGTCTCAAAACAGCATCTTTCAGCTCTCATTGTTGGTGTAAAATCATGCAACCCTTTCCACTCAACGTCCGCCCCACAAACACATACAAATATACGTGCACAAACCCAAATCGAGTACTGTGCAAAATGCAACTTACAGCATTATGCTTTTGTTTATAAGTACATCGCTAAAACCCTACATTTGTTTGAAACATATAAACTATAATGTGGGGGGGAGGCAATCTTGTTTTGATGTTAAAGCCAGCAACCCATCTATCTCTCCATTTTCTGCCACTTATCAAGGTCTGGGTCATGGGGAGAGCAGTCTTATGCATATACTCCCATGCCTCCCTTTCCTGAGCCACTTCCTCGAGCTCTTCCAGGGCGGCACTGAGGCATTCCCAAGCCAGCTGAGAGGCATAATCTCTCCAGCGTGTCATGGGTCGGCCCTGGGCCCTCCTGCTTGTAGGACATGTCTGAACCAACTTACTGAGCGGGTGCCCTGGAGGCATCCCGATCAGATGCCCAAACCATTTGAACCGGCTTTTCAATGTGGGGCAGTCGTGGCGCTGTTCTTAGCCCCTGCTGAACTGAGTATGTCACCCTCGCTGTAAGTTGTAGGCCAGACACCTTATGGAGGAATGTTATTTCTGTTGCTTGTATCCACAGTCATTCTTTTGGTCACTACACCGAGCTTCTGGCTGGGAGCAAAGATTGATCTGTAAATCGACAGCTTCACATCAAGGCTCAGCACTCTCTTTACCGCGACAGACTGGTACAGCATCTAGATCACTACTGACACAGCACCAGTTTGTTTAGGCATATGCCTCTCACCTTTGGATTCCTGCAATCTCCTGGATTGGGATTGGATATTGCCACTATCTTGTTTTTCAAAATTGGGACCAAGGAAAAGACCTGAACTTTGTCTTTGTGACTATAGTTTATTAAAAAGGCAAGATGTTTAGGAGCCAAGCTATGGAACATCTTGATTGCACCTGATTGTACCTTTAATCATTAGTTATTTTTAATCTCTGGCCCTTTGCTACACTGTATCTTTTGTCCTGTTTCCCTCCCTTCATCCCCAACCATTTGGGACCGATGGCTGTCCCTCCCCGAGCCTTGTTCTGCCGGAGGTTTCATCCTGTTAAAAAGTTTCCCTTTCAGAGTTTTTCCTTCCCACAATTGCTTGCTCATAGGGGGTCATGTTGGGGTTGGGGTTTTTTCTTTGTTATTGTAGGGTCTTTACCTATACCAGTATAAAGTGCCTCGAGGTGACTGCTGTTGTGATTTATTGCTATATAAATAACATTGAATTAAATTGCTGTCTGTTGGAGTTGCGCATACTGCCCTCCAGATGAAGACTCTTTGTGGGAAAACCTTGCTTATTTCAGCGAGACACTATCAAACCTCATTCTGAAGCAACTGTAACATGGTAAATTGTTTAAGTTGAAACTGGCTGGTTTGTTAAGACATATCAGAAAAAAATGAACAAAATATACAGTTCCCCGTTGAACAGCTGAAGCAGGAATTTGAACTAAGTACCCCATTCGATGTTAACTGGTCTTTGCTTTTACCAAATGCTCACACAGTCTTGGTAAAAGAAGAGATGATGCAACACAGTGGTAAACCAATACCTTGTCCTGACCTCTCTGAAAAGTGTTCACAATGGGTGATGGCTGAATGGCATAACATTCACAGTAGTTATTTGACATGTTTTCTTTGTATTATTTTCAATTAAAAATAGACTTTAAATGGTTGTTGCAAATCATTGCATCACATTTATGAGTGTTTAACACAACTGTCTTACGTTTTGGGAAGCTGGGTGGTACAAACTTTTTTCTTTTAACAAGTCCCTCTTATTTTGGTTATGGCATATGCAAAATGTTAGAAAATGCAGATACATTACATTAATGGCCTGCAATTTACTCTGAGTCATCAGTTTCTCTAAGTTAATAACCGGAACAATTTAAATAATCATTTTCCTATTCAATGCCTCGCTGATATAACAGAACAGTAGGCCAGTCTAATTAGTTCATCATGGTCGAGTTTGTTCATATATTATTAATATTCATTGGATGGTGTGTAAAAAGGTCACAGCAACTATTCCAGTGGAACAAATTGCTGCCAGTGAACAAAATCTGAGTGGTATTACATTTCCCTCAAAAAGTAAAAGCTAGTGTCAACTCATCGTACACTGGATAAACAACAATTGTGTAAGACAGGATTCTTTAGGTGTTTAATGTCCCCGTGACTGGAAGATAAAAGCAGTGCATTGCCTTTTGTAGAGCTACAGAATGAAACAGCCCAGAAACATACCCCCGGAAAAGTAATCTCTATTTTTAGGAAAAACAAGAGAAATGAGTTCCATTACTCGTGGTTCCTGTTTATTAAGTGTTTCAGAAAGTAAAATGGGCTTAAACAGGTCCCAAATGCCTTTGAAGATTGTCAAGCTGTTTCCCCTTGAATTTAGCCCAGCATTACTCTTCTTCACAAAAGCCCTGAAAAAGAGAATTTGTAATGACACCGAGTATACAGCAATTAAAACAGCAGAGTGTCATATAGTTTGTCAGTTGAGTATGGTATTTGATATTATTATTTTTCATGTTGTAGCTATAAGGCCTGTTTGCACATGAGGCACAGGATTTTTCCAGATTTTTACAACATATCAACAGCAGTTTTAAAGAGTTGTGATACAAACAAATATACGTCAGGATAAAATGAATGTATCCAGTGTAAAACAGACAGTTATGTCCGTACTTTCTCTATGTGGAAAGTGGGGTGCACCAGTGGGACTTGCACTTAATTGATATATTATATTAGGTGAGGTCCATGGGATGTGTACATGTACATGATCACACTGGAGAAAAAAAGATTATCACCGTATGCAAAAATGCTGTGACCTTGTTACATTTGATGTGGTTGCTTCAAAGATGTAGACCAGTCTCTGACCACTTGCAGTGAGTTATTGTCTTTGGTGCATGAAAATGGCAATAAAATGACAGTATGATGGAAGCAGTCTATCAACTAAATATTAAATATCAAAACTGGCAATTATATGCCATCTCTGTGATAATACAGTAATTAATTGTGATAAATTGGTGAAAATCACAAATCCATTGCCGTCAACATACGAAGAAATTAACATTAGCTACTTATAGACTTAGCCTAGTCAGTATCACATAGATTTGAAAATGAAATTCTTCAGCAAATAGCAACATAGTCACTGCAGGTGTGCAATTTAACTGGAAAGTGACACAAGCACTCAGCAACCCTGTTTTTATCTAAAAATATCAGCAGAATACAACCAGTTAGCAAAACAGTAGAGTCCCCTGTTGCAAAGAGATGTGTCACAGACAAGTTGTGCTCATTTGTGCAGACTGACTCTTTCTGTGCTTGTAAGTTAGCAGATCTTTGCTACTCTCTAAATGCAGTCAGTGCACATCAGACCAAGATGCTTCGGACACAGGTGCAGGCTGTAGTTTCAAGCCCCCTGTTCAGTTTTATTGAAGCATCAAAGATGTTGCACCATATTCAAAAGGAACAAAGGTGTGCAGCTCATTCTAATCCTTTGAGACTGAATGCTCAATAATTTTGTCAAAAAAAGAAAAAAAAAGAAAAGAAAAGCATGTTTTCATGACATTTGTTTAATTTTATGGCTGAATTGGTGAATGGAGCTACTCAGTTGTCATGTAGATTGTTTAGCTGGCAACTTAAGTGTGGAATTTCTTATCATATAACATTAATCTGCTACATAAATGACAATATAACAGTCAGAGTAAGTCAACTGCGAAACCAGGAACATCAGAAGATGTAGCTCAGAATTCCTAAGACACACTGATGTAGCTTTATCCTTTGTTTATGACCAGTTGATTTGCTGATAATATGTTGGATCCACTTGGTTAATAAAATTCATTTTATATGAAAACTCGGCTGAGAACATCCAGTCTTTTTTGAGAGAGTTTGTAATAAGTTTTGAATATAACTCATTTAATAGATAATGCACATTTCCAACATGCATCACCTTACTTTCTGTGCATTATAGTACTTTATATTCATTTTTTGTCATGCATTGTCATATCAGTGTAACTATATTGTATATCAGCTGAAAAAGATCTTTGTTGGTTACTTTGACAGTTTGCACAGTTACTTGTGACTTCCAATGAAAACATTGGTGACTTTAGTCTGTCTGAGGAATTTGAATGTGGTACCTCATCCAAAGAAACTTTCTCCCTCTTCCTGCTGTCAGCAGTCACAGTCAGACTCCACCTGACTGCCCACACATTTGGATGACGCTGAGATATTTATTGATGTAATTCATGTGTGAAACACAGTTTGTTTTTTTGTTATCTACAAAGCCTCCTGATGGAGAGGGATTTGTTGCTAAAGAACATTTATGTAATTACACCAAGTGGGGTTTCTTTGCGTGTTATGATACCCAGAAACCCCACAGTGCTTCTGAAAAGTCCTGGAGTGAAATTGTGTGTTTGCTGCGTGGAGGTTGAAAATGAGCTTGAAGTCACTTTAGGAGAGGTTTGGGCATTTGTCCATATGAGGATTAGTTGTGTTGCCATGCCGCCGCCAGATTTATGTTGTGTGTAATGTGAATTAGCACTGACATGCTGAGAGGTAGACGGCACCTCCCAGGATGCTCAACAAGCGTGGCATGTGGTTTTTGTGTTGTCTGTTACGTAGACGTGGACACACACGGGTGACAGATTTAGGAAGTACATTTTTAAATGTTTGAATGTGTTGCTGATAGCAAACATGATATATAGATAGAGAATAGATCTGATAACCGATAACTGATTTCTAAATTTAGTGAAGGACTGAAGCACCTTAAAAGTTCTTACCTAACTATGAAGGTTCTGGTATTTCCTCTGGGTGCATGTATAGAAACTAAAAAGATTATACTCTTTCAGGATGTCCTTCCAGCTTTTTACTGCAAGAGACTCTCTCTCTCTGTCACTGCATCAAAATAATTAAATTCCCCAATGTTGGTCCCTCACATGGAGTGACTATACGGCTGTTATTTAAATGAGGCGTTAAAGTAATGAAAAAGAAGAAATATGAGAAGGCGAAAAGGGGGTTGTTGAAGTGGGTTTCAAGACCGATGTAAGATCAGGCTTACAAGGTTACTGAGTGCAAATCTGCTGTTTTAACATCCTTCAGGGCAGTGTGGTCATGGGGTCAGTAGGATTAGTTATGTGGCTAGAGACTGGTCTAGGGTTGCATCATGATATTTATAAATCCCTACGGGTTGATTTTCAGTAATGTCAAAAACATGTGGCGCTGTTAACCTGACAGAGAAAAGCTTTACGTATGGAGCTCGACAGTGACCGCCCACTTTTTTAATGGCTCTGATTCTGGAAGTGAATTTCCTATTTATTTCCACTGACATTTCAGAAAATCTTTGTATAAACAGTTTGAAGCCTTGAACCAAGCCCACTAGCTATGAGGTGAGTCATGACTATAAAAAGATTTGATTTGGAATTAAAAAATAAATAAGGGAAAGTGAAAAAAAGACAAGACTTTGTACTTACTTTTAATAGTAAAGGAACTACTTGGGCCTGGCTGATAAAAGCAATGAAGATAATTTTTGTGTAGGATGAACAGGCGGTAGCAGCACACGTGATAATGTCAGCAGACACAGGCCAGGGCTCTTTTGAAAAGAAGGGCCAAAGAAATTTGGTTGAGGCAGAGCCACACATACACATCATCGTTATAGATTCAAAAAGTTTTAAGTGAACTCTCATAAAACTATGTAGGGTGTAGAGCAGGGCCATGTTAACAATCAAATTTTTGGCATATATACATCAAGGTCAACATAGTTAAGTATCGGTAAAATATTGATAAAAAGAATTCCAACTTAAATTCTATGGTTCTTACAAGTGTCGAGTGTGTTGTCAAAATATTGAAAGTACTGTATAAACATGTAAAATATGTCACAATGACCTTTGACCTGTCCTTCAAATTTAATAGATTAGAATCATTTAAAAGCATAACAATTTGAAAATATGTAAAATGCTCATGAGTAAGTATAAATTGTTTTGAAAAACAAAACAAGTTTGTGATCAAAACTTTTTTCACTTGGTATTTACTAACGATTTAAATGAATGTCGAAATTACTGTTACACATGTACAATAGCTGCATAAATAAAAATAAAAAGTAACAAAATCCTGCACTTTACACTAGTTTTTACTGCACTGCAAACTACAAAAGCACATTTGGGGAAAAACCCCCAAAGAAAACATAATGAATATATAGAAAATACAGTACTATTCCCTTAAAATCAAATACCGTCCAGAGATGTTTTATATCTAATTCATTTATTGGAGCTTACTGACAAATTTAGTGGTTTATTATAAATACCTTTGCTATTTATTTAAAATACAGTTGTATTATGCTATAATAATAATGTAATATGAACGTCTCACAGAAAAATAATTATATTTGAGCCAAAATTCACCTTTTATCTTCACTTAAGAGTAAAAAAATGACCTTTAAGCTTGAGAGACATAGTGATTTGATATATATCTGATACAAATTTATGTTGATATTGACTGATGAAAAGAATCCCATTAAGATTTTTCAGTATTTAATGCCCTAACTCTGTGCACATGCAACAGTGAACAACTTCCATACATACTTGAGGTTTCTGCAAGAGCACGTTCTATCATTTCAGAACGTTGTGTTACGTTGCGATACTTTGGATGGGTATATTAGCATTATGGATCATGTTCAGAATTTCTATGGAGAATATGAATTGTGTTTTACTGCTGTTGAGCTCCCAGTGACAGAACATGTCGTCCAATATGGCAACAGGTTCAGAAATTATGACACAGATGAATTTACCAAAGTGAACAAAACGTGTGAGCTATTATAATAATAATAATGGATTGGATTTATATAGCGCTTTTCAAGGCACCCAAAGCGCTTTACAATGCCACTATTCATTCACTCTCGCATTCACACACTGGTGGAGGCAGCTACAGTTGTAGCCACAGCTGCCCTGGGGCAGACTGACAGAAGCGAGGCTGCCATATCGCGCCATCGGCCCCTCTGGCCAACACCAGTAGGCGGTAGGGTAAGGTGTCTTGCCTAAGGACACAACGACCAGGACAGCGAGCCTGGGGATCGAACCAGCGACCTTCCGGTTACAGATACGCTTCCCAACCCCCTGAGCCATGGTCGCCCCCACTATTCAGTACAAGAAAGTGAAAAAGAATACAATAAACAAACAATATTGTTCAGGGTAAAATGCAAACCTGCTGCTTCCAGCTTGGCAGAAAAAAAAATTGGCAAAGTTACAGCTTTCCAAACTGTTTTAGTTACAGACAAACAGTGCAGCACAGTTGGCCAGGAGAAGAAATGAAGTAAAACATTATTTTTAGACATATTTTTTTGCAGCTTATTTCCAAGTCATTTAAATGGGAACAAAATGTTAGATTCATTTTCAAAATCAGGAGAAATTCAGCTCATGTTTTTGGACAAAATAAAGATTTCTGTAAATTTATGAGCCATTTAAAAAAAGATGAATTCATGATGATTGTTACGTCCCTCTGCAGCCCCTAATCTCCTCAATGTTTTCAGCTGGTGCTAATTGGCCACACCTAGTCAGGTGTGGATAAAAGCATACCTGAGGCAAGCTTCCAGGGAGCTCACTTGTCTTTGCCTTGGTGCCACCAGCCATTTTAGCCAACCTGGTATTCCATTCTAAGATAATACCTCTTCTCACCTATACTCTGGTATTCGTCTCCTTTTAATGTTGCGGCTTTTGAGCCGGGTCGTAACATAAGTGGGGGCTCGTCCGGGATTGTTTGGACATTTTTGTGGAGACTGAATATCTGTTTTTTGTATCGCTTTTAAGTAGGTGAGTGAAGGTGTTCACTGTGATTGAGCAGCGTCCCTTTAGTAAGTGTGTTTCAGCTGGGTGGCTGTGCTGCCCTTCCATCGAAGCACTTGTTTGTTGTTTTGCTTTCTTGTTTTAGTATATTGTGTTTGGTGGTTATCCTGGGTGGGGGTACGCTTCAGAGTTTGGTAGGAGACTATATCTCTGGTCTGCTGCCTGCTCTCGAGTTTGCGTTTAAAGTTGCCTTGAGCCCGGTACACCACTGAAGACTAGATAGGTCAAGTTTTGTTTTTAGCGTTTTAGGCTGGGAGTTGCACATAGTAAATCAGTGGCACCAAACTTGGCAAGAGGTTTGAGACCATTCATTAATTATAGTCTTGTGGCTGAGGCAGGTAGGCCGTTTTTAAGTTGGCATGGCATGTACACCGTGTGTGCATCTAATATGTCAGTGTTGATGGATACTAATGACATCCTCATGAGGTGAGTGTTTTGTGCTGTGACCTTTAGTGTTGTGGGGAATATGGTTACATTTGTTGGATCACTTGTGAGTGTTGTTGGCCAGGGGATGGCAATAACACTGTGGGGTGCTGAGCCACCCTTGATGTGATCATTGTGTGGCCATAGCTCTCCATTTTGTGATTGGTCACTAGTATGCTTGCTTACTGAACCTTGTGGATTAAAGTAACTTGTTGTGGTATAGGGCCACTTGTATGT
>NW_005187406.1:4693389-4694596 GCF_000239375.1 Pundamilia nyererei | reverse complement strand
TATTCTTTATTTATGCTACTTACTACAATGTAGCTTGCTATCGCCAGTGTGTGAATGTGTGTGTGAATGGGTGGATGACTGAATGTAGTGTAAAGCGCTTTGGGGTCCTATGGACTAGAAAAGCGCTATACAAATGCAGGCCATTTACCATTTACTTTAGGTATATTTGAGGATATTTACTAAACAAGATATTTGCACCTTGCGTTGCCACTGTGCAGTAGTGTCTGTAGGCTGATGGGGAATAAATGACTTGAATCCATTGTAAAATGATTTTCTATAAATCTATCAAAACTCTAAAAGGGTCGGCAAACTTCCCAAACACACTCTGTACATTCTGCATTTACTGATACGTTCTGAAATGGTTTCTTCAAGCGTTCTCACGGATGGGGATAAGTGGCAGGCTTTTCAAATACAGCGTGAATGGCACTTTCTGATTTCTCCCCCGACTCTCAATAGGAACTTGTAATGTTTGATCTTACCTCAAAAGCCAGATTGCTGCCAGGTTTTGTTGAACAGTGGGAAACTTTGGTATGTTTCTCAGATTGTTTAATGTGTTTGTTTCTTCAGTTTCTGTACTTTTTGTTTGTTTGTTTTTTTTAAACAAGAAATTTACATTGAAAGGAACACTTTGTTTGGACTGGTGTAATCAGTTCCCAAGATCAAGGCCATATGTTATGGAATATTATACAGTAGATGGCCCTGTAATGTCTGAATATCCAGCACATTGCATATAAAGCTGTGTAAGGATGGTGTTGTCTGTCACATGAAATTCTAACAACAGCCACATTAAAGTTTAAAGCTGTATATTTGATTTGTTTGTGTTTATCATCTCTCCCCCAGACTGCACTTGGTATTTCCAATAGTTTGGAGCCAAACTGGCAAAGCAGACTCCTTTCATGGTCACGTTGTTGGGGGAATGCACCAAGTGTGATGAGAGAAGGGAAGATTTGGGAGATGGATTTATTTTAAGAATTTTAGGAATCACTACAGTTGTCTTTTGGATAAGAGATAAAGCACTGCAATATGTTCATTTTGTGTGCAATTGTTAATTTCCTGCAGTTGGATGAGTTACTGTTTCAGCTCCTCTCATTGAGTGAGGCAGTTTTGTTGAAAAGGCGACAAAGCTGGACTGCTGGGGCAAAGTGGGGATGGTTGAGTTAACACTGCAATTATTTTTCATTTTTGTTTATTTTATTTTTTTTTGTTG
>NW_005187406.1:4690152-4691860 GCF_000239375.1 Pundamilia nyererei | reverse complement strand
GATAATTTCTACTGACTTCCCTGACGTTTTCGTTTTGCTTTTAATGTCTCCAAAAGGGTTTGACAGTTTCTGATAAATTTGGCACAGGAGTTGATTCCTAGAGGAAAAATCCTTTTGACTTTGGTGATCCCTTGACTTTTTCATCTAGCCCTACAAACATGCCAAATATTTACATATCCTTTTAAATATCAGATGGACTGCTGTGAAAACTAGGCTGCGTCAAAGTATAGCCTCAAAAAACAGCAAGCGTGGCTCAGTGCCCGTCAGTGCTGTTATCTTCTCTTTCATCTTCTTATTTTATTCCTCACTGACCTGGATTTCAATGCAACATTTAAATGTTTCATGTTTAGAACGTTTTATAACAGCTTTCCTGCTACTCCATGAAAACAGGAAAAAGGGGACCCATTGAATGCCTCTCAAGCTATACTATGAAATAGTAGAGTGAAATTGCCCCATTAATATCCTCTCATTCGTTTGTGGTAGTTTCATATGATTAAGCCTAAATTACACTGCAGTGGTTATTGCATCTGCCCAGATTCTTTTTTTCAAAACATACCAAACAAACAGAACGAGGGGAAAAAATAATTCACAAACCACAGTGGTGCTACTGTATATATACAGCAGCTGTTTTGTTTTGCTCTCAATTTCGACAGCCCTATTAAAGATTAATATCTGTCTGTACATGCTCCAGATAGCTTTTCTTTACATTCTTTAATTCTCACTCGCTTTTGCAACTTTGTCCTTTTGTGTTGCTCGAAGCAACAACTCCACCTCATTGTCAGTCCATTTCAAGACGGTCCTTTTCCTCGACATTTTGCCCCGACGTTTCCGGAAAGTAAATAAACAGCAGACAGAAATCACGCAGGTCGAATTGTCTTACGTTTCACGCGTGCGCAATACAGGAACGTAAGCGTTTTCTGTCTTTTCAGTGTGGATGAACAACTGTTCAGAAATGATTGAAAACGATAGTGTGGATGCAGAGGGCCCAGGGCCTTCTTATTGTGAGGTGACACCACCGTGCTGCCCATAACAGTGTACGGTTTATAGGATAATACTAACGAGATCAGAACTTGTGTTTACAAGATTGTATTTGTAATATCTAATTAAGAATGCAATATTATTTGTCTGTCACTTTAAGACAAAGATGCAGTCTAATATAATGATGCAAATGGTTGAATGCTGTTCTAACGTGCCAGAACTAAAACCCTTTTCACTTGAGTATCATTCAGCCAGGTGTGGCATTTAACATTTTATGTCTTTTACCCACATCTCTGAAAATCTCTCGACACATCGGTGGCTCCCCCTGCCCCACTTACTAAGATGAACAAAACACTTTGGAAGGTTGTGAGTCAAGAAGTTTGTGAAAATGACTCACTGCTGTAACGGTTCAGATTTGTGAGTGATGCAATGACTGATGGTCAGCCTAGGGCTGATTTTTTTTGTCAGAGATTTGTTTCATAGCAATGAGTTTCCAGCAGGATCTCATGGACAGCAGCCATAGTGCCTAATTGCAGTTCAACAAGAGGAAATAGGAAGCTGCAGAACAGTCTGATGTGGATGATCAGGCATGAGTTTGACATTTTATATTTTATAAAATTCCAGTTCAAACACGCACGATTTCATAAAAATTGGATGAATAGTTTAGGGAGATTGGTCTCCTGAAAATGAGCATCTTTTTTTTTTTTTTTTTTTTTTTTGTGTCCCGTTT
>NW_005187406.1:4686551-4687646 GCF_000239375.1 Pundamilia nyererei | reverse complement strand
TTTTTTTTTCCAAGTGGCAGGTGGTTGTCATATTAACCAAGTGGTCTCTAGGTATGTGTGACTAGAGGCTTAGATAGACTTACCAATAACGTTAAAAGTTTTCAGTTCATGCTACAGAGCGACTCTCACGGTACTTGTCAGGACATTGTATCCCAAATCATTCTGATATTCATTGTTACTTTCTAAAATTTATGTTCACTGCGAACATGACTCAGCCCATCTCAGCAGGGTAAACTGTAATCACTGATTGCAGAATTGATTATGGTGCATCCACATAATTGCTTTCATATTATAAAGAGAGTCAAGCCCCTATTGTGTCTATAAAATAGACCTTAATGATGAGAGCACAGATTAAGCTACTTTGTGTTGTCTCCTTTTTTGTTTGTCATTGGTTAAATGGAAGAAAAAGTTATTAATGCTCTCCTTTGCAAGGTATTATAGCCCTTCAAGATTCGGGCAAATCAACATTCATTCTGGTACTGTGTAAAGCATTTATTCTTTCCACCTATTTTTTCTTCCATTCAGTGTATATTAAAGTTCAACCTGCAATATAAATATAGACAGAAATTAGTAGGCTATATCTTATACACTACAGCCTGTATACTAATTGTATTCCAGACTGTAAATATTTTAACACTTTAAAAAAGATTGACTCTTATGACAACTAAGACTTCAGGATAAACATTAACCTAAGATCAAAGCTTTTTAAATTCTCTTTTTCATGGATGCCTGGACATTGTGCTTCGTTGCTTCCATGCATGGAAGAATGGCTACATTGATCATTTTACTGGATTTACAATCATTTGCACTGCTGTTATTTCTTAATGGTTCCATGCTCAGTTCAAAAGTCTCCATCTGTTATGGTATGGGAGGGCATTACTGCTTATAGATTTGGCAGCTTACACATCTGGAAAGTCACCAACAATAATGAAAGGTATGTATAAGTGTTATAGCAACATAAGCTGCCATCCAGACATCCTTTTCAGGGAAGACCTTGCATATTTCAACAAGACAGGGTCAAACACCATACCACTGCTAATTAAAAGAGTTTGGGCAAGATTCTGACCTCCTCGCAGTGTGAATGTATGTGGATAT
>NW_005187406.1:4653828-4685969 GCF_000239375.1 Pundamilia nyererei | reverse complement strand
TTTTCACAATTCTCCCTTGAACAAAGTGGTCTTGAGCAATAGTTCTCCAGGCTTTCTTAAGGTCCTTTTTCTTTGTACATTGGCTGCCATTTTCAGAGGATTGTTTCTTTTTGTTTGTTTATTAAGCCACTTAACTCTGACCTATGAGTCATGAGTCATAAAAAGGCACCAAACTCAAGGATGAACCAGTGTTACACAGAACTGGAAACTTAGCAAAGAAAAAACACAGTTTGTCTCCATTTATAAAAGATAAAACAGTTTGACAAGCATAACACATTGTTTTTGCTCCAACAAGATGATTCCAAGAAGTGCTATTAGCCAAAAACTTATCATATCCCAGCATGGTGTTCAGTGTGTCATTTGAACAAAATTGAGGAACTCGATAAGTGGAGGTCCAAAGAAGAAGTGCCAGGCCTAAAAACTAGTAGATATATATATGTGAAAGCAGCATCAATGGAAGAGTAGCTGTTAAGAAGGGACCCAAACCAGGAAAGAAGGCTGAGGTATGCAAAAATGCACAAGAGCATTTTTGGCATAAAACATTGCATGCAAACATGGCATAGAACATTATCAGCCATTGATTGGTCACCTCAGAGCATGAACCTCAACATTGTTTAAGCAGTGTGGGATCATCTTGACTGAGTAGACATTCAAAGGCTGCTAACACCCCAAGAAGAGGTTTGAAATGACCTTCAGTAAGCCTGGAGAGCTATTCCTTAAGACTACTTAAAAAAATGTTGAAAAATATTTTTCCAGTGTGTTAGAATTGTACAAATCTTGTTTTACCTTGTGTACACAATTTACTTTGTCCCTTTCTGGCATATTTGTCACACTTTCAGATCATCAAATAGATTTTAATATTAGAGACAGATAACTCGAGTAGATACAAAAAGCCATTTTTAAATGATGATTTAAAATGCTATCTGAACTTGTGAAAAATTATTGTCTGTCTTTATTAGCTCATGAATTAACTAAGTACAGTTTAAAAAAATCAGTTTCACTACTGACAGCCAGGCCTGATTGCTGTCAGACTTATTGATTGAAGAAATCACCTAAACAGTTAAAGACATCATACAGCAGGATGGCAGTAGATAAAAAACTTCACCCCATCTAAAAGTAGTTAGTAATCGATAAGCTCCTGCATGATTTGGACTATGTGATGCTGAAAAGTAATGATCCTGACATTAAACCCCAAACCACTGAGATCTTAGTACTTAATGAAGTACTTGTGATACCATTGGCCTTTAGGCTAGAGTTGCTGTAGTGCACTCTGCACATAAATAGCATAATAACAACGGATCCCATAACCTTCTGCTGTAAACAAAAGAAGGAACAATGATCTTTGTAACTAAACTTTGTAAACTAAAAGCAGTATTGAATCATTTTTTTAGCAACTGAATATGAAAGTTGCATGAACAATAGTATGAACACCATTATGCACGATTTCACAATCAGTGTGTTCTTTTTAAGTGGCTATGTTGAGAAGCTCGTGAAGTGATTTTTAATATGACAATCAAAGAAAATTCATGTTTTTAGAGCATCAGTTAGATACATTACAGCAAACTCAGTTAATGATTACATTGATTATATTCTTTGTTAATTATTTTACCCCTTTCATTAATCAGTACTATTTGTTTGAGAAGTAGAATTTATAAATGTAGCTTGAAATAAAACTATGTATCAACAGAGTAAAAACTTTCATGTCTCTGTGCTAAAAATAGCTATAAGCTATAACTATTATCCACTTAGCTCATCACTCAAAAGAATGTAAGGATATGACAAATAGTCTAAATGTGAAAAAATAAATGAATGCGAGTTAAATGGATAAATGTGAATTTATAAATGTATGTGTGTGTTTTTAATTCAAGTTCTTTGCCACTAAGGTGTAGCTGACTGTAGTTTGTACTTTAAGTGTGGAAATAATTTATAATAGTTAGTAATTCTCTTTATAACACCAGTCATCTTATGCACAAGTTTGTAAATAGGTTGATTGTACATGTCCGTAGTTTGATTTCTTGCCTTTTTCTTCATTTTGTCAAAACTATTCTCAAGTCACTTCCACCTATTTAATATATTATATAGTGGTTGTTAGAGCCCAATCACAATAGGATTTTTAAGACTGATGCTGATATCAGCTGATAGTTCTTTCTTTCAGAACTTATATATAAAGATAGTCCCCTAACGTTTGTTATGAGTACTTAGTTTTTACTTACGCTGTCTAACTCAGATCAGCTAGTTGTGTTTTTGTGTGTTTCAAACACATGTTCTGGAAATTTGTAGAGGGCCTTCTGGTGGACAAACTACACAACATCAACATGGTTGAAGAGTTCTTCCATGTTTTCTTTACTTTTTACATTTTAATTTTTCGCCCATTATAAATGCAGATACTAATACATTTCGAAACAGCTAATATTGGACTATTTGTTAGGCTTCAGTGGATGTAAGATAAATAGTGGTGAACAGAGTTTGAAATGTAATTGGTTGACCGTGCTTGAATTCTCATTCACATAACAAATGCAAAGATTGTGCACCTGAGGCTTGATATCTGTGTGCAGCAAAAGTGTTTCTACTCATTGCACTTTGACTTTGGATTGCTGCTGTAATATTTAGATAGCTCACTGGGCTTAATTTAATTGGCACAAAACTATATAATGTTCTCCAGATTGCAAAATTGCATTCTTTTTACTCAGGGAATGGAAATTGAATGTGATGAGACCTAGTGTTGAAGATGAAAAAAGAAAAATGTCTGGTGTGATTATGGCTTATGCTGCTGGTGCAACTAGGCGTGAGGTCAAGTTGTCAAAATGAGCCAAGCCTCTAAGAAGTTTCCAAGTTAACAGAGGAGCAAACGAAAAGGTCCTACTTTTTGAGTTATCACTAGAACCAGTTGCTTTTGCTTAGCAACCAGATTGCTTAAAACTACCAGTTATAATTGGAAAGCAATTGAAGTGGAACAGCAGAGAAAGGGAGCTTCTTTTGTAATCAGCAATCAGGCTGCTGCTGGTATAATCATACACATTTAAAACCAGTGCCCCCATTAAGTTCAGTGCCGTGGCCCCTGTAATCAGTTTCACTGGCAAAACCCTTCTTCTCATTAAGTTTTTCCAGTTAGAAGAAGAGGAAAAAACTTCAGTCATACATGTGAGTGTATCAAATTGGTCATTCTTCTTCAACCAAGAAGTCAGCCAATCATTTGCATTTTATAGGGTGACTAAAAGAAAATTCTAGCATTACAATAAAAAGTTGCTGAAATGTTGCTGCCTTTTAACATTTTGAGGTCTAAGTCATCACTGGTGTTAAATCCTGATTCTAACCCTTCCCTTAGGGCTTGGATTAGTATGGAGGTCTTTGATAAACATCATCAGGATCCAACATGGCTAAAAACATGGTGTGAGTTTGGAAATGATCAGTTAGATCATGTAAAGAAGGCCTGATTGCATTAATGAATGCTGTAGATCTGCTCTTCTTCTTTTTTAAGGGTTTCTTTGGCTGTTTTTGTAATGAGTGTATTGTACTGTATTACCACTGAAATAACTTTAATTTCATTAAATGCCATATTGTTCAACTGGATTTTTAGTTTGGTTCAATTTCTCACTAGGTTTCTTTCTGGCTTCTTTTTAAACCGTAGACATAATTTTTTACTGTCATGGGCACAAAGAAATGCAATTTATATTCTTTTAAATTGAGCTTTCTTTTTATATCCTCATAACTTTGTTCCCTCTCCATGGTGCTGCTGACTGGGGATTCAGTTTGAAAGCTGCTGCACTCAGAATAAATGGCATTTCTGTCATGAAAGCTTTAAAAGTAAGTGCAGATAGTTTTTGACTGCCAATCTGAAAGTGGCAAGAAATCACATTTAGGCAAATGGATAAAATAACGTGTTTGAGTGTGTCAGACAGGTTATAGTGTAGATGGAAAATAGAATGGGATCTTTTTGATGAGTAAGAAATGATCATTTGTCAGTTTCAGTCACTTGATTGCTGCAAAGCTCGGATAGTTCAACACAAATAAGACAAAACCTTTTATCTCCCAGGATTCTAGTCAACTTTGGCATTGTTATAAAAACCTGACAATGCTTGATAAGCACCTCTACATAACTTCAACAGGGGTCTCCAAGACAAAAAAAGTGCTTCGGCAACTTTTCAGTGATGCACAATAGAAGCTGAATATGTGTTGTGTACACACACATTAAGCTTGAAAAGCTGCACTGCTGTGTGCTGCTCTCTCTGTCTGGACTTTGACAGCTTATACAAACAGACTAAGGTACTGAATACTGGACAATTACACACAGTGACAATGGCAGCACACATATCCACACATGCACCAATAAAACTTGGGGAACTTCAAAAGAATTTAATTGCAGTTTTAAGTGCTGTTAACATTGATGTTCACTGTTAATTATTATGCACCATTTGTTACTGAAGATCTTCAGACTGGAGTGATGTGTCTTGATGTTATGAATGATCAGAGAAATGCTTCAAATAGGCAATTCAGGTGACCTGAAAGAATTTGAAAAGATCAGTGTCGCTGCCAACAGAGTTTCATCTGCCATGCTGCGGCAGAAAAGAAGCAATAAAATGAAACCAACTAAAAAATCTCCATAAGATAAATCTGATATTAATAAATGATAGCCTCTATAGGTCACACTGTTTTGGATTTTATAAAACAGCTCTTGGGATTGAAGATTTTTAATGGAAAAATTTTGATTGATAGTTTTGTTTTATAACTTTCTTTCTGCCAAGTTTACATTTATGTCTTGATTGGCTTACATGGACAGCTTTACAGTACTGTGCAAAAGTCCTGTCATCCATTATTTCTTTAAAATGGAAAATTGGTGCATTGATTTATTAAAAACATACAAACATGATACAGGTTGTGGGAAACGAGCATTTGTACAATTCTGGTGAGTTGAAAGTCAATATTTGGCATCATCATCTTTATTTAGCACAGCCTGAACTGTCTTGGGCAAGCTTTCTTTTAATTTCTTTACGCAGTATTCAGGAATAGCTCTCCAGACTTCTTGAAGGATGTTGGCTGTCTTTTGTGCCATTCTCTGTCAAGATGAGCTTACACTGCTTCAATAATGCTGAGGTTGTGGCTCTGGGGGCATTGCTCTATGACTGAAAGTGTTCCATTATGTGTGTTTTTCTAAAAAAAAATGTTATCTAGGTATGGTTTTATCAGTTGGTGTATTAGCGTTGTATGAGTGATGAAAATCTGAGAGTACTCTTCTGTGTTGATATGCCGATTAATTTTAACACTGTCTGAAATGCAGCTCCAAACTCTGATAGAACTTCACTGTGTTTTACAGATAGCTGTAGACACTCACTGTTGTACCCATTACATATTGACAATGATTTGAACCAAAAATGTCAAATTTAGAGTCATCACTCATAACACCTGTTGCCACCGCTTTTTCACCCCAGTCTTCATGTTTGGCATACCTCAGTCTTTTCTCCCCATTTCTCTTTCTTAAGAATGCTTCTTGGAAGTCACCCTTCCACTCACAGCATTTCTGATAAGGCTTCAATGAACAGTAGATGGATCAACTGTGTTTCCTTTTTGACATTTGTTGCTTAAATATGCAGAGTTTTTGATAAGTAGTTCTTTTTGCCTGTCATCCTATGTTTAACATATTGTAACAATTTAACAGTTGGTTATTTGCTAAATCGTCAGTTACAAATATACACAACACTAGTTCATCCCTTGAGTTGAGTGCAAGGATTTACTGTTGCAAGGACTGGACTGAAAATGAGTGAAAAAGCAGCCAAAATCCAAAGAACTTTGAAAGCACTTCTGAACACCTGAAGAACTATCACTTAAGACCACTAAAAAAAAAAAAAGCTTACAATAACGTTTGGCTCCTGTGAAAAACCTTAAGAAAAAAGTCCAGACCTCAACATTAGTGAAGCAGTGTAGGATCATCTTGACAGAGAATGGGACCAAAGACAGTCAGCATCCAACAGAGCTTTGAAAGTCCTTCAAGAAGCCTGGAGAACTATTCCTGAAGACTACTTCAGGAAATGACAGGAAAACTTGCCTCGGAGTGTTCAGGCTGTGTTGAAGGATTGAATTGCCCTATATAATTTATTTCCATGGATTTCCACGTAGTATATGTTTATCATTTCATAATTTCCATTTTCCTAACAAAATATAAAGAATTGAGGGGTGACTCATGACTTTACAGCACTATAGGGCATCCTCCATCCTTTTCCTTTTCCCTCTAACCTGACAGCATTTTTGGACTGAAACCAAAAGTACACAAAAATCCAAGCTTCATATTCTTCTTCTTTTTTTAATTTTCCCCTTTGCCCTCTTTTTCTGTGTATTTCAGGTAATGCTGGCTGCTTCCTATTGGTCACTGCTGGCCCCAGCCATCGACATGGCGGAGGATTCTGGGAAGTACGGCTCATTTGCTTTCGTGCCTGTGGCTGTAGGATTTACACTGGGGGCTGCGTTTGTTTACTTCGCTGACCTTGCCATGCCCTTCCTGGTAGGAACTCTGACACATACAGTATTCTATGTTTCCTGGAGAGCACAAAAAATACTCTTGTGGTGATGTGAATGTAGCAGGTGCTGATCAATTCTTAATGTCTGCTTATATGTATTCACGGTCACTTTTCAAAGACTTATCACCACGCATGGGAGCAAGCTATTGATAATTCATGAGGGAAAGAAGAAGAAATGGAGGACATACTGTGGTGTGAATGTGAAGAATTGAGTTCCATGCAGAAATAAACAGAAATACCCACTTAACCTACATAGGGCATATCTGAATTTGAAACCTTGAGGAGTAGGTCAGTGAAGTTAATACAGATTAAATTTCTACAAGGGGCATAGAGTAGCATGGCAGTTTTCTTATAATTAAAGTATTGAAATTTAGTACATGCATACAGATATTCTATGATACAATAGCAGAGAACAGAGCTTTCTACTCACGAAAAAGTTGAATCTTGGCACAGATTTGCCACCCATATTCCTTTGAGAGGTCTGCAGAAATGCCTAATGTTACCTGAGGCGACACATACTTGTTAAAAGGACCAAGATTGTGTTTTGTTCCACTTTGCCTGCACTGGTCTTTTGTGTGGTTTAGATAATAGCATAATTGCTGCTGAGAGCAACTGCTGGTTGAAGAATAGAAAACATGACAGAGAAAATGAGTTTGGGCCAAAGCTAGTAGAATGCATCTCGGAGGATTAATCAATATAAAGTTCTTTGTTGCCTGCTTGGGAACTTTTGTAGATGATAGCTTTTGAAATACTTCACTGTTTGCATATTGATACACTTTTTTTTGCCAAAGGCCAGCACACCTGTAAGCCTGATAGACCCAAGAAAAGAGCTTGGGTAACGTAACCATGAAAAACAAATCAAAGCAATGTCATGGAACTGGTTCCATTAATGGAGACATTACCCTCACAACTATTACAGTTTCTTTCAGACTATGTTATTTGCATGCTTTTTTCCATAGACAATCAGATTATAAGCTTATTTTTTCTCTTTTTTTTCTACTTCTTTCAATGGTATATAAATGACTGACACCTCAGTCAAAACAAACTTTAAGCTAACTTTTTAGCTCACTTTTAGGCTTAATAAAACTCTAAATGGGTAAATATAGAAATGGGTGATTTTAAAATGGGAGCTTAAATCATTTTTGGAGCTAGCGTCAAGTTGTCATTAAAGGAATTGGATTTTTTGGAGCTTTCAATACTGGGAGTGCACTGAGCATAGATAGAGGAGGTAGATAAAGAAGAGATGCACACCAATCAGCCACAACATTAAACCACTGACCTGTGAAGTGAATGATATTGATCATCTCGTTAAAAGCCAGTGTTCTGCTTGACAGCTTCGGGTTCTGGCATTCAAGTGATTATCGCTTTGACATGTACAGCCCACCTAAACATTGGCAGAGCAAGCACTATCCCGCGTTGGATCGACTCCCCCAGATGGCAGTGGCCCCACCCGCGGCAGATCCCATCATGCTTAAAACTGCTGGAGAACAACTCGAGAAACATGGCAAAGGTGTTGACCCAGCCTAATAACTGCCCAGATTGCAGCTTGAATGAGTGTCAGCAAGACATTTGGAAACAGACTTGATCCACTTGGCTATTGTCTTTATGCTTTAGTCTTCGTCCCAAGAAGAATAGATTCACAGAATAAGTTAGATTCACACGAGTGCGATGTTTAGGACAGGAAAAGGTGTTCAAATAACTTCAGTCCAACAGATTTATAATGATGGAAAGCTTAATTCTGTAGCTGGTTTGTCATTTATTACTTTGTCAACTCAGCCTGTTTCTCATCTTTCTTTAAAAGAAACAGAGAGAATATGAATATGTGTAAAACATTGACAGAGATCTGCAAACCTCTACAAATTACAACAAAGCTGATCTGTACAGCTGGACTTTTATTAGCGATCCTTTAACCCTTTCCAAAAACGCCCATGTCTTGTTAATGCAGATTTTTGCAATCTCAAATGATACAAAAAACAGGTCTGAGCCTTCAGACATGCGCCAGCACAGGAATGTGGAGTGACAGTAGTGGAGTGGGGAGATGTGGGATGCGGCCACAACAGTCAGAGCAGCAGAGAACAGCTGTTGCCTTAAGCTCCTGCAGTCACACCAGGACAGAAGCAATCACTTGAATTACATATGAAGGAGTGCATAACGTTGCTGTCATGCACACTCATATAAGATGACACGCACTCGCATAAACACAGCGTACACACATATCCCCGTGAGGATGACGAACAGTGAAAGCGAGGGTGATGAAAAGCATGCGTTCAAAGATTTGGTTGTGCGTCTTTGATCAAATCTACGATGCACATTTGAAAATGTAGAAAACACACAAGGGTTGTATTTTTAGGGTTTGATATTAAGACCATCAGTTAAGTTCAGATTTCATAACCTTCATTCAGTTATCAGCAGAGTTGTGTCATTGTGCAGGATAAAGCTTGACTGTTGTTGCGTGGCATATTTGAACCTCATAATCCAATATTAAAACCTGGCAACTTGATGTGAGGGAAAGGTAATGAAGTTAGGGACCGTCTCAATACTAAGAAATCAGGGAAGAGTAATAGGCTGTATATAAATGATAGACATAGCCTCTGGGTTGGAAAATGGAAGCCACTGTGGAAGCACCTTAAAAGGCTTCAAACCTTCATTCTGTCAAACGCTGGATTGTATAAACGTCTACTGCAAAACAACCCAAAGCTCCCTTGATCTATGGCATCAGTATGTTTTCCTGATGGGTTTTTGTTCTTAAGAGATAGCATACCTTGTGAATGAAAGGCCAATACTATTCTTCGTTTTCTAAGGGAGATCCACCCTCCAGTTTATGCAAAACCACCGGGCTTCACGAGAGGATTGTGGCCAATTGGTGATGTCAGCCATCTTTCAGATACAGCCTGCAGAATAAATGAGGGACATTAGAGAACAGTTTTTCTAATTTTCTTGTTTGTGCAAAAAAAGAAAAAATGCAAATGGTCACGACAGGACAGTAGTATAACAGGGTAGAATAAAAAGGGTGTTTACTTTGAAAATTGAGCAGTTAAATGGCAGATATGACTGGACTTCCTGTTCTCCTCACCTGCTGTGTGCAGACTGACACATTGTCCCATTACTGCTACTGCAACTCCTTTTATTTTAGGATCATTTAACGATGGTGAACGCTCCCATCGTAAATCAAATGAGATAAATGTTTCTCCTCCTGGAGGAAAAAAAATCATTTCTATAAGACCAGGACAAAAAGCAATCTACTGCTTGGGAGAAGAGAGAAAAAAGAAACACCTAATGTTATCATTTACTGCCTGTCTTTCACTCCATCACTTCACCTCTTCGCATTTCAGCAGGGGCTAATTGGGCTGCTGACCTTCCTTTCCGTAAGCCACCCATGCAGCAGTTTAATACCTGTACTCCACTGGTAGTCTTAGTAATAGGGCAGGAGATAGCAAGTACAGCAATGGGCAAACAAAAACATTTCTCAGAGCTTCAGCAGGGACATGTTTGTGAAAAGAGTTCAGAGCTGTAAAGACTTTTTAATCTATTGTATTCTCAACACACCATAACACACAGAGTACATTGTAAACTGTAGATAGCTATCAACTAGACAACTCTTTTATGCGCTTGGAAACAACATGAAATACATCCTGGTGTTCGCCCAAGAACACTTTCATAATCTGGTCCTATTTCCTGCTGTAAGACTTATGATACATATGTGTTCTGAGGTGGGCTCATCAAACTCTTGACAACTTTACAAACCTGCTTGTGGAAATGCAAATCCCAGAGATTTGTTAAAGCTTAAGCTTAATTTAACACTTCCTAATTACCATGTAAGACGACCTGCTGTGCTCGATTTGTGGGCGAGTTTTCTCTACAAACGTGGTCCCTAATTTCACATCATTAAATCCAGGAAATTAGCAGGTGGATACACAGCGTCCCTACCAGTGTTAGTATGAGCGTCAAGGGACCCAAAATAGATAGAAAATGGTTAGTCATAGAACTATAAATACAAAAAAAAACCCTTTTGCTAAAGCAAAGTGCTAGATAATTAGGTGGTGGGCATTCAAAAATCAGACACGGTGAGTGTTATTTCACATTTGAGTGGAATGGAAGACGGTGTTGAACAGCAGCTGTGATGCTGCCTGTTCTTTTTTAACTTCAGGTTTTTTTGTCAAATCTGGTCTATCGGAAAACAGATTAAATAAAAAACTTGAGTGTTGAAACCTTCAGTAAGATCTGGGGGATCATGAATGCAGTGGTTGAGTGGTTGTTTTGGATTAACTTGTCCTCTTAGATGGTGGGGCACTGATAACAAATGGAAAGTTCTTCAGCGTGATCACCCGTGATCAACGTTTGATGAAACGTCTTGATGCTGATGGGACTTGTTTTCCAGAATCCCATTCACAGGGCATGAAGGGTCAACGAGTGGTTTGATGAGTATGAAAATGATGTAACCCATATGCCCTGGCCTTTACACTCATTAGATTGATAGTGGACAGTTGACAGCAACTTTCCCTTTCAATAAATGAGGGAATGTTTTTTGGAAGAATGTTTTCATTGAATCCTTTTTTAAAACTAGAATTTTAAACTATTGAGATTAATAGTCTCTTTTGTGAGTGTCCTTCACCCAGATGGGAAGCAGTATGTAGTGTCATATTAGATGTCATTAACCCTCATAAGACTGGCAACCTGCCCAGGATGTACCCTGGCTTGTACCCTATTGTAGCTGAGAAAGGCTCCAACCCTACGTAACCCTGATAAGAATAAGTGAAAGAGGATGGATGATGGAGAAGAAACTGTAGCTGCCAGAGAAAAGAGCATGCAGGTTCAAACCTAGAATAGTGCAAGTGAACGTTCATACTGCTTCTTTGCCTTGCTAATTGTGTTTGATAGTCTTAAGTGGTGAGGCATTGAGTTGGCAGCATGTGGTGGTCCAGTACCCTAAAACATGTTTTTGAGTCTGTCAAACTGAATTTTGTGAAGAGTATTGGTGTAAACTGCCCCGCATGCCTGGACTGTTATGTCTTTTCAAGTAAAGGTTTGGAGTTTCAGTCTGCAAGTGTTTAAAGCAATGTTTTTAGCAGTTTCTAGTAGTTAGCTCGACCATCTGTCTTGCTGTTCCTGTTGTTCAATCTTACTGTAAAATGGACAGACTGCAGGATCTTTGAATGTCTTGGCAGTCATTTGTCTTCTGTTGATCTCAGCATACATAGAACCACAAGTGGACTTTTATTACATATCCTTTTTGACTTTTGACAAAATGTAGAAATCAATCAGATTTTCAGTCATTTAAAAGCGATGCAAAGAGCCCCCAAGGATCAATGACTCAGCATGACTCCTCTGATATGCTGTGTAGTCAATGGCTTCAAAAGATGACTAAGAGAGAGGCAAAGAAAACTGCCTTGTATCAAATTTATATTTTAGTGTCATTTATACTATGTGATAGCCAAACGTTTCCTACATCCAGTGTGGGAAATGATATTTGTGACAGGTAAATTACCGCCAGACTCTTAAGTGTTTTCCAGCTCACTGATTTGCTTCTCTGTCTAGATTTCATAAGTGTTCTTTCCAGCCGCAGCAGACAAGTGAAGAGCTCCATAAAAGCCAGTATATCCAAGAACCCATAGTAAGTCCGTGTTGTATGTATCACCTGTTTGTGGTGCTCAGTAAGAGAGTAGGTCTGTTAATGTAGGTTTGCAATTCACACACAAAATAGTTTGTGATTTAGATATGTCTGTGAAGGTTTCACCTCTCATCCGAGAGAGGTGAAACATCTTCAAGCAACTTAAAGAAGTCCAGATGCTTTTCTTTGCAAGCTCCTTTGACTACGATGACCTGGATGACTGAGAACCTTCACAGACTTTTTGACTTTTGTTTTCTTAAAAGGTTACATTCGTCATTTTATTCTTCATGGGCATTTTTATTTCTTATTCTCCAGTTTCGTAGTTTCTCCTCATCTCCCTGAAGCTCTCCTTCATTTTCATTTTATCACATATTCGCACTGCTAGTTCAGCCCCCCTCCAACGACTGGCACCATGGTGACAGTAGTGGAAATGTTGGGCAATAGTAATAGCTTGCAGGAAATCAACTAGGAACCTGTGGGGGGCTATCCGTGTTTGGACAGCTGCTGCTGGCCTGACTTTTACTGGCTCTTCAACAAACACGGAAGCTGAATAAGAAGAACAACTGGGAAAGGGTAAGATGGACACAGAGGGGGGGTTTGGGCTGACAGGGAGAGAACGATGACGGTGATAAGGTACGAGATGGGAACAGGGTGACGATGACACAGAAAAGAAGTGATGTTGGCAGACAGCAGGAAGGACCTCACAGAGCCTTTCAGCTTGGTGATAAAACCAAATGACCAAGACAGCGTGAATCTGTTCCAGTAAGACATTTTTCTTCGCATGCGTCTTTGCTTTACACCTCTTCAACTAAAGGAATATGAAGGGCATGAATAATAACTGAGTTTCTTAGAATACATTGTTTTCAGAAGCATGTAATGCAGGTTCAGTGTTTATTCATAAACCCTCTGTGGGTGGATTGTTTTTGTTCCGTCAAAAAAGCATGAGCTGGAATAATGAAAGCCATAAACCTCCACACCTGCCAAGTAATTGCTGAGTAATTAGTATTAGATTAAAAGAGATGGTATTATTGTTGCAGATGTCCTGAAGACACCACATCTGCTTTCATTATTTACTGATTTATTTGACATTAAATTTCTTTCTCAGCCCGGACAATCACTGCTACAAGCACAATGCACCAGGTTAAGTGTGTCTGAGCAATGAGTGCAAACCAAAGAGCAACCGGGTCCGCCAGCTTCCTCCCACAGTAGAAAAAAAATCAGTTTTCAGTTAACTGGTGTTTCTAAACTGGATTTACTTGAATGTGAATGCAGGGAGGATGAAATAAATGTATGTGAAATGGTGAAGGTGACTTGTAGTCTAGGAATAAGTCTATCCTATTCCATGTTTTGATTAGGGATTATATACAGCTTTCATTATTCCATCCTTCCAACCATCCCTTGTGAAATAAGAATGCGGAATTGTTTTCTATTCTTTGTAGTAGCAATGACGCAAAATAATGAATACGGCAATGTATCATCCCATTATCCCTTTAGATACCTTATCAATACTCTGGTGGTACTGTTCTTGGTTGTGGTGCCAATTATGAAATACATGAGGACAACTGGAAGTTTATTAATTTGTTGTGAAGAACGAACTCACAAAGGGAAAATGACAGAAAGCTAATCACAGGGCTAATTAGGTGAACTGGCACATTATTAAATTTGAAAAACAATGATATTATGTAACCACGGTGATAAAGCACTACATTACTGTGCAAATATTTATATATTTTTCTAGGAAGCTGGGAAATGTGTGCATCAATTTATTGAAACATGTGCAAACGTACATGGGAATGCAGTATCTAAGGCACAAACAGTTCTGTCGAGCTTGAAAGTCTATATTTGGTCACTATGATCCCACAATGCTTCAGTAATGTTGAGGTCCGGGCTCTGGGGAGGCCAGTCCTTGACCAATAGTGTTCTCCTGTGTGTTTTTCTGTCCAGATATGGTTTTACTGCATTGTCTGTGTGTTTAGGATCATTGTCATGTTGATGCCAATCAGACTCTTTCCAGATGGTATTGCATGGTGGATCAGATCCCTGAGATCCCCAACAGCACCGGCTGACACACTGCACACCATGCAGAGATAGGCCAGGTTTTTTGTGTTTGTAATAACTGTTAGTGAATCACATTCTTGTTGCAAAAATATGATTTTATGCCAGGAAAACTGTGTCGTCTTTTGTATTTTTCACAAATTCATCTGAAGAAATGGGAACAATGATATGTTGTTGTGACAGGCTGCTAGCAACACAAAACTGTCTAATGATACAATTTAAAATTGGTTCTTTGCTAAATTGTCTGTGTAGACACAACACTGGTTCACCCCTTGAGTTAGGTGCCTTTTTATGCTTTAATGATTCATAGTGAGTCAGTGTTAATGGACTTAAGAAACAAACAATCAAAAGCCATTCCTCTGCAAATGATCAGGTCCAATAACAGTTGCAAGAAAGCCTAGCTCCTTGAAGGAAACATGTAAAGAAATGAGGTGTGGTTCAAGACTCTTTCACTTTATTGTCTCTGTTTTTTGGGGGGTTATGTCCTCTATTTGAGTCACTCCAATATCATGACGTGTTTATGATTGTCTTGTGGTGGACTGAGTATCACTATCATGGTAATCGTACTGTGATAATATAACAGTGTTTTACTCTGTGGCCACATTATTTTGATCCAAAGGGTTCATCTCAGTAACATCACCTTACCTTGCACTATTTTTCATGGAAGTCTGACTTTGCTGTGTCGTGTCTAAAATTCTTCCACTTTTTCTCGACTCTGTGTATGGGCCTTGCTCTTCTGCCCTCAGTCTGAAACTAATGTATAGAAACTGACCTGACCTTATGTCAGTAAGAACCTATGATTACAAATCACCTGTTTTTGCTTTCTTCTGAGTTTTATTAGTAGTTGGATAAACACAGAAATGGAAGTCTTGAATTCAGTTCTACTAAAGCTCTTGTCAGTTTTTGTCCATCTTTTGTCCTTTGGTTGAAGACTAAGAGAGAAGAAATGTTATGGGAGCAAGTCATTGCAGGATTACATGGTTTTAGAAAGCAGTGGCACTTGACCTTGAAAGAATTGATGGAGTTTAAGGCAGGATCAAGAGAGCAAGAGTAATAAGAAAAGGAGCAGAGCGTCCCTGTTCCATTTTCACTCATTGGTTTTCAAACTCTCGCATGTGCTTCTCTAACAATACACGTGAAGAAACTCTGATGTGACTCCACACTTGAAGTAACACAGCGCTACTTTCATACCTCCTTGTTCTAACCTGAGCTACCCATCACCATAACAACATATAGCCCTCAGGAATAAAGGAAGTGTTGGCCAGAGGTGGGAACATTACACCACACTGTACAGTATATCACCAGAACTCGGTTTGTGTCCACAGCGTGCAGGGGGCACTTAGCCAAGAGGGGAGGATTAACAATGACCAAAGCACAGCAAACACATTTACTGGACTGGGATTTTTAGTCATGGTAACTCAACGTGAAAGTCCCAAACAATAAATCTCTTTAACAGTAAAATAACACCTCACTTTGCACAATAGTTTTAAAACTCTAGCCTTCAACTTGAGTGACTGGGTGAGAGAGTGACATGGATGCACACGAAATACCAACTTTCTTCAGTCGGTCACAAGAGTTGTTTGTAGAAAACTGAACCCATGAAACGAACTTTATTGTGGTCGTCAGTCTGCTGACTTTATTATAGGATTCAGTCCATTAAGATGGACTGTATCTGCACATTTCCATTAAGGAGCCATTAAATAAAAACATGCTTTTTGCAAATATGAGCTATTCCCTATTCAAATTAGGACGGTTCATTTAAGAAGCATTATCTTCTTGTGGCCTCTCTAATATCACCTACTTCCTTTTCTTCCTCCCACTCAGATGGAGCTGTCAGCAGAACTGATGACTCGTGACCAAGGGCCTTAATAAGTAGAGTGTGTTACTAATACAACCATTTATTGCTGTTAACAGGCCTGAAGGTTTACAGGGTATTCTGTGCTGTTGGTCATGGTGGAGTTAAGAGTGATAATGCCAGGTTAGCACATGTTTTTGGTAGGGCACAAACACAGTAAAAATAAACTGCTGCCACAGTACCACACGGTCTAACAGCAGAAATGTCAGTAAAAACGAACAGTAAGAGGAAATCAATGAATAAAACACCCAGCTGAGCACAGATCGATTAAGGAAAGAACTGCCACTCCTCCATTATCTATTACACCAACCCTCTCACACATTTAGTTCCTGTGAAAAAACTAATCATCAGAATTGTCTCTGAAAATGGGAATAACAAGAGCCTTGATATTCCATCGGTGAACATGCCAGGAAAATACCTTCAAACGCCTTCAGATATGACTGCGGCAGTGGTGGGGCTTGGCCCTAATAACAGGGTCAGAATCACACAGAGCAGAGATCGTCACGCTTCAGTTCACCTAATTGTTACCGATTTAGATTTAGCAGCGTCTTTTTTTTTTCTTCCAAGAAGGTAGAGCAGAAAAACTAAAAGCGTGTCAGTGTGGAGTATTCCTCTCTGTGAATCGATAGAAAGCAGTAGCACCTAGTCACGGTCAGCTTACCGTGTAGAGTGAAAAAGAAAGACATTATGTGCCCTCTGAGTGTGTCTTTAATTGGTCAAATACAGTCCAAATCACAGCACTAATGTGTGGTGATTTTGTCAGATAGCGTGTGGTTCACAAATCAGAAACGGGTTGAAGGACTCCTCGGCTGTTGCTGTGATACTAACTGAGGCTTTCTAGCTGAAAGAAGCTCTGAATGACCCAAAACATCGAAACATTTACATCCCGGAGGCTTCACACAGCTGTTTCTACTGACAAGACAAATTCAGCTCATACAAACAACAATAAATCAAGTTCATGTTTATTCCTTTCCTCGTATATATATTTATTCTGTGTTTGTATACTCTCTGGATGGGCCATCACTGACCTGGCACATTACAGGCTTGCTCTGATTCTGTTTACATGCATGACCTCACAAACACTATCCCTGCAAAAGAGGACGCCTATAATAATACGGCCATCTGGAGAAGTTCGAACGGAGCTCTTAGCTCCTTTAACTTTTCCTTGTTTTTTATACCACCCACGTTTGCTGTCAAACACTCCCCTCTGTCGTAGAAGGTCCCCGTCCTGTTCTCGTTCAGGCGTCTTGCATCTTTATTAACCATCCGCACAGAAGAGCTTAGCTGGCTGTAGTACATTGTTTTGCATGCATAATGAAATGTAGCTGAAATCTGCCTTCTGCTTGTTCGCACTGTACTGCATAATGAAGTAAACATGGCTGTTTGGAGAAATTCTCTCCCTGCTTTTTTTTCTCTTTTCTTTAAATCCTCTTTAGCTGATTTGTTGAGCTTTGATTAGCAGGGACCGTCTTAACATACCACAGGGAATAATGTGGTTAAGCTGACTTGTGATTTTCTTCTTCTCAGCTGTGGTTATTGACCAGTTTGTCATCGGTCTTTGAGCTCAAATCTCATTTGAGCTGGGTATTAGGATTCTAACATAATTAAATACTGGAGGGAATAATTTGTCAAACAGCCGGCTACTTAGATTGAATATACAAGAATGTATTTGCAGATAATAATTTTTCGTGTTCTAGAAAAAATTAAAAAAGGAAAATTCTAACAGAAAAAAGCAAAGGAGATGTTTTTTATGCAATTTTGAAAAATGGAGAGAAGCAAATAATGCATGACGAGATAAACTGCACTTATAATTTTTCAAAAACAAGCAATTAGAATGTCATTTTGTGCTCTATTAAACTGTTGACTTCTCTTGAATGTTTTTCTTTATTTTCTGTCATTTATCATGATTAGGGATGGGTATTGATAAGATTTTCACGATTCCGATTCCATTTTCGATTCTGTTTAACGATTCGATTCTTTATCGATTCTCTTATCGATTCTTTTTAAAAAAGGAGAACACTAAGGTCGATTAGCTTAGAACTTTGTTTTATAGCTTCTCTTTGAACAAGATAGAAATTTAGGAGTAACATGGCCTTACAAACCCAACAGTGAGCTCTTAAGAGATCCACAGCCTACGGCTCTTCAATGGGGTGTCACAGGGTCCCCAGGAATAAAATGGTAAATGTAAAATAATAAAATAAATATTCTTCTGTAGCAATAACTAGGGATGGGTATCGTTCAGGTTTTATCCGATACTGGTGCCAAACGGGTACTTTTGAAACAGTGCCGGTGCTTAAACAGTGCTTAAACCGGTGCTTAAAGAATGGAGAACACAAAATTGGTCCAAAAACCTCTCATGTTCAGCTGTTTTTTTGTAAAAAGATAACAATGTTAGCCTTTTCTGCAGCTATAGGGGATTTATGGCATCACTCTTGGCTGGAAGCAGTGCTTAAACAATAGAAAAAAACACAAACTTTGTCCAAAAACCTCTCATGTTTAGCTGTTTTCCACTTTTTCTTTGGTCATTTTAGCCTTTTTGGCCAGGGTGAAGGGAGTATCTGCCATCAAACAAGAAGACAGCCGCATGTAGCTATGATGATGTTTGCTAGTTCACCTTACATGCATTAATGTAATAACGTGGTTAGCCTACTCAACGTAAGTTACACACGAACAACATTAAGCTACTCACGCAGAGAAGAACGGCTGCTGCTGCCGTCATCATTTCTGCTACACTGGCAGGGCTAGGGGCCAGGACTCTCCTCTTCGTGTTTTTGGGGGATGTTGCTAACTCCGGGTCCGATAACAGGCAACCCACCCGCAGTAGATGTGCTCGGTGTGAGGTCTCACAGCAAGCTATCAAATACGGTGCATTTCTCGGCTTTTTAAAAAAACGCTATGCGTCGCCAGGTGTTTCATCGGATTCGAGGTGTTACCTCCTTTGACAGTATCACAGTATCAGCTTAAAGCACTTGTTGCAGGCTGCTGAGTTTGCATATTTTGCTGTGAAGTACAGTCAGACTTTTGACCGCTTCGCCTTGGTCATTTTTAATCTGTAGCTCTGCTCTAAAAGAACGTACGTACCTGGCCCCGCCTACTATCCACGGAAACGTAAAATGATTGGCTAGAATCTAAAGTGTATCACAGCTCAGGAAAAAAAAGCACCAAAATAAAGCACCGAAATGTGCGCTGCTTTTCAGTCTGGTTACTACCGTTTATGTCAGAACCGGTGCCATCATGACACCGGATACCGGTACCCATCCCTAGCAATAACAAAGTGTAACATAAATTATTCTGTAGCAATTACACAAGAATATCCAGTAATGATATTCTGGTAACTGCCTACAATTAAACACATTCACTTACCGAAAATCGGGGGCATCTGTTGTGGCAAATGGGTGCAAGCCTTTGACCACAAACTTAGTCACAGCTCGGTGACATTCGTCTATCCTGGCCTGAAAGGAGACACTACCGGTAGACTGCAGCAAGAACTGCCAGCATCTGAGCCAGCCAAACTCTGTCTGTCTCTCTCATCGTGGTCACCTAAACGCACAGTAATGGCAGGTTTTGTAATAAGGCAGATCGCGCTAACATAATATGCACTGTTAGTTGATTATTTATCTGCCGCATTAACGGGAGAGGACGTGCAAACGTTACCGCTGCTGCTGGGTTGACATTCACAAGTCCGGAGTGGAATTAAAAACACGACATTCATTTAAGGTCATCGCGTGTTTTGTGAGCAAATGCTTTTGCATATTCGTAATGTTTCCTCCCTTAAATGAAATATCTACTTTGCAAGTATTGCAAGTTGCCCTGTTGTCATCCGTTCTTGTAAAGTATAATCAAACTTCTGAGCCGCTTAGGTACCGTGTTTCCCACCAGGTAAATGACGCTCCACAACGTCATTTGGGGCGACTGGAATCGATAAGGGAATCGTTTGCAAAAATGGCAAACGATTCCAAGGAATTGAAACAGTGGGAACCGGTTCTCAACAAGAACCGGTTTTCGATACCCATCCCTAATCATGATGGATGTTAAAAGTTTCCAATAATGTGTTCAGCATGTTACATTAGAGTAATATGCTGCCATGATGCAGTCTCACCAAACCCATATTAATTTTGTTGCTGAGTAATTTTTTTATCATTCTTTTCATCAACTAAATAAACAACTGTTGTTATTTTGTATGTGAGAGGCCCGTTACTCGTGTAAAAACTGTGTTGTTCGAAATCTGTGAATATTCGCCCCCAGCAGCCAACGCAATGGGCAGGAGTAAAAGTCCAACAATAAGCATTCAGAGTTAGAAATGAGCATTACAGGTCCACTTTAAAGGTACAGATCAGCAATATACTCTGAAGATCATGAGGATGATGATTTCGCTGGATTTGCTTTTGCTGTGTTTATTCTTAATTGCCCCTCATCTACAACTGTGACAGATATATTATTTGTGGTTTTCAGTTCAGTACACCTACAGAGCAGCTGAACTCCCCTAACAGCCTACACTTGTAACACGACTTTCATCTAAAACGTTCTCTTAACTGATGATTTGAATTGCTCTATCTTTCTCTTTCCTCTGCTGAAGAGGCGGTTTGAGAGATATTTTCTGGTGGTAAAGTAGATAAATGACCATCTCAATAGCTAAAAAAACCAACGAAAATTCAAGTTGGCCAAACTTTCGAGGCCTCTCTCACACACGCCTGGAACCAGTTAGCAACCATCTGGCAGCCACTGGTTACAATAGAAAAATGCATATTCCCCAACTTACTGGCTCATACTGGGCAAAAGAAATCGTGAGGATGATGCTATGTAAAGCCTAATGAGCCTCCTTGCAATTGCTTTGATTGCAAGAAGATTGCTACAGTTGCTCTCCAAGAGGTGGAGAAACTTTGACAAGTGCAGTACAAACTGAAAAATAATGTTACCACTTTTTCCGTGCGAGCAGTGGTTGCCAGAAGGTAACTACCCAATCTCTAACCTCCATGTGACTGAGGCCTAACATGGTGTGAAATCTTCGGTTCCTACCCAAGTAGCTTTGCTGCCTCATCTTACTCTAACAGCAATTGAAGTAGTATTAAACTAAGAATCAAAGTTGTTGATCCTTGTGATTGTTAGGTCTTTTTTTGGACTGATTTTCCCTTAAAATATTATCGAGATGGTCGTTTAGTAATTTGGGAAGCTACCTTTTAGCAGAGATCCTAAGCACAACATACAAACCATTCATGCAGCTGGTGTTGCATAGGGGTGTACCTTCCAATTCTTTGCAATAAAAGACCTGTTAGCCAGTTGCTGCTATTATTATTCTTTCATCCAACAAAACACTGGAGAAGATTTAATTTGAAATGGCTGCAGACACTGTTGGTTTTATATAAATCTTGAAAATGACCTGTTAGAATGAAAGGAGTCCCTTTTATACAAAATTGCTAAAAATAAAGGTATATTGCTTTCTGTAATAAAAGCTCCTGTCACCATATGCTGTAGAGGCAATATCTTAACTGAGGATATTCAAAGCAAGTCTGACAACCCTGTGACCAGATTTCACTGCCTGGATTTTTAACATATCTGTTCTCTTTCATCCAGACTGCAATAACCTCCTCCTGTCTCCCATTAGACTGTCAAATGGCTGACACTGGGAGTCATCCACTGTGTTAGATAGGGATGCTAAGAGACACTGCATCTAACTGAATGGCTGTGCCTGGGTTACCATTAAACCAAACTGAGCTTTGATAATGTGGCACATGCCGTTTGATGAGCTCTGTTCTTCACACGGCCTTGTAGCATTATGAGGGTATGCATATTTTACTAGTTTGACCCTGGTGGGAATAAATTCAGAATCTGTGCCGCATTAGTGCTGTCGTCTACACAGCACTGAACAATTTCCAGTACCTGCATCCTTGTGTGTGTTTATATGTATGTCTGGGGATTGGATCATTTAAACAGTTGGTGCTTCTGGAAACCAGAAAATGTAATACGAGTAAGGGTGCAAACCAGAACAAGATAAAACAAATCAATGCACATTTTCTTGGCTTGTTCCTGGTTTTGGCTGATGTTGTTCTAATAGGAAATAAAGTGGGTTCAGGTTAGTACAGATTTAAATGAGCTTAACTTTTTTTCCCCAGACTGAGGACCTCAACAGATCGTCCCAGATATGAGATGTGAGCCGATTGCGGCGTCCACCCAGAAAGTGACAAGCAGCAATGCGGCCACCATAGAATATCAGTGACCTTCATTAACTTCAAGTGATGATGGGCAAAATAGCTGCTAGCGATGCGAAGTACAGTATATGGGTCCTGAGTTGACCCTTTCCCAACTCCAAGTTGAGCATCCGAATCACCTTTTATGGTCGTCCTCAGTACTTCGTTCATGTCGTCCACTGGCAGGAAAAGTTTCAAATAAATGGAGAGGAGCTAAAAGATAGTGGAACAACTCCTGGGCAGCACCAAGGCACACTATATGATAATAGCTGTTATGATAGCTATTATTAATACCAGACATTATACATTAAGAGGTCAAGAATAAAACCAAGCAACTAGAAGCTAGCATAATTAGGACATTTTAAACATGTTTGGTAAATGTAGCTAACTAGCAAACAACTAGGGATGGACATTTTAAGCAAAATTATCATTATTATGTTCACTAAAAACTCCAAGTATTCTGTCTACATTGCACTCTCAGATATGATATACGATACAGTGCATCATTACAGTAGACCTGTGACATGTTAGCTTTACCTGGAGAAGTTTGCATTGGACCTTTTTGACTGCTCTACTTCTCTTTGGCTTTGCATGTTTCTCCTGTTTGTGCAATAGTATCTAATGTCGCTATCACAAATGATCCAGCCACTGGTTCTAATTAACATGCTCACCTTCATGGTGGTTAGCATATAGCTTATACTTGATTTTCACTGCCACTACCTCAAGTTAGAGGTGGATTACATTTTACCGCCTGCTGGCATAACAATCGAAAATATCAGAATCTGAATATCGAAAAAGGTGACCATCTCTAAATCTCTTGGACTTTAAGTAATACAAGGAGTTTGATGTCTCCTGTGTCGTCATGCTCACTCACAATTGTATGTCGTGATCTTTCACTTATTAATTAATTATAAGATATATGTTGCTAGAGTGGTATGATCAAAGTACATGCACAATAAAAAGATAGTCTGTTCTATTTTATTCTATTCTAAAGAAAAATGTATATTCATCTCATTTAGTTCGTGATGATTATATCAAATAGAGACTGCTGCTTAGTAAGTACTCTACTCTGAATCCCAGGCTGGAAACGTTATTTATAAATACGTTGCCCTTTTAATTTGATTTATTTTATGCTTTTGTGGACTACTGCATCTGTTACGTTGGTTTCTGCCAGCATAATGAGCTAACCTTATTGTGTCTTGCCTGCTTAGATACTTTTATATTTAGCGTATTTAATTAATTAATTTAGTTTTAGATAAGATCATCAGATCTGCCCAAGAACCATGAAGATGGAATTATGTGCCTCAAGGCTACATGTAGGAAGACATGAATGAACATTAATTAGGGTTTTACATCTACATTGCTGTTGCCTTGTTGATGATCCATTGTTAGAATTGACTCACTTGCAAACAGCTGCAACCCACTGTCGATCTTGAAGGTTTACAAAGACTGAGGGTGATTTTATGGTTTTTTTTCCAATTAACCCTGCGATAGATTGTGTACCCCTCCTCTCTATGTATCTCCTATCTATCTATGACCGCTGGGATAGATTCCAACCCAGCTGCAACCCTGAATGAGGGACACATGAATGGATGGATTCTCTATTTGTAACAAAGGTGTTTTTGTACCTTATTTTATGTCTTTGTTTCATCAGAGTAAAAAAAAGACTGCAACATCCTTGAAACTAGGAAAAATTGTTGATTGCTGGGTGATTACATTACAAATTGTTGTGGCAAACATCTGGTTGCCCAGAGGTTGCAGCACCGTCCAACCTCTGCTTTCAGTCTGATTGAAAATGATCACACATTGAAGGTTGATTGCACAGCTCGCCTGATGGGAGGCAACCTGTCCCAAAAAATCACGGTCTAACTTGGACCATAAATTAGAGCATGCAAGTCACACTCAGACTGATTGCCAAATGTTTGTTGGGGTCATTTTGCCGTTAAATTGCTGTCCTGGAGCAACTATGTCAGTTTTTGTGGAGATATTTTAAATCTCTTTAAATCTCTGTTTGAAATCTAAGAAGTTCTGGCTGAACTCAGAATCTAAGTAGATGATAATAATTTCTGATGAATGGGAAATTCGGTATTTGTAAATAAAAATGGATGGCAACAGACACTTTTTGATTATTTATCATAGTTAACGATTATATTATCACAAACAGAATGTATGAAAATGCTAGCTTGAACCCCACTGAACTGCAAACTGCACTTAAAATGGTAAATGTAAATGGCCTGTATTTGTATAGCGCTTTTACTAGTCCCCACTAGGGACCCCAAAGCTCTTTACACACCCAGTCATCCACCCATTCACACGCTGGTGGAGGCAAGCAACAGTTGTCGCCACAGCTGCCCTGGGGCAGACTGACAGAAGCGAGGCTGCCATATTGCGCCATCGGCCCTTCTGGCCAACACCAGTAGGCGGTAGGTGAAGTGTCTTGCCCAAGGACACAACGACCGAGACTGTCCGAGCCGGGGCTCGAACCGGCAACCTTCCGATTACAAGGCGAACTCCCAGCTCTTGAGCCACGTTAAAATGCGCTTTTAAGGCAGGAACTTGACTGAAAGTGGTCAGAGACTTGGTCCAAAGCTGGATCTGCCATTTCATTGGCATTGAGGTGACAAGTTCGTTGCACGTGGTCGTTTAAATTGCAAAGAATAAAAGCAGCCTGCAAGTGTGTGCTTTAATGAGTGGATGTAGCGTGTAGTGTATAATCTTTAATATGAGCATCCACCAGTGTTACAGTATAGATCTGACAGAGAATAGCATCATAAATCACCCTGAACATCTTCAATTTATAATCAGAAAACTTTTACATTAGGACACGAGTCTCTGTGTGCCATTCATTTTTCAACAACAACAAACTTCTTTTTATTAACGTTTCTGTCTCCTGAAAATTAAAATGACTTTTTCAGTATTTAAAGGAAATTTCTAGGTTTTTTTTTTTTCTCACCAGTGCGCGCTAATGCAAAGGGCTCACACACGTACACATTTGTGTAATTCTATTAAGCACATTAATTCATTTGGACACCTTATAACCAAGAAGAATTGAGTGCACCTGTCACAAACCTGTTCCCCCCCCCCCCCACTATTCAAATTAATCACAGTGTGTTCAAAGCTTTTAAACACGCAGCAGATGTACACACACGTGTGCACAGCAACACACAACACAGAAAATTCTATCAGTGTTCATTTATTACCGTTTTATTTATTTCTTTTCATTCTTTTGTCTGTCATGGATTTGTTGAGCTTTTTTAGTTGGCCATACATGCTTTCATCTCTTTCTCTGTGCACACGGTTTTATTAAGCACGTTTCTCTCTGGCTCTTGCCCTTTAACTCACTCTTCCACCTGCCTTTTTGAAGTAAAGCCAGCATAATTGCACATCGTATGAACACCGTTGCTCCCTTCTTCCTCGTAATACATCACCGACGTCCCGGCTTCCAGCTCTTTGCATAGTGGGGTCACAGCGGTCATTTTAATGAGTTTGCAATGTCTCACTCTGTTCCGTCTCGTTTGTTTGTTATCTCCTCTGTGTTTTCGAGATTTATGGTTGCACGTGAATAAGTGATGTCTCCCTTATCTGAGGCGTATGGCTGGGCTGTGATGCCCCTCTGTGTGTGCCTTTTGTTTAATGGATTCTGGTAAAACACTGATATGCTATCTTGTGACGGTTTAGAATAAAAGGGAGACACAGAGATGCTAAATGGTCCTCAGAGGCATTTTATTAGCCTAGAAATCACAGGAAGTTTGAACAAATATTAAAAAAGTGGCGTGTGGACACTGATTTCTGCTGACTGTAGTTTTCATTTGCAAGTAGAAAGAATGTGTTGTTTTGTGCCTCCGCGTTCTCCAAGGACAGTGTGTTTTGCTCCTGAGTTCAAAATGTAGAAATCAATCAGATTTTCAGTCATTTAAAAGCGACGAAAAGAGCCCCCAAGGATCAATGACTCAGCATGACTCCTCTGATATGCTGTGTAGTCAGTGGCTTCAAAAGATGACTAAGAAAGAGGCAAAGAAAACTGCCTTGTATCAAATTTATATTTTAGTGTCATTTATACTATGTGATAGCCAAACGTTTCCTACATCCAGTGTGTGAAATGATATTTGTGACAGGTAAATTACCGCCAGACTCTTAAGTGTTTTCCAGCTCACTGATTTGCTTCTCTGTCTAGATTTCATAAGTGTTCTTTCCAGCCGCAGCAGACAAGTGAAGAGCTCCATAAAAGCCAATATATCCAAGAACCCATAGTAAGTCCGTGTTGTATGTATCACCTGTTTGTGGTGCTCAGTACGAGAGTAGATCTGTTAATGTATGTTTGCAATTCACACACAAAATAGTTTGTGATTTAGATATGTCTGTGAAGGTTCTCAGGCATCCAGGTCATTGTAGTCTAAGGAGCTTGGAAAGAAAAGCTTCTGGACTACTTTAAGTTGCTTGAAGACGTTTCGCCTCTCATCCGAGAAGCTTCAGTTCTAAGGTCAAATGGTGGAGAGTCCCAGATTTAAGCTCTGTGGGAGTAACCCACCGAGAGGGACAAAGGACCCCCTAATGATCCTCTACCTAATCACACGAGCCAAGGTGTGAAAACGGGTGTAGGTCACAATCAGCCAAGGTTTCGGGTGAGCTCATTGTGAAACCTGGCCCCACCCTATCATGTGATTTCCTGAGGTCAGATGGCCCAGGATGTGAGTGGGCGTGAAGGCGTCTGGGAAGGGATCTCAAAACTGGATTATAGATGGCAGACAGTTAGTGTCGTAAACCGACAGATTTAGACATTTTAGAAATGAACCGCTTTACCACCTAAATTAATAAACCTGATTAATTCTTGTCAGTCAGTGCTGTTGCAGTGCTGATATCAAACTCTGCCAAAGTTTCGTTTGTGTGCGCGCGCTCGAATCTGCTTTACAAAGAAATTGGGTGCACTTAGTGTCATCATAAACCTACAACAACTACTGTCTGGTGAGCGTGATTGGTATGGGCAAGGGTTTCCCCTTCCAAAAAAATGTATTCACCTTCCCTAAAATTGAAAGCATAACACAGCAGTGGATACTTTTAAATTTTTCAAATAAACAACCAAAAGCTAATGTTTATTGTCAACATTTCATAATTCAGTGGTAATTTTTGGCTAGGCTAAAGCTAAATGGCTGTTCCATGTTTAAAAGGAAATGTGGAAGAGACAGAGTAATGAGCTATATAACGCCTTGATTTTCAGCTCGTTTGAAATGTTGTTCTTGTATTGATCATCAGAATTGCTTGGCTTATTACTACAGTTAGGGTGACAATGACCACATCATTTTTTGCACCTCAGGGTTTCCATTTCCAGGCTGTCCATCCACAGAGCTGGAAACGATCCAAACAGGTTCATTTTAACCAAATTTCTGTCCAGAACCTGTAGCTCTTTGACAGTATAAAAAATTCTCAGTCATTTTTGTAGCAAGTAAATTACATTCTGAAGCCATTCAGTTCGATTGAACGACTCAGAGTCTGTGTTTGAAAAGAGGTAATTGGCTCTTTGCTGTAAATGTCTTGGGTATTTGGATTTGCCAAAAGTTTTGCAAAGCTAGGCACAGATAAGATTAAAAACCCACGAGTTATTCTACAGTCACGCATCGACTACCTGCCTAGTTGTGGTAGGCCATCCATTATATATATATATGTGTGTGTGTGTCCTGCTGTTAGTCCCTTTTGCTGTGTTATTGATCAGGATGGCCCAGTGCACGTCTTACGCTTCCTCTGTAATGTTTCTATTCTGGGCCTTTTCTTTTCCCACATTTTCTCACCTTCTCTTTTTCTTGGCCTTTTCCTCTTGTTTTGTAAATATTACAAGATTTCACCATAATCTACAGCAGTTTATTTATTGATTTTGATTTAAGCCATAACTCAATCTAGATTAACCACTTAAGTAAGTAGTGATTGAAGTGATGAAAGATGTGGCAGAGGTTTACAGCACGCCAGTATGTAAAATTCACTAACTACATGTGCGGCATGATAATAGTATGAACCTGCTGTCCAGGTTGTTTAAATTATTATGCATTTTTAAACAACATGTGTTCATGTAATCCCAGCTAATCTTAATAATTTATTTAGTTTAGTCTAATTTATTCTGTATCACCACCAGTGTTGATCAAATTACTTGAAAATAGTAATTAGTTACTAATTACTGATTACTTCTCTTACTACTTCTGACTTATTTTCAAAAGTAATTAGTTACTTTAATACTTATTTACTTTTTAAAAACATGATATACAACCTGAATACTTAATAAAGACCTTTCTGTCCAATCAAATGAAAATGTCTCTTTTTAAAACTTGTTTTATTAGTTTTAATCTTTTAACTTTATGGACACTGCATCAAGCAAAAATTAAATTATATGCAACAGTCTTTAAGAATTTTGATTAACATTTAAACCTATTTTCTTAATATTCCAGCATATAAAATAATTTTTGTGTTTACACTCTGTCAAATAAAGTAAAACACAGCAAAAAATAAATAAAATCACAGATTCAGCAGCACTAAGTCCTGTCGCTCTTAAATCTGTTTTCACCTGTTTAGCAGGAGTGGGACCAGGTTTGCCAGGTGCTACAGTGGTCATGTCAGTGGGGGGATCCGGGGGTTTCTCTGTGAGTTTCACATTCCCGTGGCAGCGTGCTAGGTGCTTGCTCAGATTTTGAAGTTTAATTTTTTGCTGTAGAAAGAAGTTTTCTTCCCACACAGAGTGTACTGCGGGCGCTAATGTTTTTGTCACTTTTTATGGAATCAAACTTAAAGTAATGTCAGTAATGTAATGTACGCTGCATGGGCGGCAACAGACGTGTGTTGCTGCCTACGTCATTGTCATGAGACACTCTCACAAACTAAATCATGACGGTTTAGTAACGCAGTAATGCAGCATGCTTATGGGAACGTAACAGGTAGCAAGTAAGTACTCGCTACCTGAAAAAGTAATCTGATTACACGTTACTGCCCATTTCTGATCACCACACTAAGTGGAAGAACCTGCACATTCAGAAATATTATCGTTGCTTGGAGTTGAACACACAATCATTTTAGTTTTCTGAATTAATACAATATACAAAAACCAGCTTGTCTTCTATAGTCTTGAGCTGTCAGTTATCACTTTTGCACCATCCTGAGGGCATGTGTTGAAAAATATAAGATATTTTGAGGGGCAGTGCTTATTGATAAATAGTTTTATTATAATGAGATGATCTGTGTTGGTTCCATTTTAATTATAGTTAAGATGCCGGGGTCATGTTTTATTATTGTAATTTTCGATAAGTGACACTGTAATGCCATAAGTGAACCGTGTTGCTTATGTCACTTGTACATGCCTTACTTTACATATAATGTATATGCAATACAATGTAATGTAAGGTAATTAATGCTACACGTAAATATCACTGCTGGATCTCACTTAAAGTAATACAAGAAAACACTTTGAACTGCTAAAATAGATCAAACAAAAATGTGACTTTAGTTGCAATTTTGTGACATGGAAAAAATTCATACAACAACTATACAGTTAGAACTGCATAACAGTTGTCATATGCGTTAACAAAGACTAGCTTCCAGTTTATGGAGCAGTAAAATTGTGTTAGCGTGGTAAAAATGGGATCATCTCCATTCAAACATGGTGAAATTTTGAAAGATGTAAGTAATTATTGTAGAAACAATACTTCGGAGTTTTAGCACTGCACTCCTATTGTGTTATCAGCCAGAAGAACAAGAAGTAAATTCCATGCATTCCTCTAACTTGTCAAAACCTAGTGATTACATTACATGCATTGCACTGTGAGTCACGCTGTGTGTTACACTGGAAGATTTAAGTTGATGGCTTCATGCTGAGATGATAAGTGGGCAGGAGTCTTGTACGCACTCTTCCTTGAAACTCTATAGCTCCAGATTGTTTCCATTTCATTTCCAAATGTTTAGTCTTCAGACCCAGCTGACACTGACACTCTCACTTACCGTAGACTTACAGTTCCCCCTAATGTGTTTAGAAAAATCATTCAAATCCTGCTGAAACCTGAAGCTTTAAATCTTCTTTGAATCTGCAGCCTAAAGGCTTAAATGACTTCACAAGCACAGAAGAAAACAAACAAACAAGCTTGATTTGATACTGATTAAAGTCATTTACAACTGTTTTCATATCTGCCTGTAGCTAATGTAGCAGAGGACTTTAGATTCAACTAGTGTTATTAGAAGTATGAAGAAGTGTTTCATTAAAGTATTCAAATAATTTGATTCCCTACTATTTTGAAGTAAGCTGTTCCACAGTTGGGGACATCTAGTAAAAAGTATATGAGTACTATACCTGACTTGAGAGGAATATTAGTTTTTCTGAATCAATGGCAATAAGAACCAATGATGCTTATGTTTTTGAGACCAATTTTTACATGTTGAACCTCTTAAGGAAGTTGATTTCCAGGGGGATCTTTTATTTGTGTGTCCACCTCCCTATTTGTGTGAGCAGGTGTGTATTTCAGGATACAACCATCTGTTGGTGATCTAGTGTTAGGAACAAGAATGCACACTGCCTTTTATTCAGTTTGCACTCCTTCTGCATGCAATTAACATCTGATTTTCTGCTGGAGCAGCTTATTATGCAATCGCCAGCAGGAACTGTCTGTGCTACAGGCTCAATGCTAAGTCTTAAAATTGCAAATTTGTGATTTGCGAAAATTAGAGTTGCCAGCCTGTTCTGCAGAACAGACATTTCCCTGTTCATGACACCAAGAATAATTGGAAAAAGGATGTTTTTCTAGTTGAAATATCTTAAATGTCAACACCACAGTCTTGGGACTCATCACCCACGAAAACATCAATTTCAAAGCTGTGGTAAGATCAGTGTCATAACCCAAAGCTCATTTTCTGAAACCAAACCAGTGAGTCTTGATTGCTCAACCTTTCGGTGGCCCTGAGAGGTCAAATGGACTGCTACTTATGAAAACACCAGCAAATAGAAAAACACTGCAAGACCACACAAAACACAACGGTAATAGAAAAAGAACACAATGGAAAAAGAAAAAAACAACATTACAAAAGTTGAATAAAACAACAGAAACAGAAAACAAAGCTGCAGAAAAAAATCATGAAAAAAAAACCATGAAAGAAAACAGAAGTGAAACAAAAACGTGACGGAACAGCCGTGGAAGTGAGAAGCTAATAGGTAACAGCTACTAGCAAACATGTATGTACGGTATTATATGAATCATGTGATTAAATCATGTGCATCTTTTCATCATCTTTCACTTTTTCTTTCACATATGTTGGTGTTTTCTTAAGTTGCAGTCCGTTTGACCTCTCAGGGTCACCGAGCTAAGTGTTGGGGAAAAAAGTAAAGTATTCACCAAGTGAAACAAAATGTAAGTCTAAAGTGAAATGACAGTATGAAAAGAAATGAAACATAAAAACTCTGGTGCCGTTTCAAACAATTCAAACAAAACCATTGAAACCATTGTGACCTGTTGATCTATCACAACCTCCTGTGGTTAAAACATTTCACTTTTTCAATTTATATGTGCCCAAGAATAATGAATAAAACATATTTCCATGAATATGACTCATTAAAGCTAAATTATGTGACTATTTTGTGCTAACTAGTGTAAAACTGTGTTGGCTCAGTAGACCATTTAGTCACATCTTGGATGCAAAGACAACTTTATTAAATTACTGTATCGATTCTCGTTTCATTTTAGGCTAAAAGTTTGGGTTGTGTTTTTTTTCTTTTAATGAAATACTGTTTTAAAGATGCCTTTTGTCTAAAATGTGGTATTTTAATCCTTAAGAAAACACCTTCTGTAATGAATCTTAATAGTGTTAAAAAAAACTTTAACATTAAATGGACCCCAAAGTTCAGGCAGGACTGCTCGAAACACTTGGTTTTAGTTTTTTTCAACTCTCTACGTTGTTCAAACCTTTTTTTT